>NC_091286.1:425646852-425968924 GCF_032444005.1 Ranitomeya imitator | reverse complement strand
AAAAGGTTAAGTTCACCAAACACAACTTACACTTGTGTAGGCCACATTTGAAAAATAATAAAGTTTAGTCCACAATTTACAACATTAGTGTTTCTTACACCTGTTAGGAGGAGCATTACAGGAATAAGCACACTAAGGCCTTAGTACTTTTCTGCTTATCTTTATATCTGTCAACCAAGATGAAGAGGGCAGGGAGTAAGGCACGTGGGCGTGGGCGCGGAGCAGGGAGAGGAGCAGGGAGAGGACGTGGTGATTCTGTGCCTGCTGCGGGCGCCGGTGACTCGTCGTCACTCAGTTTCAGCAGGGAACAGTCCTTCATGCGCAGCTTTGTCGGAGAGCGCCGTGCACCGCTGCTGCGTGAAGACCAAATTGAAGCCGTTGTCGGGTGGATGGCAGCTAACGCCTCGGCATCGACTTCAGTTAGTGCCACATCCTCTCAGGCACAGAGCACTGGAGAGCAGCCATCTGTCTCTTCACCACCTGCCAAATTGGCCAGGCAGTCAGAGAGCCCAGGACAGGAGCCGTCTCTACTTCTGTTCTCTGAATCTCTTGGCTTGGAAACAGGGGGCCAGCCAAGCAGCATTGGAGAAATGGAAGAAGAGGCAGTGTGCAGTGATGCCCAACACCTTTTTCTCTCTGACTCTGAAGAGGCAGGTGGGCCAGTGCCTCCGGTGACCACAGCGCAGTACGCATCTGATGATGAAACTCAGGTGCCGCTTTCTCGTGCGTACTGTGCTGCTGAGACTACCCAGGAGGAGCAGTTGGTGGCAGAGGGTAGTGGAGATGATGAGGTCCTTGACCCATCGTGGCGTGAGGAACAGGAAGGTGGTGGGAGCAGCTCAGAGGAAGAGCTTCCTCTTACGGGCCAAAGAGGGAGAGGGAGGGGGAAGACTGCGGAGCCTGTAGCCTCCACTTTGGCACCCGTTAGGAGCCTGTCTCTTTCCAAAGCCAAAAAGGGCGCTCCCAAGACTTGCAGTGCCTGGTCCTTTTTTGACACAGTTGCAGATGACATTTGTTTTGTCAAATGCAAGCTGTGTCATCATAAAGTAAAAAGAGGGAAAAATGTCAGCAACCTCAATACCACAAATATGTGGAAACATGTGCGGACCAGGCACGCGGTGGAGTTACAGAAACACACTGAAGATGTAGGCCAACCAACAGCGGCAGCTACCACCTCTTCAGCTCGTGTTGCCTCTTCCTCCAGCTCACGCACAGCTGGTTTGGCTTCCTCCCAGAGACCTTGTGTAATTCCACCCACAGCACCACCTTCCCAGTCATCCTCACACTCCCAGTCTACTCTACAGCCATCGGTAGTACAGGCATGGGAGAAAAGGCGGGCATTCTCGGCCAACCACCCCCGAGCACAGGCTCTGAATGCAGGCATTGCCAAACTGTTGTCCCTGGAAATGCTCTCGTTCAGGCTGGTGGAGACTGACAGCTTCCGTGACTTGATGGCATTGGCAGTCCCACAGTACAAGGTGCCCAGCCGCTTTTACTTCAGCAGGCAGGCTGTCCCTGCCCTGCACAGGCATGTTGAGGCAAACATAAAACATGCGCTACTGAACGCCGTCAGTAGCAAGGTCCACCTCACCACCGATGCGTGGACCAGTCAGCATGGACAGGGGCGATATGTTTCCCTCACTGCCCATTGGGTTAATGTTGTTGAGCCAGGTACAGATCGTGCGAGTGGCGCAGGACGTGTCCTGCCCACTCCAAGGATTGCAGGAATCCAGTCTGTACGCATCGACTCCTCCTCTTACACCAGTTCCTCTGATTCCTCTCTGCAGGATCCGTCACAGTCCACCCCCACATGGACCCGTGAACGTTTACCTATGACCGACATGAGCACAGCCGTGGCCAAACGTCAGCAGGCCGTCTTGAAACTAGTTTCATTGGGGCATCGAAGCCACACAGCGCAGGAGCTCTGGAATGCCATAAAGCAGGAGAGCGATGTGTGGTTACTGCCAGCGAATCTCCAGCCAGGCATGGTAGTGTGTGACAATGGCCGAAATCTGGTGGCAGCTTTGGCCCTTGGCAACCTCACTCACATCCCATGTCTGGCACATGTGCTCAATTTGGTTGTGCAGAGTTTTCTGAGGGACTATCCGGATCTTGATGCCCTGCTGCACAAGGTCCGCCTAGAGTGTGCTCACTTGCGGCGTTCCAGCTTGGCCAGATCCCGCATTGCTGCTCTGCAGCGCCGATTCCGCCTTCCGGAACACCGCATCATATGTGACCTACCTACCCGGTGGAATTCCACGTTACATATGTTGGAGCGGTTGTGTGAGCAGCAGCAAGCAGTTATGGAGTACCAGCTGCATCAGGCGCAAAGAAGTCGCAGTCAGCGCCGATCAGACTTCACAACCACAGAGTGGGCCACTATGAAGGACGTCTGCCAGGTTTTGCGTCCTTTTGATTATTCCACGCGGATGGCAAGTGCAGATGATGCACTAGTCAGCATGACTGTCCCCCTTATCTGCCTGCTTCAGCAAACTTTGCAAGGGTTAAGGGATGATGTGGTGGAAGAGGTGGAGGATGAGGAGTCACCTTTTCCATCAGCTTCTGGAGAGTCAGCGCCACGTGGTTCCTCACAAAGGGGTACGCAGGGGCCAATTTGTGAGGAGGATGAGGAGGAGTCAATGGAGGAGGAAGAGCTCCGTCCAGAGGAGGGAGCGACACAATTGTCCAGTGGTCAGTGTGTACAGCGAGGGTGGGGTGATGACGAGCGGGCAGAGATCATGTCTCAAGCAGGGGACAGCGTTTCTGGGCCGGTTGGCACTCTGCAGCACATGGTGGATTTCATGCTGCAGTGCCTGAGAAACGACCGCCGCATCGACCACATTCTCAACATGCCTGATTATTGGGTGTTCACCCTCCTCGATCCTCGCTACCGGGACAACGTCCAAAACCTCATCCCTGCGTTGACCCGGGAGCGTAAATTGCGGGAGTACCACGACACACTGGTGAATTCCATCATCTTCTCCTGTCCAACTGAGAGGAGTGCTGCTAGTGCTTTACAAAGCAGCTCAGTGCGTCGAGGCAGTGGGGGAGGCTCTGCCCAAAGAGGGAGCAGAAGCAGTGCCTCTGCCCAAGGCAAGCCCAGTATGGCACAACTCTGGCACACTTTTGTGTGCCCGCCCCAAATGTCTACACCATCACCGGCGGCTCCAGTCAGCAGGAGGCAACGGTTCCGTCAGATGGTGACAGACTACATGGCTTGCCCTCTTACTGTACTCCCAGACGGCTCTTCCCCGTTCAAGTTTTGGGTCTCTAAGCTGGATACATGGCCAGAGCTAAGCCAGTATGCATTGGAGGTGCTGGCTTGCCCTGCGGCTAGTGTCTTATCGGAACGTGTCTTTAGTGCCGCAGGTGGTGTACTAACAGACCGTCGCATGCGACTATCCTCCGATAACGTTGACCGGCTTACTTTCCTGAAAATGAACCAGGCCTGGATCTCGCAGGAATTTGCCACTCCTCTGCCTGATTAAGTAATTGGGTGTCATCCAGGTCTCCTGCTGTGTTCATCTTTCTACCACCTGAACTGCTATTCCTGGGCTCCAACACCGCCAGTTGCGGCTCAGAAGTGCAGGCTGCACAGTAAAAACATACGACCCAGTGTTATTGGGTTTCAGTAACGTCAGCTGATCCCCAGCTGTGTAGCCGGCAATGTGTCCTGCGACCGCCACGCTGGCACAACAACCTAAATGTAAGGGAACCTGTCCCCCCCCCCCCCCGTCGTTTGTTACTGAAAGAGCCATCTTGTGCAGCAGTAATGCTGCACAAGGAAAAGGTAGCTCTTTTTTTTTAGCTCTTTGCACACGCAGAACTTAACACTTATAAAATGTGTTCACTGATACCGTTATACCGTCCCGGAGCTGGGACTTTCCTTCGTAATGTGACGCAGCACAGCCGTCATTCCTACCCCCTTGGTGCCATGCGCTGCCTCCTCAGCGTTGTTTTAAGCTGTCACGGAGCCTGCGCTGTTCTGTTATCCCTTGGGCATGCCCTATTTGCGCTGCCTGTCTTCTGACATAATTTGGTGTCAGGCTGGCTGCGCCTGTGCGGCCGCGGTGCCCGAGATCCCGCCTCGCAGTGTCTTCTGATTGAGTCACACTGCGGGCCTGGGATCCATGGGCATGCGCAGTGCATATCTTCCCCTCGGGCTCTCGCTCATTTCCCTCCGCCTTCTTTAGACTGTGCGCCGTCAGCTGATCCCTAGCATGCCACGGCCGTGACACCGCACAGTCTGAAGAAGAGGGAAGGAGGGGAGTGAGAGTCGAGGTTATGCACTGTGCATGCCCATGGTTCCAAGGCCCGCAGTGGGATTACGTTAGATGAGACTGCGAGGTGGGATCTGGAGCAGCGTGGACGCACAGGCACTGACAGCCTGACACCAAATTATGTCAGAAGACAGGCAGCGCTAATTGGGCATGGCCAAGGGCTAACAGAACAGCGCAGGCTCCGTGGCAGCTTAAAACAACGCTGAGGAGGCAGCGCACGGCATCAAGGGGATAGGAATGACAGCTGTGCTGTGTCCCATTACGAAGGAAATTCGCACCTCCGGAACGGTTTAACGGTATAAAGGGACACATTTTTAGTGTTTACTTCGGTGTTTGCAAGGAGCATAATTAAAAGAGCAACCTTTTCCTTTTGCATCCTTAGTGCTGCACAACATGGCTCTTTCAGCTACAAACGTCTTGGGGGGGGGGGTTAAAGGTTTCCTTTCAACTTGCTCCAATCAGGCTTCGGCCTACACTCTGTTCCTCTGCTCCTCCTGCTGTCCCTGGGCTCTAACACCGCCAGTTGGTGCCTGGAAGTGCTGTGTGCACAGTCAACAGTCGCTCCTCTGTTATTGGGGTTCAGTAACGTCAGCTGATCCCCAGCTGTGTGTGCGGCAATACCTCCAATCTGCTCCTCCTGCTGTCCCTGGGCTCTAACACCGCCAGTTGGTGCCTGGAAGTGCTGTGTGCACAGTCAACAGTCGCTCCTCTGTTATTGGGGTTCAGTAACGTCAGCTGATCCCCAGCTGTGTATCCGGCAACGTGTCATGCGACCGCCACGCTGGCACAACTAAAATGTAAGGGGACCTGTCCCCCCCCCCCCTAGGCGTTTGTTACTGAAAGAGCCACCATGTGCAGCACTAATACTGCACAAGGGAAAGGTCGCTCTTGAAATTATGCTCCTTGCAAACGCTGAACTACACACTCATGTAATGTGTCCCCTCACACCGTCCAACCGTCCCGGAGGTGGGACTTTCCTTTGTAATGTGACACAGCACAGCCGTCATTGCTACCCCCTTGGCACCGTGCGCTGCCTCCTTAGCGTTGTTTGATTCCGTCATGGACCCTGCGCTGTTATGTTATCCCTTGGCCATGCACAGTTTGCGCTGCCCGTCCTCTGACATCATTTGTTGTCGTCCTGGCTGCGCCTGTGCGTCCACGCTGCCCGAAATCACACCTCGCAGTGTCGTCTAATGTGATCCCACAGTGGGCCTGGTATCCATGGCCATGCGCAGTGCATATACTAGCCTCTCACTCCCCTTCTTCACGCTTCTTCAGACTAGGCGGCGTCAGCTGATCCCTAATAGCATGCCACGGCCGTGACGCCGCACAGTCTGAAGAAGCAGGAAGGAGGTGAGTGAGAGGCGATGATATGCACTGCGCATGCCCATGGATCCCTGGCCCGCAGTGGGACTACATTAGATGACACTGCAAGGTTGGATCTCGGGCAGCTTGGACGCACAGGCACTGCCAGCCTGACACCTACATGATGTCAGAAGACGGGCACCGCTAACTGTGCATGGCCAAGGGATAACATTACAGTGCGGGCTCCGTGACAGAACCAAACAACGTTGAGGAGGTGGTGCCCGGCACCAAGGGGGTTGGAATGACGGCTGTGCTGTGTCACATTACAAAGGAAAGTCCCACTTCCGGGATGGTTTGACGGTGTGAGGGGACACATTATATGAGTGTGTACTTCAGCGTTTGCAAGGAGCATAATTTTCGGAGCCACCATTTTCCATGTGCAGTATTACTGCTGTACAAGATGGCTCTTTCAGCAACAAATGCCTGGGGGGGGGGTTAAAGGTTCCCTTTCAACTTGCTCCACTGCAGGCTTCGGCCTACACTCTGCTCCTCTTTGATTCCCTGGGTTTCAACACTGTCAGTTGCCACCTGGAAGTGTTGTCTACACAGAAAAAAACACTAGGTGATGTGTCAGTGGGGTTCAGCACCGCCAGCTGTTCCCCTGCTGTGTAGTCGGCAACGTGTCCAGCACAAGCCACGCTGGCACAACAGAACAAAAGCTGCCACCAGTGCAGGCTTCGGCCTACACTCTGCTCCTCTCCTCCTCCTGCTGACCCTGGGCTCAAACACCGCTAGTTTTTGCCCGGAAGTGCTAGCTGCACAGAGAAAAACACCAGCCAATGTGTTAGTGGGGTTCAGCAACGCCAGCTGTTCCCCTGCTGTGTAGCCGGCAACGTGACCTGCAAACGCCATGCAGGCACAGGAACTGAAATTAAAAGGGAACCTGGCCCCACCCCCCCAGGTGTTTCTATGTATAACAGCCACCTAGTACAGCAGTACTGCTGCATTTGTACAAGGTGGCTGACTTTTTCTCCTTGCCCACGTGGAACTCAACACGTACAAAATGTGTCTCATTGAGACCATTCCACTGTCCCTGAGGTGTGACTTTCCTTTGTAATGATACGCAGCACCCCCCTTGGTAGCGTTTCCCGTCTTTTGTCATCATGGTTAGCTGGCTGCGCCTGTGCATCCGCCCTGCTAGAAACAACGCCCCTCGTTGTCATATTTATTTTGTCAGCGAGGGTGTGGTTTATGGGCACGAGCAGTGCATATGTTCGCCTGTCTTAACTCATCTCCTTCCGCCTTCTTCAGACTGTGCGGCCTCCTGGCCGTGGTAGGCGATAAGGGATCAGCTGAGGCCGCCCAGTCTGGAGCAGGTGTAAGGACATGTGTAAGCGGCAAACCTATTTACTGCACAAGGCCACGAATCCCAGCCACGCAGTGTGATTTTTTGAAAACACACTGTGGGTCTGGGATTCATGTCCATCGCTAACCGCAACGGCCGACATGAAATGAGGTCAGAAGACAGGAAGCGCTCACAGCGCATGGCCAAGGGATCACAATAGCGCAGACTCCTGTACAGCAAATAACAACGCTCAGGAATCTGCGCCCAGTACCTAGGTGCAAATTTTGACACCTGTGCTGCGTCTCGTTAAAAAGACAAGTCACGCCTCCACAACTGTTTGACAGTATAATGGGCTAAATAGTGTACGTGTTTTAGTCAGCGTGTGCAAGGAGCAAAACAAATAGAGCAACCTTTTACTTGTGCAGCATTAATGCTGCACAAGGTGTGGCTCTTGTACCTTGCAACACCTGAGGGGGGGGTTAAAGGTAACCTTTGAAATTGGTTCAACTAGGCTTCGGCCTACACTCTGCTCCTCTACTCCTCCTGCTGACCCTGGGCTCAAACACCGCTAGTTTTTGCCCGGAAATGCTAGCTGCACAGAGAAAAACACCAGCCAATGTGTTAGTGGGGTTCAGCACCGCCAGCTGTTCCCCTGCTGTGTAGTCGGCAACGTGTCCAGCACAAGCCACGCTGGCACAACAGAACAAAAGCTGCCACCAGTGCAGGCTTCGGCCTACACTTTGCTCCTCTCCTCCTCCTGCTGACCCTGGGCTCAAACAACGCCAGTTTCTGCCCGGACATGCTAGCTGCACAGAGAAAAACACCAGCCAATGTGTTAGTGGGGTTCAGCACCGCCTGCTGTTCCCCCGCTGTGTAGCCGGCATCGTGTCCAGCACAAGCCACGCTGGCACAACCGACCAAAAGCTGCCACCAGTGCAGGCTTCGGCCTACACTTTGCTCCTCTCCTCCTCCTCCTGCTGACCCTGGGCTCTAACACCGCTAGTTTTTGCCCGGACATGCAATCTGCACAGAGAAAAACACCAGTCAATGTGTCAGTGGGGTTCAGCAACGCCAGCTGTTCCCCTGCTGTGTAGCTTGCAACGTGACCTGCAAACGCCACGCAGGCACATGAACTGAAATTGAAGGGAGCCTGCCCCCCACCCACAGGTGTTTCTATGTATATCAGCCACCTTGTACAGCAGTACTGCTGCATTTGTACAAGGTGGCTGACTTTTTCTCCTTGCCCACGTGGAACTCAACACGTACAAAATGTGTCTCATTACAGACCATTACAATGTCCCTGAGGTGTGACTTTCCTTTGTAATGACACGCAGCACCACCCTTGTTAGCGCTGCCCGTCTTTTGACATCATTGGTTAGCTGGCTGCGCCTGTGCATCTCCCCTGCTCGAAACAACGGCCCTCGGTGTCTTATTTTTTTGGACAGCGAGGGTGTGATTGATGGGCATGTGCAGTGCATATGTTTGCCTGTGTTCACTCATCTCCTTCCGCCTTCTTCAGACTGTGCGGCCTCCTGGCCGTGGTAGGCGATAAGGGATCAGCTGAGGCCGCCCAGTCTGGAGCAGGTGTAAGGACATGTGTAAGCGGCAAACCTATTTACTGCACAAGGCCACGAATCCCAGCCACGCAGTGTGATTTTTTGAAAACACACTGTGGGTCTGGGATTCATGTCCATCGCTAACCGCAACGGCCGACATGAAATGAGGTCAGAAGACAGGAAGCGCTCACAGCGCATGGCCAAGGGATCACAATAGCGCAGACTCCTGTACAGCAAATAACAACGCTCAGGAATCTGCGCCCAGTACCTAGGTGCAAATTTTGACACCTGTGCTGCGTCTCGTTAAAAAGACAAGTCACGCCTCCACAACTGTTTGACAGTATAATGGGCTAAATAGTGTACGTGTTTTAGTCAGCGTGTGCAAGGAGCAAAACAAATAGAGCAACCTTTCACTTGTGCAGCATTAATGCTGCACAAGGTGTGGCTCTTGTACCTTGCAACACCTGAGGGGGGGGTTAAAGGTAACCTTTGAAATTGGTTCAACTAGGCTTCGGCCTACACTCTGCTCCTCTACTCCTCCTGCTGACCCTGGGCTCAAACACCGCTAGTTTTTGCCAGGAAATGCTAGCTGCACAGAGAAAAACACCAGCCAATGTGTTAGTGGGGTTCAGCACCGCCAGCTGTTCCCCTGCTGTGTAGTCGGCAACGTGTCCAGCACAAGCCACGCTGGCACAACAGAACAAAAGCTGCCACCAGTGCAGGCTTCGGCCTACACTTTGCTCCTCTCCTCCTCCTGCTGACCCTGGGCTCTAACAACGCCAGTTTCTGCCCGGACATGCTAGCTGCACAGAGAAAAACACCAGCCAATGTGTTAGTGGGGTTCAGCACCGCCTGCTGTTCCCCCGCTGTGTAGCCGGCATCGTGTCCAGCACAAGCCACGCTGGCACAACCGACCAAAAGCTGCCACCAGTGCAGGCTTCGGCCTACACTTTGCTCCTCTCCTCCTCCTCCTGCTGACCCTGGGCTCTAACACCGCTAGTTTTTGCCCGGACATGCAATCTGCACAGAGAAAAACACCAGTCAATGTGTCAGTGGGGTTCAGCAACGCCAGCTGTTCCCCTGCTGTGTAGCTTGCAACGTGACCTGCAAACGCCACGCAGGCACATGAACTGAAATTGAAGGGAGCCTGCCCCCCACCCACAGGTGTTTCTATGTATATCAGCCACCTTGTACAGCAGTACTGCTGCATTTGTACAAGGTGGCTGACTTTTTCTCCTTGCCCACGTGGAACTCAACACGTACAAAATGTGTCTCATTACAGACCATTACAATGTCCCTGAGGTGTGACTTTCCTTTTTAATGACACGCAGCACCCCCATTGTTAGCGCTGCCCGTCTCCTGACATCATTGGTTGGCTGGCTGTGCCTGTGCGTCCCCCCTGCCCGACACAACGCCCCCCGTTGTCTCATATATTTTGACTGCGAGGGTGTGATTGATGGGCACGAGCAGTGCATATGTTCCCCTGTTTTCACTCCCCTCCTTCCGCCTTCTTCTGACTGTGCGGCCTCATGGCCGCGGCATGCGATAAGGGATCAGCTGAGGCCGCCCAGTCTGAAGCAGGTGTAAGGACATGTGTGAGCGGCGAACATATTTACTGCACAAGGCCACGAATCCCAGCACCGCAGTGTGACTTTAGGAAAAGCCACTGTGGGTCTGGGATTTATGGCCATCGTTAACCGCACCGGCCAACATGAAATGAGGTCATGAGACGGCCTGCACTAACAGGGTATTGCCAAGGGATAACACAAGAGCGCAGTTTCCTGTACTGCAAATAACAACGGTAAGGAATCTGCGCACAGCACCTAGGTGTAAATTTGTACACCTGTGCTGCGTCTCCTTAAAAAGACTAGTAGTCACGCCTCCACTACTGTTTGACAGTATAATGGGCTAAATAGTGTACGTGTTTAATTCAGCGTGTGCAAGGAGCAAAATTAAATAGAGCAACCTTTGACTTGTGCATCATTAATGCTGTTCAAGGTGTGGCTCTTGTACCTTGCAACACCTGAGGGGGGGGGTTAAAGGTAACCTTTGAAATTGGTTCAACTAGGCTTCGGCCTACACTCTGCTCCTCTACTCCTCCTGCTGACCCTGGGCTCAAACACCGCTAGTTTTTGCCCGGAACGGCTAGCTGCACAGAGAAAAACACCAGCCAATGTGTTAGTGGGGTTCAGCAACGCCAGCTGTTCCCCTGCTGTGTAGTCGGCAACGTGTCCAGCACAAGCCACGCTGGCACAACTGACCAAAAGCTGCCACCAGTGCAGGCTTCGGCCTACACTTTGCTCCTCTCCTCCTCCTGCTGACCCTGGGCTCAAACAACGCCAGTTTCTGCCCGGACATGCTAGCTGCACAGAGATAAACACCAGCCAATGTGTTAGTGGGGTTCAGCACCGCCAGCTGTTCCCCTGCTGTGTAGCTGGCAACGTGTCCTGCAAACGCCACGCAGGCACATGAACTGAAATTGAAGGGAGCCTGCCCCCCACCCCCCCAGGTGTTTCTATGTATAACAGCCACCTTGTACAGCAGTACTGCTGCATTTGTACAAGGTGGCTGACTTTTTCTCCTTGCACACGTGGAACTCAACAAGTACAAAATGTGTCTCATTACAGACCATTACAATGTCCCTGAGGTGTGACTTTCCTTTTTAATGACACGCAGCACCCCCATTGTTAGCGCTGCCCGTCTCCTGACATCATTGGTTGGCTGGCTGTGCCTGTGCGTCCCCCTGCCCGACACAACGCCCCCCGTTGTCTCATATATTTTGACTGCGAGGGTGTGATTGATGGGCACGAGCAGTGCATATGTTCCCCTGTCTTCACTCCCCTCCTTCCGCCTTCTTCTGACTGTGCGGCCTCATGGCCGCGGCATGCGATAAGGGATCAGCTGAGGCCGCCCAGTCTGAAGCAGGTGTAAGGACATGTGTGAGCGGCGAACATATTTACTGCACAAGGCCACGAATCCCAGCACCGCAGTGTGACTTTATGAAAAGCCACTGTGGGTCTGGGATTTATGGCCATCGTTAACCGCAGCGGCCAACATGAAATGAGGTCATGAGACGGCCTGCACTAACAGGGTATTGCCAAGGGATAACACAAGAGCGCAGTTTCCTGTACTGCAAATAACAACGGTAAGGAATCTGCGCACAGCACCTAGGTGTAAATTTGTACACCTGTGCTGCGTCACCTTAAAAAGACTAGTAGTCACGCCTCCACTACTGTTTGACAGTATAATGGGCTAAATAGTGTACGTGTTTAATTCAGCGTGTGCAAGGAGCAAAATTAAATAGAGCAACCTTTGACTTGTGCATCATTAATGCTGTTCAAGGTGTGGCTCTTGTACCTTGCAACACCTGAGGGGGGGGGTTAAAGGTAACCTTTGAAATTGGTTCAACTAGGCTTCGGCCTACACTCTGCTCCTCTACTCCTCCTGCTGACCCTGGGCTCAAACACCGCTAGTTTTTGCCCGGAAATGCTAGCTGCACAGAGAAAAACACCAGCCAATGTGTTAGTGGGGTTCAGCACCGCCAGCTGTTCCCCCGCTGTGTAGCCGGCATCGTGTCCAGCACAAGCCACGCTGGCACAACCGACCAAAAGCTGCCACCAGTGCAGGCTTCGGCCTACACTTTGCTCCTCTCCTCCTCCTCCTGCTGACCCTGGGCTCTAACACCGCTAGTTTTTGCCCGGACATGCAATCTGCACAGAGAAAAACACCAGTCAATGTGTCAGTGGGGTTCAGCAACGCCAGCTGTTCCCCTGCTGTGTAGCTTGCAACGTGACCTGCAAACGCCACGCAGGCACATGAACTGAAATTGAAGGGAGCCTGCCCCCCACCCACAGGTGTTTCTATGTATAACAGCCACCTTGTACAGCAGTACTGCTGCATTTGTACAAGGTGGCTGACTTTTTCTCCTTGCCCACGTGGAACTCAACACGTAGAAAATGTTTCTCATTAGAGACCATTACAATGTCCCTGAGGTGTGACTTTCCTTTGTAATGACACGCAGCACCACCCTTGTTAGCGCTGCCCGTCTTTTGACATCATTGGTTAGCTGGCTGCGCCTGTGCATCTCCCCTGCTCGAAACAACGCCCCTCGGTGTCTTATTTTTTTGGACAGCGAGGGTGTGATTGATGGGCATGTGCAGTGCATATGTTTGCCTGTGTTCACTCATCTCCTTCCGCCTTCTTCAGACTGGGTGTCCTCATGGCCTCGGCAGGCGATAAGGGATCAGATGAGGCCGTCCAGTCTGAAGCAGGTGTAAGGACATGTGTGAGCGGCAAACATATTTACTGCACCAGGGCACGAATCCCAGCACCGCAGTGTGATTTTTTAAAAACACACTGTGGGTCTGGGATTCATGTCCATCGCTAACCGCAACGGCCAACATGAAATGAGGTCATAAGACAGGAAGCGCTCACAGCGCATGGCCAAAGGATCACAAGAGCGCAGACTCCTGTACAGCAACTAACAACGCTCAGGAAGCTGCGCCCATGCAAAAAGGTGTTGTTTTCGACACCTGTGCTGCTTTTCTTTAAAAAGACAAGTCACGCCTCCACTACTGTTAAACAGTATAATGGGCTAAATAGTCTACGTGTTGCATTCAGCTTGTGCAAGTAGACAAATTAATAGAGCAACCTTTTACTTGTGCAGCATTAATGCTGCAGAAGGAGTGGCTCTTGTTCTTTGTAACACCTGAGGGGGGGTTAAAGGTAACCTTTGAAATTGGTTCAACTAGGCTTCGGCCTACACTCTGCTCCTCTCCTCCTCCTGCTGACCCTGGGCTCTAACAACGCTAGTTTTTGCCCGGAAATGCTAGCTGCACAGAGAAAAACACCAGCCAATGTGTTAGTGGGGTTCAGCAACGCCAGCTGTTCCCCCGCTGTGTAGCCGGCATCGTGTCCAGCACAAGCCACGCTGGCACAACCGACCAAAAGCTGCCACCAGTGCAGGCTTCGGCCTACACTTTGCTCCTCTCCTCCTCCTCCTGCTGACCCTGGGCTCAAACACCGCTAGTTTTTGCCCGGAAATGCTAGCTGCACAGAGAAAAACACCAGCCAATGTGTTAGTGGGGTTCAGCAACGCCAGCTGTTCCCCCGCTGTGTAGCCGGCATCGTGTCCAGCACAAGCCACGCTGGCACAACCGACCAAAAGCTGCCACCAGTGCAGGCTTCGGCCTACACTTTGCTCCTCTCCTCCTCCTCCTGCTGACCCTGGGCTCAAACACCGCTAGTTTTTGCCCGGAAATGCTAGCTGCACAGAGAAAAACACCAGCCAATGTGTTAGTGGGGTTCAGCAACGCCAGCTGTTCCCCCGCTGTGTAGCCGGCATCGTGTCCAGCACAAGCCACGCTGGCACAACCGACCAAAAGCTGCCACCAGTGCAGGCTTCGGCCTACACTTTGCTCCTCTCCTCCTCCTCCTGCTGACCCTGGGCTCAAACACCGCTAGTTTTTGCCCGGAAATGCTAGCTGCACAGAGAAAAACACCAGCCAATGTGTTAGTGGGGTTCAGCACCGCCAGCTGTTCCCCTGCTGTGCAGCTTGCAACGTGACCTGCAAACGCCACGCAGGCACATGAACTGAAATTGAAGGGAGCCTGGCCCCCACCCCCAGGTGTTTCTATGTATAACAGCCACCTTGTACAGCAGTACTGCTGCATTTGTACAAGGTGGCTGATGTTTTCTCCTTGCCCACGTGGAACTCAACACGTACAAAATGTGTCTCTTTGAGACCATTCCACTGTCCCTGAGGTGTGACTTTCCTTTCTAATGATACGCAGCACCCCCCTTGGTAGCGCTTCCCGTCTTCTGACATCATTGGTTGGCTACTTGCGCCTGTTCGTCCGCCCTGCCTGAATAAAATGCTCCTCGTTGTCTTAATTATTTTGACTGCGAGGGTGTGATTGATGGGCACGAGCAGTGCATATCTTCGCCTGTCTTAACTCATCTCCTTCAGCCTTCTTCAGACTGTGCAGCCTCATGGCCGCGGCATGCGAGAAGGGATCAGCAGAGGCCGCCCAGTCTGAAGCAGGTGTAAGGACGTGTGTGAGCGGCCAAAATATTTACTGCTCAAGGCCACGAATCCCAGCACCGCAGTGTGGCTTTATGAAAAGACACTGTGGGTCTGGGATTTATGGACATCGTTAACCGCACCGGCCAACATGAAATGATGTCATAAGATGGGCAGCGCTAACAGGGCATTGCCAAGGGATAACACAAGAGCGCAGACTCCTGTACAGCAAATAACAACGCTCAGGAAGCTGCTCCAAGCACCAAGGCGTTATTTTGGACACCTGTGCTGCGTCTCATCAAAAAACCAAGTCACGCATCCACTACAGTTTGACTGTAGAATGGGGTAAATTGTGTATGTCTTTCATTCAGCGTGTGCAAGTAGACAAATTAATAGAGCAACCTTTCACTTGTGCAGCATTAATACTGCACAAGGTGTGTCTCTTGTACTTTGTAACACCTGAGGGGGGGGTTAAAGGTTTCCTTTGAAATTGGTTCAACTAAGCTTCGGCCTACACTCTGCTCCTCTCCTCCTCCTCCTGCTTCAACACGGGCTCTAACATCGCTAGTTTTTGCCCGCAAGTGCTAGCTGCACAGAGAAAAACACACGCCATTGTGTTAGTGGGGTTCAGCAACGCCAGCTGTTCCCCCAGTGTGTAGCCGGCAAAGTGTCCTGCAAACGCAACGCAGACACAAAGCTGCCTCCAGTGCAGGCTTCGGCCTACACTCATCTCCCCCTGCTTACCCTTTGCTCCAACACCGCTAGTTGGGGCTCTAGGAAGACAATCTTTAATAGGCAAGGCAACGCATCCGTGTTCCAGCACCGCCAGCTGGTTCTCGGCAGTGTTCTTGTCACAGGTACTCCCTCGTGCCAAGCCTGGTTTCAGCACCGTCAGCTGTTTCCGGGTTGTGTCAACTTCACTGAGACGCCTATGCTTGCCCCGTCGTGGTGCGGTCGAGTTAGCCAACTCCAGGGTGCCTCCAGTTTAGGAGCTTCCTATGTGGGCTGCGTGAACTGGTAGTCAAGGCTGGTTCTGTAGTGCCAGTAGGCCCAGCTCCCCCTGTAGGACTGTTGGGGTTCGGTAACTGCGGCTGCCTCGCGGCCTAGCTGTTCTCTCCTCTCCTGTGGGCCTTGGGGTCCACCACCTGGTTCCAGCACCGTCAGCTGGTTCCGGGCCGAGCCTTTGGCTTAGGTGCCTCCTCCTGGGTATCCGAGTTCCGCCAACGCCAGGCGGTCCTTGGTAGTGCTTTTAAGCGCGGGCACCTACAGCTTAGTAACCGGGTTCCAGCACCGTCAGCTGGTCCTCGGTCGTGCCATTGGCTCTTGCACACTGGGGCAACGCATCCGGGTTCCAGCACCGCCAGCTGGTTCTCGGCAGTGTTTTTGTCACAGGTACTCCCTCGTGCCAAGCCTGGTTTCAGCACCGTCAGCTG
The DNA here is from genome assembly GCF_032444005.1 of Ranitomeya imitator. NCBI lineage: Eukaryota > Metazoa > Chordata > Amphibia > Anura > Dendrobatidae > Ranitomeya > Ranitomeya imitator. The sequence goes on along the minus strand of NC_091286.1, from coordinate 425,952,982 downwards.
TTTCCGGGTTGTGTCAAGCTCACTGAGACACCTATGCTTGCCTCGTCGTGGTGCGGTCGGGTTAGCCAACTCCAGGGTGCCTCCAGTTTAGGAGCTTCCTATGTGGGCTGCGTGAACTGGTAGTCAAGGCTGGTTCTGTAGTGCCAGTAGGCCCAGCTCCCCCTGTAGGACTGTTGGGGTTCGGTAACTGCGGCTGCCTCGCGGCCTAGCTGTTCTCTCCTCTCCTGTGGACCTTCGGGTCCACCACCTGGTTCCAGCACCGTCAGCTGGTTCCGGGCCGAGCCTTTGGCTTAGGTGCCTCCTCCTGGGTATCCGAGTTCCGCCAACGCCAGGCGGTCCTTGGTAGTGCTTTTAAGCGCGGGCACCTACAGCTTAGTAACCGGGTTCCAGCACCGTCAGCTGGTCCTCGGTCGTGCCATTGGCTCTTGCACACTGGGGCAACGCATCCGGGTTCCAGCACCGCCAGCTGGTTCTCGGCAGTGTTTTTGTCACAGGTACTCCCTCGTGCCAAGCCTGGTTTCAGCACCGTCAGCTGTTTCCGGGTTGTGTCAAGCTCACTGAGACACCTATGCTTGCCTCGTCGTGGTGCGGTCGGGTTAGCCAACTCCAGGGTGCCTCCAGTTTAGGAGCTTCCTATGTGGGCTGCGTGAACTGGTAGTCAAGGCTGGTTCTGTAGTGCCAGTAGGCCCAGCTCCCCCTGTAGGACTGTTGGGGTTCGGTAACTGCGGCTGCCTCGCGGCCTAGCTGTTCTCTCCTCTCCTGTGGGCCTTGGGGTCCACCACCTGGTTCCAGCACCGTCAGCTGGTTCCGGGCCGAGCCTTTGGCTTAGGTGCCTCCTCCTGGGTATCCGAGTTCCGCCAACGCCAGGCGGTCCTTGGTAGTGCTTTTAAGCGCGGGCACCTACAGCTTAGTAACCGGGTTCCAGCACCGTCAGCTGGTCCTCGGTCGTGCCATTGGCTCTTGCACACTGGGGCAACGCATCCGGGTTCCAGCACCGCCAGCTGGTTCTCGGCAGTGTTTTTGTCACAGGTACTCCCTCGTGCCAAGCCTGGTTTCAGCACCGTCAGCTGTTTCCGGGTTGTGTCAAGCTCACTGAGACACCTATGCTTGCCTCGTCGTGGTGCGGTCGGGTTAGCCAACTCCAGGGTGCCTCCAGTTTAGGAGCTTCCTATGTGGGCTGCGTGAACTGGTAGTCAAGGCTGGTTCTGTAGTGCCAGTAGGCCCAGCTCCCCCTGTAGGACTGTTGGGGTTCGGTAACTGCGGCTGCCTCGCGGCCTAGCTGTTCTCTCCTCTCCTGTGGACCTTCGGGTCCACCACCTGGTTCCAGCACCGTCAGCTGGTTCCGGGCCGAGCCTTTGGCTTAGGTGCCTCCTCCTGGGTATCCGAGTTCCGCCAACGCCAGGCGGTCCTTGGTAGTGCTTTTAAGCGCGGGCACCTACAGCTTAGTAACCGGGTTCCAGCACCGTCAGCTGGTCCTCGGTCGTGCCATTGGCTCTTGCACACTGGGGCAACGCATCCGGGTTCCAGCACCGCCAGCTGGTTCTCGGCAGTGTTTTTGTCACAGGTACTCCCTCGTGCCAAGCCTGGTTTCAGCACCGTCAGCTGTTTCCGGGTTGTGTCAAGCTCACTGAGACACCTATGCTTGCCTCGTCGTGGTGCGGTCGGGTTAGCCAACTCCAGGGTGCCTCCAGTTTAGGAGCTTCCTATGTGGGCTGCGTGAACTGGTAGTCAAGGCTGGTTCTGTAGTGCCAGTAGGCCCAGCTCCCCCTGTAGGACTGTTGGGGTTCGGTAACTGCGGCTGCCTCGCGGCCTAGCTGTTCTCTCCTCTCCTGTGGGCCTTGGGGTCCACCACCTGGTTCCAGCACCGTCAGCTGGTTCCGGGCCGAGCCTTTGGCTTAGGTGCCTCCTCCTGGGTATCCGAGTTCCGCCAACGCCAGGCGGTCCTTGGTAGTGCTTTTAAGCGCGGGCACCTACAGCTTAGTAACCGGGTTCCAGCACCGTCAGCTGGTCCTCGGTCGTGCCATTGGCTCTTGCACACTGGGGCAACGCATCCGGGTTCCAGCACCGCCAGCTGGTTCTCGGCAGTGTTTTTGTCACAGGTACTCCCTCGTGCCAAGCCTGGTTTCAGCACCGTCAGCTGTTTCCGGGTTGTGTCAAGCTCACTGAGACACCTATGCTTGCCTCGTCGTGGTGCGGTCGGGTTAGCCAACTCCAGGGTGCCTCCAGTTTAGGAGCTTCCTATGTGGGCTGCGTGAACTGGTAGTCAAGGCTGGTTCTGTAGTGCCAGTAGGCCCAGCTCCCCCTGTAGGACTGTTGGGGTTCGGTAACTGCGGCTGCCTCGCGGCCTAGCTGTTCTCTCCTCTCCTGTGGACCTTCGGGTCCACCACCTGGTTCCAGCACCGTCATCTGGTTCCGGGCCGAGCCTTTGGCTTAGGTGCCTCCTCCTGGGTATCCGAGTTCCGCCAACGCCAGGCGGTCCTTGGTAGTGCTTTTAAGCGCGGGCACCTACAGCTTAGTAACCGGGTTCCAGCACCGTCAGCTGGTCCTCGGTCGTGCCATTGGCTCTTGCACACTGGGGCAACGCATCCGGGTTCCAGCACCGCCAGCTGGTTCTCGGCAGTGTTTTTGTCACAGGTACTCCCTCGTGCCAAGCCTGGTTTCAGCACCGTCAGCTGTTTCCGGGTTGTGTCAAGCTCACTGAGACACCTATGCTTGCCTCGTCGTGGTGCGGTCGGGTTAGCCAACTCCAGGGTGCCTCCAGTTTAGGAGCTTCCTATGTGGGCTGCGTGAACTGGTAGTCAAGGCTGGTTCTGTAGTGCCAGTAGGCCCAGCTCCCCCTGTAGGACTGTTGGGGTTCGGTAACTGCGGCTGCCTCGCGGCCTAGCTGTTCTCTCCTCTCCTGTGGACCTTCGGGTCCACCACCTGGTTCCAGCACCGTCAGCTGGTTCCGGGCCGAGCCTTTGGCTTAGGTGCCTCCTCCTGGGTATCCGAGTTCCGCCAACGCCAGGCGGTCCTTGGTAGTGCTTTTAAGCGCGGGCACCTACAGCTTAGTAACCGGGTTCCAGCACCGTCAGCTGGTCCTCGGTCGTGCCATTGGCTCTTGCACACTGGGGCAACGCATCCGGGTTCCAGCACCGCCAGCTGGTTCTCGGCAGTGTTTTTGTCACAGGTACTCCCTCGTGCCAAGCCTGGTTTCAGCACCGTCAGCTGTTTCCGGGTTGTGTCAAGCTCACTGAGACACCTATGCTTGCCTCGTCGTGGTGCGGTCGGGTTAGCCAACTCCAGGGTGCCTCCAGTTTAGGAGCTTCCTATGTGGGCTGCGTGAACTGGTAGTCAAGGCTGGTTCTGTAGTGCCAGTAGGCCCAGCTCCCCCTGTAGGACTGTTGGGGTTCGGTAACTGCGGCTGCCTCGCGGCCTAGCTGTTCTCTCCTCTCCTGTGGGCCTTGGGGTCCACCACCTGGTTCCAGCACCGTCAGCTGGTTCCGGGCCGAGCCTTTGGCTTAGGTGCCTCCTCCTGGGTATCCGAGTTCCGCCAACGCCAGGCGGTCCTTGGTAGTGCTTTTAAGCGCGGGCACCTACAGCTTAGTAACCGGGTTCCAGCACCGTCAGCTGGTCCTCGGTCGTGCCATTGGCTCTTGCACACTGGGGCAACGCATCCGGGTTCCAGCACCGCCAGCTGGTTCTCGGCAGTGTTCTTGTCACAGGTACTCCCTCGTGCCAAGCCTGGTTTCAGCACCGTCAGCTGTTTCCGGGTTGTGTCAACTTCACTGAGACGCCTATGCTTGCCCCGTCGTGGTGCGGTCGAGTTAGCCAACTCCAGGGTGCCTCCAGTTTAGGAGCTTCCTATGTGGGCTGCGTGAACTGGTAGTCAAGGCTGGTTATGTAGTGCCAGTAGGCCCAGCTCCCCCTGTAGGACTGTTGGGGTTCGGTAACTGCGGCTGCCTCGCGGCCTAGCTGTTCTCTCCTCTCCTGTGGGCCTTCGGGTCCACCACCTGGTTCCAGCACCGTCAGCTGGTTCTCGGCAGTGTCTTTTGCTCTTGTACCTTCTGCTCCCCATCCTGGTTCCAGTACCGTCAGCTGGTTCCGGGCAGAGCCTTTGGCTTAGGTGCCTCCTTCTGGGTATCCAAGTTCCACCAACGTCAGGTGGTCCTTGGTAGTGCTTTCAGGCACGGGTACCTCCTGCTTAGTAACCGGGTTCCAGTAACGTCAGCTGGTCCTCGGTAGTTCCATTGGCTCTTGGACCTTCGGCTACCCATCCGGGTTCCAGTACCGTCAGCTGGTTCTCGGCAGTGTCTTTTGCTCTTGTACCTTCTGCTCCCCATCCTGGTTCCAGTAACGTCAGCTGGTTCCGGGCAGAGCCTTTGGCTTAGGTGCCTCCTTCTGGGTATCCGAGTTCCGTCAACGTCAGGCGGTCCTTGGTAGTGCTTTTTAGCACGGGTACCTCCTGCTTAGTAACCGGGTTCCAGTAACGTCAGCTGGTCCTCGGTAGTTCCATAGGCTCTTGAACCTTCGGGTAGCCATCCGAGTTCCAGTTCCATCAGCTGGTTCTTGGCATTTTCTCAGCCTTCTTGTACCTTCTGCTACATTTCCAAGTTGAAGACCCTAACGTCGACGACCCGGAAGACCACCACGATGACGACGACACGGAAGACCACCCCGATGACGACGACGACGACGGCGGAGACGACGACGGCGGAGATGACGACACTGGAGACGACGACCCTGGAGACGACAACATGGAAGACCGAGAAGCAGAAGAACAAGAGGCTGCAGAACAAAGAGCAGAAGAACATTAAGCATAAGACTTAATATCAGAGCAAAAGATATTATCTAAATTATATGCAGAAGAAGACTAAGCAGTGTATGGGGGTGAGTCCGTTCCTCCTCGTGGTGCCCCTGGATAAAGCCTGATGCTGCAGGCCAAACTGAACGCGGACAAATGTAACTTTTGTGACTGGCAGAACGGAAGGTGTAATCTTCAAACTTTTATAGATAACAACTACGGGAATGCCTGTCACAAATGAGAATATGATGAAGAAGTAGAATAGGAAGAATAATAACAGTGGAATAAAAAGAATATGTAGAATAAGAAGAATAATAATAGTTGAATAAAATGAATATGAAGAATGTAATAAAAAAAAAAAATAGGTAGAAGATGAAGAAGAAGATGAATAAGGTGAAGAAGTTGATGTCAAAGATGCTGATGATGATGAAGATGAAAGTGTGGGAAAAGAAAAAAAAAAAGAAAAAAAAGAAGGGGAAGGGCGTGGAATAGTGAAACATCAATATCTGACAAAATAAAAAAAAAATTTACATAGTCAATATCTTTGTCACTCCGAACGTCTTAAAAAAAAACAAAAAACATGCTATTCTATTTGATTGGGATAAACCTCTATGACTTTAATGTCTCCGCCACCTCCCCAAATACATCCGGCATTATTCTTAGTTGTTTTCCTTCATGTAGAATGAACCTACAAGGAAAGAAAGGGTTTATTTTAATTCCGATATTTTGGTCCCATTGACTTGCATTGGGATCGGGTATCGGTATCGGCGATATCCGATATTTTTTGAATATCGGCCGATCCAAACCGATACCGATACTTTCCGATATCGGAAGGTATCGCTCAACACTACTAATCACCGTATAAAGTGACTTAATGTCAAGTGTCCCTAAGATAAAACCCTCCTCCCAATGTATTTTTTCCAATATTTGGAGCACTTGGCTGGTGTCTTTAAGATAGGCTGGGATAATAGACATGCACTTCTGGAGGTGTGTGTCGACATAACGCGATAAATTTGAAGTAAGGCAATTAATGCCCGAAATAATAGGTCTACCTGGTGGGTGCGTTTCATCCTTATGCATTTTGGGGAGGTAATAAAATACTGCAATACTGGGGTATTTATTTAGTATAAATTGAAATTCTTTTTTGTTTAGAATACCTAGGGATTTGCCCCGTGTTGCTAGAACATTAAGGTTCTTGACATAACGTTCAGTGGGGTCACTGGTGAGTTGTTTATAGGTGATAGCATCATTAAGGAGTCTGTTGAGGGCAGACAAAGTACTGCAGTACGCAGGCACCGGGCCTCTGACCTTTCCGGCGCCTGCGCACTGCAGTACTATCCTCTGCCCTCAAGAGGGCAGAGCAAAGTACGCCTGCGCCGGAGCCGTGGCTGAAGATCAGAAGAGGACGTCATGGAAAGAAGATAGGAGGCGCCGCAGCGGACCAGAGACGCCCATCCGACCTGACCAGCAGCGGGACCGCCCCTGGGTGAGTATAATCTAACGTCTTTTTCTCCTTTTTCAGGTAACATCGGGGGCTTATCTACAGCATTACAGAATGCTGCAGATAAGCCCCTGATGCCGGTGGGTTTACCTCACCCGCGATTTTCGGGGTGACAGGTTCCCTTTAATATCAGAGAGAACAAATGATACCATACACAACACAATCCCCTATACCAAGACCAATACTACCACACCATGACCAGACCACATATTCACACCACATTGTGACAGAATAATATGACATATTACCAGCATATACGGAACAAATAATATCACATACAAGGAAAAATACTGCCACACCATGACCAGACCACAAATTACAACCACATAGTGATCAAATACTACAATACTGATTATAAATACAAACCACAATACTAACAACACTGTTATTACTACCAGTGACATTATACACAGTACCTCTGTATATATTGTCAGTGTACTGGTAACCAGTGATCACCAGTGTCAGTGTACAGGAAATATAGGTATCACCAGTGATATACACAGGAGCTCTGTATATAGTGTCAGTGTATAGGCAATACAGTGCTCACCAGTGACATTATACACAGGCGCTCTGTATATAGTGTCAGTGTACAGGTAATACATTGATCAACGGTCACATTATACACAGCAGCTCTGCATATAGTGTCAGTGAAAGAAGAAATGAGAAATCCAGCTCAACGAAGTAGTGAAAAAAACTTCTTTCTTTATTCACTTGGAAATATATTCAGTGGAGGATAAAAACATCAGCAATACAAAGGATAAAAAGCGATATCAATGCGTTTCTGGTGACAAAGCACCCTTAATCATGATAATATAGTGTCAGTGTACAAGTAATACAGTGATCGCTGGTGACAATATACACAGGAACTCTGTATATAGTGTCAGTGTACAGATAATACAGTGATCACTGGTGACGTTATACACAGGAGCTCTGTATATAGTGTCAGTGTACAGGTAATACAGTGAACAACGGCGATATTATACACAGAAGCTCTGTGTATAGTGTCAATATACAGGTAATACAGTGATCAATGGTGACAATATACACAGGAGCTCTGTATATAGAGTCAGTGTACAGGTAACACAGTGATCACTGGTGCCATTATACACAGGAGCTCTGTATATAGTGTCAGTGTACAGGTAATACAGTGATCAACGGCAACATTGTACACAGAAGTTCTGTATATAGTGTCAATGTACAGGTAATACAATGACCAACGGTCACATTATACACAGGAGCTCTGTATATAGTGTCAGTGTACAGATAATACAGTGATTACTAGTGACATTATACACAGGCGCTCTGCATCTAGTGTCAGTGTACAGATAATACAGTGATCACTAGTGATGTTATACACAGGAGCTCTGTATATAGTGTCAGTGGACAGGTAATTCAGTGATCGCTGGGTGACATTATACAAAGGAACTCTGTATATAATGTCAGTGTACAGATAATACAGTGATCACTAGTGATGTTATACACAGGAGCTCTGTATATAGTGTCAGTGTACAGGTAATACAGTGATCAACGGCGATATTATACACAGAAGCTCTGTGCATAGTGTCAATATACAGGTAATACAGTGATCAATGGCGACAATATACACAGGAGCTCTGTATATAGAGTCAGTGTACAGGTAACACAGTGATCACTAGTGACATTATACACAGGAGCTATGTATATAGTGTCAGTGTACAGGTAATACAGTGATCAACGGCAACATTATACACAGAAGCTCTGTAGATAGTGACAATGTACAGGTAATACAATGACCAACGGTCACATTAGACACAGGAGCTCTGTATATAGTGTCAGTGTACAGGTAATAGAGTGATCACTGGTGACATTATACACAGGAGCTCCGTATATAGTGTCAGTGTACAGATAATACAGTGATCACTAGTGACGTTATACACAGGCGCTCTGCATCTAGTGTCAGTGTACAGGTAATACAGTGATCAACGGTGACATTATGCACAGCAGCTCTGTATATAGTGTCAGTGTACAGGTAATACAGTGATCACTGGGTGACATTATACAAAGGAACTCTGTATATAGTGTCAGTGTACAGATAATACAGTGATCACTAGGGATGTCATACACAGGAGCTCTGTATATTGAGTCAGTGTACAGGTAATACAGTGATCACCAGTGACATTATACACTGTAGCTCTGGATATAGTGTCAGTGTACAGGTAATACAGTGATCAACGGCGACATTATACACAGAAGCTCTGAATATAGTGTCAATATACAGATAATACACTGATCAATGGTGACAATATACACAGAAGATCTGTACAGTATATAGTGTCAGTGTACAGGTAATACAGTGATCACTGGTGACAATATACACCGGAGCTCTGTACATAGTGTCAGTGTACAGGTAATACAGTGATCAACCGCGACATTATGCACAGCAGCTCTGTATATAGTGTCAGTGTACAGGTAATATAGTGATCACTGGTGACATTATACACAGGAGTTCTGTATAGTGTCAGAGTACAGGTAATATAGTGATTACCATTGGTATACACAGGAGCTCTGTACATAGTGTCAGTGTACATGCAATACAGGGATCACCAGTGACATTATACACAGGAGCTCTGTACGTAGTGTCAGTGTACAGGTAATAAAGTGATCAACGTTACATTATACACAGAAGCTCTGTATATAGTGTCAATGTACAGGTTATACAGTGATCAAGTGCGACATTATACACAGGAGCTCTGTATATAGTGTCAGTGTACAGGTAATACAGTGATCACTGGTGACATTATACACAGGAGCTCTGTACATAGTGTCAGTGTACAGGTAATACAGTGATCACTGGTGACATCATACACAGGAGTTCTATATAGTGTCAGTGTGCAGGTAATATAGTGATTACCATTGATATCCACAGGAGCTCTGTACATAGTGTCAGTGTACATGCAATACAGGGATCACCAGTGATATACACAGAAGCTCTGTATATCGTGTCAGTGTATAGGTAATACAGGGATCACCAGTGACATTATACACAGGAGCTCTGTACATAGTGTCAGTGTACAGGTAATAAAGTGATCAACGTTACATTATACACAGAAGCTCTGTATATAGTGTCAATGTACAGGTTATACAGTGATCAACTGCGACATTATACACAGGAGCTCCGTATACAGTGTCAGTGTACAGGTAATACAGTGATCACTGGTGACATTATACACAGGAGCTCTGTACATAGTGTCAGTGTACAGGTAATACAGTGATCAACGATGACAATATACACAGAAGCTCTGTATATTTTATCAATGTACAGGTAATACAGTGATCAACGGCAACATTATACACAGCAGCTCTGTATATAGTGTCAGTGTACAGGTAATACAGTGATCACTAATGACATTATACACAGGACCTCTGTATATAGTTTCAGTGTACAGGTAATATAGTGATCACCAGTGATATACACAGGAGCTCTGTACATAGTGTCAGTGTACATGTAATACAGGGATCACCAGTGATATACACAGGAGCTCTGTATATAGTGTCAGTGTACAGGTAATACAGTGATCACCAGTGATATTATACACAGGAGCTCTGTATATAGTGTCAGTGTACAGGTAATATAGGGATCACCAGTAGAGTTGAGCGACCTTGACCTTTTTAGAGTCGAGCCGGGTTTCGCGAAACCCGACTATCTCAAAAGTCGGGTCGAGTGAAATCGGCCGATTATGACGTAAAGTCGGGATCGACCGAAACACGAAACCCAATGCAAGTCAATGGGGCAGCATAGTCGGCAGTGAGTGGGGGCCAGGAAAACACCTAGAGTGCCCATTTTAATGTCAAAACCATCCATTCTTCTTAATGAAGCTTGTCAAGCGTAATTTACCTTATAATAATTGGAAGGCATTTGAAATTGGGGGTCATTTGGCTAAAGTTGTGGTGGGTAGGGCTGGTTCAAGTAATTAGTGGGCCCAGGAAATCTGGACCACGTCACGGCAGTGGAGCAGGGAGAGGTAAGTATTTCAACTTTGCAAGTGCTGTGAACCTGAGCAAGCAGGGGGGGCCCACTCGTTGGCATTGGCACTGGCACAGGGCCCCTCAAAGTACAGCGGTGTGTTTGCACGGCGGGGGCGCCTCCCACCGGCAGCAACACTTTTGCGTACTATGAGAGGCCCTGTGCCAGTGACGTCGCCAACTAGTATTCCTCCCCCCACCTGATGAAGGAACCTGCACTTTCATCTGCACCTTCCTCTTTGTCCCCGTGTAAGGTGGTATGGTATGCGGGAAGAGCAACCTGACTTTCAGCAGGGTCACAATGTTGTTGTGTAGCGTGCACGGGGAATGTTGCGTTATGGGTCAATGTACCAGCAGACTCCTCTATCACTGGCTGGGCAATGGGCAGGATGAGGAGGAAACACAGATATAGGCCCAAAGAATAAAGTTGGCTAAATGCAGTTCAAAATTGGTAACACAGGAATAACCAGGGGGCATTGCAGTGGAGGACAACTGGAATGAGAGGCTGACACAGAGAGTAGGCCCAAATCAGTAAGTAGTCGAAATGCAGTTCAAAATTGGCAACCGTAGTAAACAGGCGGCACAGCTTTGTTCAGTGGAGGAGAACAGCAAGGAGTGGCAGACACCGATAGTAGGCCCCAACCCAACTAGTAGGCCAAATGCAGTCTAACATTAACAACTACTTAACGAACGCCTGAAAACGGAATTTCAGGACAGGAAACCAGGAGAACAGCAAGGAGTGGCAGACACCGATAGTAGGCCCCAAACCAACTAGTACGCCAAATGCAATTGTTCCGTTTAACCACAATTTAATGAGGGCCTGAAGATAGAAGTTCAGGAAAGGCAACCTGGAGAACACCTTGGAGTGGAACACACCATCTCTCTACACCCCATACCCAATTTGTAGGCCTAATGCAGCGTAGTTTCCAACAACTACTAAACGAGAGCCGGAAGATCGAAGCTCAGGAAAGGCAACCTGGGGAACACCTTGGAGTGTAACAAACCCTCTCTCTACACCACGGAAGGGCTGATTCTTAGGAAGGAAGGCTGTCGGAAAGAAGCAGGGCGCGTCCGAGGGTGATTATATTCTTATTAGGTATATACTCACCCTCGGACGCGCCCTGCTTCTTTATTTGTAATGAATGTTTATTTGCAATGTGGTTTTGACTTACTCTATTTTTTTGGTAAATAATGATTTTATTATTTTCATTGTTTTGCATCTTCTTGGCAATAATATAAAGAAGACGCGACAGGACAACACTCGGTGGATGCCATATCTGTGTTTAAAATTGAAAAAACCTTTCAGTTAACTACTTGCAGGAGAAAGTTATTGTAGCTGGTGGCCATTTTTAGTACTGTACCAGATTTTTGTTGTATGTGTTTGTTTTTAATGTTAAAATGTCTGCATTTGATATCTCTCCAGTATTTTCTTTTTTATAAGCAAAATACTTATTTTTATATTTTCTGATGTTGGTTCCAGGGGTACACGGGCAGCAGTGGTGTGGTCAGTGGAGGCCTAGTGGAAGGAGTGACCGCAGACAGGCATCGAAGGCCTAAAATAATAACACATGGCTGTAGGCAATTTTAAATTGGTTACAGGGGTACACGGGCAGCAGTGGTGTGGTCAGTGGAGGCCTAGTGGAAGGAGTGACCGCAGACAGGCATCGAAGGCCTAAAATAATAACACATGGCTGTAGGCAATTTTAAATTGGTTCCAGGGGTACACGGGCAGCAGTGGTGTGGTCAGTGGAGGCCTAGTGGAAGGAGTGACCGCAGACAGGCATCGAAGGCCTAAAATAATAACACATGGCTGTAGGCAATTTTAAATTGGTTCCAGGGGTACACGGGCAGCAGTGGTGTGGTCAGTGGAGGCCTAGTGGAAGGAGTGACCGCAGACAGGCATCGAAGGCCTAAAATAATAACACATGGCTGTAGGCAATTTTAAATTGGTTCCAGGGGTACACGGGCAGCAGTGGTGTGGTCAGTGGAGGCCTAGTGGAAGGAGTGACCGCAGACAGGCATCGAAGGCCTAAAATAATAACACATGGCTGTAGGCAATTTTAAATTGGTTCCAGGGGTACACGGGCAGCAGTGGTGTGGTCAGTGGAGGCCTAGTGGAAGGAGTCACCGCAGACAGGCATCGAAGGCCTAAAATAATAACACATGGCTGTAGGCAATTTTAAATTGGTTACAGTGGTGTGGTCAGTGGAGGCCTAGTGGAAGGAGTGACCACAGACAGGCATCGAAGGCCTAACATAACAAAAATGTCAATACAATGGTATTGTCAGTGGCAGGCATTGAAGGATGTCAGCGCATAGACTAAACATTGGTGGAGCTGTGAGATAATTTTGCAAGTGGTAGAGCACTGTTTTTGCTGGGGTGGGGGGAAACTGTCTTGTGGCCAGCGGTACAGGCCCAGGGCCCCTCATATTACAACGGTGTGTCTGACGTTGGGTGCGCACCACCACCGCCAGAGACACTTTATTGTACTAGGAGGGACCCAGTGGCAGTGCCGTCGACCAAAAGCGGGCTCACCCACCTCTTCAGACAAACTGTACTCTCACGGGTGCTGTCGCCAAGTGTCGATACCACGGCCCCGTGTGGGGAGTTTGGCCATTTAGTGAGGTGTAAACATGTCGTATGCTGGACAATCAGGTGCAGAAAATTACGAGATTGGAAAAGGCATTCAGAATAGTCCACAGGCAAGACCTTTTCATAGGAAAGCTAGGGGTCAGCCGGGCAAGGTGGGGCAAAAGATTTCGAAATCCAGGTGTGGTTCATTTTAATGAAGGTTAGATCATCTACATTTTGGGTAGCCAGACGAGTCCTTTTTTCTGTTAGTATTGAACCTGCAGCACTGAATACTCTTTCTGATAGGACACTAGCTGCCGGGCAAGCAAGCTCCTGCAATGCATATTCTGCCAATTCTGGCCAGGTGTCTAATTTTGATGCCCAGTAATCAAATGGGAATGACGGTTGAGGGAGAACATCAATAAGGGATGAAAAATAGTTTGTAACCATACTGGACAAATGTTGTCTCCTGTCACTTTGAATTGATGCTGCAGTACCTGTCCTGTCTGCGGTCATAGCAAAATCACTCCACAACCTGGTCAGAAAACCCCTCTGGCCAACGCCACTTCTGATTTCTGCCCCTCTAACTCCTCTGGTCTGCTGGCCCCTGCAGCTCGTGTGAGAACGATCACGGGCGCTGTGTGCAGGGAATGCCAGAAGCAAACGGTCAACAAGAGTTGATTGTTTGGTTGCTAATATTAGTTCCAAGTTCTCATGTGGCATTATATTTTGCAATTTGCCTTTATAGCGAGGATCAAGGAGGCAGGCCAACCAGTAATCGTCATCATTCATCATTTTAGTTATGCGTGTGTCCCTTTTGAGGATACGTAAGGCATAATCCGCCATGTGGGCCAAAGTTCCAGTTCTCAAATCTGCGGTTGTGCTTGGTTGAGGGGCAGTTTCAGGCAAATCCACGTCACTTGTGTCCCTCAAAAAACCAGAACCCGGCCTTGCCGCGCCACCAATTTCCAGTGGCCCCGGAAAAGCTTCCTCATTAAAAATATAATCATCCCCATCATCCTCCTCGTCCTCCTCCTCCTCTTCGCCCGCTACCTCGTCCTGTACACTGCCCTGGCCAGACAATGGCTGACTGTCATCAAGGCTTTCCTCTTCCTCAGCTGCAGACGCCTGATCCTTTATGTGCGTCAAACTTTGCATCAGCAGACGCATTAGGGGGATGCTCATGCTTATTATGGCGTTGTCTGCACTAACCAGCCGTGTGCATTCCTCAAAACACTGAAGGACTTGACACATGTCTTGAATCTTCGACCACTGCACACCTGACAACTCCATGTCTGCCATCCTACTGCCTGCCCGTGTATGTGTATCCTCCCACAAAAACATAACAGCCCGCCTCTGTTCACACAGTCTCTGAAGCATGTGCAGTGTTGAGTTCCACCTTGTTGCAACGTCTATGATTAGGCGATGCTGGGGAAGGTTCAAAGAACGCTGATAGGTCTGCATACGGCTGGAGTGTACGGGCGAACGGCGGATATGTGAGCAAAGTCCACGCACTTTGAGGAGCAGGTCGGATAACCCCGGATAACTTTTCAGGAAGCACTGCACCACCAGGTTTAAGGTGTGAGCCAGGCAAGGAATGTGTTTCAGTTGGGAAAGGGAGATGGCAGCCATGAAATTCCTTCCGTTATCACTCACTACCTTGCCTGCCTCAAGATCTACAGTGCCCAGCCACGACTGCGTTTCTTTCTGCAAGAACTCGGACAGAACTTCCGCGGTGTGTCTGTTGTCGCCCAAACACTTCATAGCCAATACAGCCTGCTGACGTTTGCCAGTAGCTGCCCCATAATGGGAGACCTGGTGTGCAACAGTGGCAGCTGCGGATGGAGTGGTTGTGCGACTGCGGTCTGTGGACGAGCTCTCGCTTCTGCAGGAGGACGAAGAGGAGGAGGAGGGGGTGCGAACGGCTACAGCCAATTGTTTCCTAGACCGTGGGCTAGGCAGAACTGTCCCAAACTTGCTGTCCCCTGTGGACCCTGCATCCACCACATTTACCCAGTGTGCCGTGATGGACACGTAACGTCCCTGGCCACGCCTACTGGTCCATGCATCTGTTGTCAGGTGCACCTTTGTGCTCACAGATTGCCTGAGTGCATGGACGATGCGCTCTTTAACATGCTGGTGGAGGGCTGGGATGGCATTTCTGGAAAAAAAGTGTCGACTGGGTAGCTCGTAGCGTGGTACAGCGTAGTCCATCAGGGCTTTGAAAGCTTCGCTTTCAACTAACCGGTAGGGCATCATCTCTAACGAGATTAGTCTAGCTATGTGTGCGTTCAAACCCTGTGTACGCGGATGCGAGGCTAAGTACTTCCTTTTTCTAACCATAGTCTCATGTAGGGTGAGCTGGACTGGAGAGCTGGAGATCGTGGAACTAGCGGGGGTGCCGGTGGACATGGCAGACTGAGAGACGGTGGGAGATGGTATTGTTGCCACCGGTGCCCTAGATGCAGTGTTTCCTACTACGAAACTGGTGATTCCCTGACCCTGACGGCTTTGGCCTGGCAAAGAAACCTGCACAGATACTGCAGGTGGTGCGGAAAATGGTGGCCCTACACTGCCGGAAGGGATGTTGCGTTGCTGACTAGCTTCATTGGCCGAGGGTGCTACAACCTTAAGGGACGTTTGGTAGTTAGTCCAGGCTTGCAAATGCATGGTGGTTAAATGTCTATGCATGCAACTTGTATTGAGACTTTTCAGATTCTGTCCTCTGCTTAAGGTAGTTGAACATTTTTGACAGATGACTTTGCGCTGATCAATTGGATGTTGTTTAAAAAAAATGCCAGACTGCACTCTTTCTAGCATCGGATACCTTTTCAGGCATTGCAGACTGAGCTTTAACCGGATGGCCACGCTGTCCTCCAACAGGTTTTAGCTTTGCCACGCGTTTTGGGCAAGATACGGGCCCGGCAGATGGAACCTGTTGCGATGTTGATGCCTGCTGCGGCCCCTCCTCCTCCGCTTCAGAACTGCTGCCGGCTGCACCCTGTTCCCCCAATGGCTGCCAATCGGGGTCAAGAACTGGGTCATCTATTACCTCTTCTTGTAGCTCGTGTGCAACTTCGTCTGTGTCACCGTGTCGGTCGGTGGTATAGCGTTCGTGATGGGGCAACATAGTCTCATCAGGGTCTGATTCTTGATCAGTACCCTGCGAGGGCAATGTTGTGGTCTGAGTCAAAGGACCAGCATAGTAGTCTGGCTGTGGCTGTGCATCAGTGCACTCCATGTCAGATTCAACTTGTAATGGGCATGGACTGTTAACTGCTTCACTTTCTAAGCCAGGGACGGTATGTGTAAAGAGCTCCATGGAGTAACCCGTTGTGTCGCCTGGTGCATTCTTCTCTGTTGTTGTTTTTGCTGAAGAGGACAAGGAAGCGACTTGTCCCTGACCGTGAACATCCACTAACGACGCGCTGCTTTGACATTTACCAGTTTCACGAGAGGAGGCAAAAGAGCTAGAGGCTGAGTCAGCAAGATAAGCCAAAACTTGCTCTTGCTGCTTCGGCTTTAAAAGCGGTTTTCCTACTCCCAGAAAAGGGAGCGTTCGAGGCCTTGTGTAGCCAGACGACGAACCTGGCTCCACAGCTCCAGACTTAGGTGCAATATTTTTTTTCCCACGACCAGCTGATGCTCCACCACTACCACTACCCTCATTACCAGCTGACAATGAACGCCCCCGGCCACGACCTCTTCCACCATACTTCCTCATTGTTTTAAAAACGTAAACAAACTAACGGTATTTGTTGCTGTCACACAAATTACACGGTGAGCTATAACTTCAGTATGATTTAGCTACCCCTTTACAGGTGAGTGAGACCACAACGAAAATCAGGCACAATGTTACACACTCTGTTGTTGGTGGCAACAAATGAGAGAGATGCCACACACGCAGGACTGTCACTGAAGCACAAATGTAAATATTAATCTCCCACTGATTTGATTTTTTTTTTTTTTTCAGGGAGACTTTAGGAAAAAAAAAAATAGAATAAAATGATTTTTTCAGGAAGAATTTAGAAACCAAAGAAAATAAAATGATTTTTTCAGGGAGAATTTAGAAAACAAATAAAACAAAAAAAGGCTTTCTATGGCCCACTGAGTGAGAGATGACGCACACAGGAGTCAGGAGTGGCACACAAGCCCAGAGGCCAATATTTATCTCCCACTGATTGATGTAGTGATTTTTTCAGGTAGATTTTGGAACCCAAATCAAGCTAAAAAAAATAATAGGCTTTCTATGGCCCACAATTGGAGAGAGAGAGAGAGAGAGATGGCACACCCAGGAGTCAAGACTGGCACACAAGCAGAAAGGGCAATATTAATCTCCCACTGATTTGTTTTTGTTTTTTTTGTTTTTTCAGGGAGACTTTAGGAAAAAAAAAATAGAATAAAATGATTTTTTCAGGAAGAATTTAGAAACCAAATAAAATAAAATGATTTTTTCAGGGAGAATTTAGAAAACAAATAAAACAAAAAAAGGCTTTCTATGGCCCACTGAGTGAGAGATGACGCACACAGGAGTCAGGAGTGGCACACAAGCCCAGAGGCCAATATTTATCTCCCACTGATTGATGTAGTGATTTTTTCAGGTAGATTTTGGAACCCAAATCAAGCTAAAAAAATAATAGGCTTTCTATAGCCCACAATTGGAGAGAGAGAGAGAGATGGCACACCCAGGAGTCAAGACTGGCACACAAGCAGAAAGGGCAATATTAATCTCCCACTGATTTGTTTTTTTGTTTTTTGTTTTTCAGGGAGATTTTAGGAAAAAAAAAATAGAATAAAATGATTTTTTCAGGAAGAATTTAGAAACCAAAGAAAATAAAATGATTTTTTCAGGGAGAATTTAGAAAACAAATAAAACAAAAAAAGGCTTTCTATGGCCCACTGAGTGAGAGATGACGCACACAGGAGTCAGGAGTGGCACACAAGCCCAGAGGCCAATATTTATCTCCCACTGATTGATGTAGTGATTTTTTCAGGTAGATTTTGGAACCCAAATCAAGCTAAAAAAAATAATAGGCTTTCTATGGCCCACAATTGGAGAGAGAGAGAGAGATGGCACACCCAGGAGTCAAGACTGGCACACAAGCAGAAAGGGCTATATTAATCTCCCACTGATTTGTTTTTTTTTTGTTTTTTTTCAGGGAGACTTTAGGAAAAAAAAAAATAGAATAAAATGATTTTTTCAGGAAGAATTTAGAAGCCAAATAAAATAAAATGATTTTTTCAGGGAGAATTTAGAAAACAAATAAAACAAAAAAAGGCTTTCTATGGCCCACTGAGTGAGAAATGACGCACACAGGAGTCAGGAGTGGCACACAAGCCCAGAGGCCAATATTTATCTCCCACTGATTGATGTAGTGATTTTTTCAGGTAGATTTTGGAACCCAAATCAAGCTAAAAAAAATAATAGGCTTTCTATGGCCCACAATTGGAGAGAGAGAGAGAGAGAGATGGCACACCCAGGAGTCAAGACTGGCACACAAGCAGAAAGGGCAATATTAATCTCCCACTGATTTGTTTTTTTTGTTTTTTTTTTCAGGGAGACTTTAGGAAAAAAAAAAATAGAATAAAATGATTTTTTCAGGAAGAATTTAGAAACCAAAGAAAATAAAATGATTTTTTCAGGGAGAATTTAGAAAACAAATAAAACAAAAAAAGGCTTTCTATGGCCCACTGAGTGAGAGATGATGCACACAGGAGTCAGGAGTGGCACACAAGCCCAGAGGCCAATATTTATCTCCCACTTTTTTTTTTTTGTTCCAGGGAAAATTTATAAACCCAATAAAAAAAATAATAAATAGGCTTTCTATGGCCCACTATCTGAGAGACAGAGAGAGATGGCACGCTTAGGACTGGCACACAAGCCCAAAGGCCAATATTAATCTCCCTTTTTTTTTGTAAGGGAGAATTTATAAAACCAAAAAAAAAAAAATAAATAGGCTTTCTATGGCCCACTATTTGTGAGAGAGATGGCACGCTCAGGACTGGCACACAAGCCCAGAGGCCAATATTAATCTCCCACTTTTTTTTTTTTTTCCAGGGAAAATTTATAAACCCAATAAAAAAAATAAATAAATAAATAGGCTTTCTATGGCCCACTATCTGAGAGAGAGAGATGGCACGCTTAGGACTGGCACACAAGCCCAAAGGCCAATATTAATCTCCCACTGATTGATTTATTGATTTTTTCAGGTAGAATTTAGAACCCAAATAAAGCAAAAAAAGAAAAAAATGGGCTTTCTATGGCCCACTGAGTGAGTGATGATGCACACAGGAGTCAGGAGTGGCACACAAGCCCTGAGGCCAATATTTTTCTCCCACTGATTGATGTAGTGATTTTTTCAGGTAGATTTTAGAACCAAAATCAAGCAAAAAAATAAATAGGCTTTCTATGGCCCACTGAGTGAGTGATGATGCACACAGGAGTCAAGAGTGGCACACAAGCCCTGAGGCCAATATTTTTCTCCCACTGATTGATGTAGTGATTTTTTCAGGTAGATTTTATAACCCAAATCAAGCAAAAAAAATAAATAGGCTTTCTATGGCCCACTGAGTGAGAGATGACACAGACAGAAATGTCAATCTTAATCTCCCACAAAAAAAAAAAAAAAACAGGGAGTGTCCTTCAATTACTATCTCCCTGCAGTAATCTCAGCCAGGTATGGCAGGCAGCAATAAGGAGTGTACTGATGCACAAATTAAATAAAAAGTGTGTACAAACCAAAAAGATAGCTGTGCAGAAAGGAAGGAACAAGAGGATTTGTGCTTTGAAAAAAGCAGTTGGTTTGCACAGCGGCGTACACACAGCAATGCAGCTATCAGGGAGCCTTCTAGGGCAGCCCAATGAGCTACAGCGCTGAGGGGGAAAAAAAAAAATGTAGCTTCCACTGTCCCTGCACACCGAAGGTGGTGTTGGGCAGTGGAAATCGCTACAGCACAAGCGGTTTGGTGGTTAATGGACCCTGCCTAACGCTATCCCTGCTTCTGACGAAGCGGCAGCAACCTCTCCCTAAGCTCAGATCAGCAGCAGTAACATGGCGGTCGGCGGGAACTCCCCTTTATAGCCCCTGTGACGCCGCAGACAGCAAGCCAATCACTGCAATGCCCTTCTCTAAGATGGTGGGGACCAGGACCTATGTCATCACGCTGCCCACACTCTGCGTTTACCTTCATTGGCTGAAAAATGGCGCTTTTCACGTCATTGAAACGCGACTTTGGCGCGAAAGTCGCGTACCGCATGGCCGACCCCGCACAGGGGTCGGATCGGGTTTCATGAAACCCGACTTTGCCAAAAGTCGGCGACTTTTGAAAATGAACGACCCGTTTCGCTCAACCCTAATCACCAGTGATATGCACAGGAGCTCTGTATATAGTGTCAGTGTATAGGTAATACAGTGCTCACCAGTGACATTATACACAGGCGCTCTGTGTATAGAGTCAGTGTACAGATAATACAGTGATCACCAGTGACATTATACACTGAAGCTCTGTATATAGTGTCAGTGTACAGGTAATACAGTGATCACCAGTGACGTTATACACAGGACCTCTGTATATAGCATATAGTGTACAGGTAATACAGTGATCATCAGTGACATTATACACAGGAGCTCTGTACACAGAATATAGTGTATAGTGTGCGTGTACATGTAATTCACTGACTCACCAGTAATGTCTGTAGTTGAAGTCCTTCATCTTCGCTTTTCTTCTTCAACCAGCACAGACCTCTGTCACTTCTTCCAGCCAGGACTCGTCTCTGCAAAAAATAACACAGTCATCAATAACTGATTGCTTCCAGAGCACTTTCCCCACTTTTTCCCTGTCTTCTACAATACGTCAGATGAAGAAGAAAAGCGACGTAGTGCTGCCCTGCACAGTAACAGGACCTCCCGTTTGTTCCCTCCATGGAAAACCGTTTCCTAAAAATTTAATTTTATTACAGTAGTAATAATATCCCTAATTGGACCATAAAGAAATTATGTTCCCCACTTGTCACCATAAACTAATATAGCATGTTCCTCATTCTGGCCCTCAAACAGTAATTAAGTCCCTCATCCTGGCCCCCTTTAGTTAATAATCTCACCCAGCCTGGCCCACTATATTTTATAATATGCCCCAGCCTGGCCCCCTATGTCCCTTGTCCAGCCTGGCCCCTAGATATCCATCCTGCTTTCCCAGCTATACATACTGGCCCACATATGTCCCTTGTCCTGTCCCACTATATTTCTCTCCTAGACCCCCATATATCCTTCATGGTCCCTTGTCCTGGCTCCCCCATATATTTATCCTGCCCCTCTCACATATATGCTTCCTGGTCTCTTGTTCTGCCCAACATATATCCATCCTGACCCCACATATATGCAACCTGGCCCCCTATATTTATCCATCCTGGCCCCTTCCCATATATCCATCCTCCTCCATATATATGAATCCTGGTCCCTTTGTCCTGCCCCCTCCCCCATAAATCCATCTTGGCCCCCATATATATGCATCCTGGCTGTACCATATATATGCATTCTGGCTACCCATATATCCATCCTGGCCCCCCATATATACATTCTGGCCCCCTCATATATATCCATCCTGCCCCCTCCATATATCCATTCTGGCCCTCCCACCACCGTATATCCATCCTAGCCCCCCATATATCCATCCAAGCTGCCTCCAATATATTCATCCTAGCCCGCCATACATATTCATCCTGCCCCCCCCACCACCACCACCCATATACAACCCCTGGCAAAAATTATGGAATCACCGGCCTTGGAGGATGTTCATTCAGTTGTTTAATTTTGTAGAAAAAAAGCTAATCACAGACATGGCACAAAACTAAAGTCATTTCAAATGGCAACTTTCTGGCTTTAAGAAACACTAAAACAAATCAAGAACAAAAAATGTGGTAGTCAGTAATGGTTATTTTTTTTAACCAAGTATAGGGGAAATATTATGAAATCACTCAATACTGAGGAAAAAAATTATGGAATCACCCTGTAAATTTTCATACCCTAAACTAACACCTGCATAAAATTAGATCTGCTCGTTAGTCTGCATCTAAAAAGGAGTGATCACACCTTGGAGAGCTGTTGCACCAAGTGGACTGACATGAATCATGGCTCCAACACGAAAGATGTCAATTGAAACAAAGGAGATGATTATCAAACTCTTAAAAGAGGGGAAATCATCACGCAATGTTGCAAAAGATGTTGGTTGTTCACAGTCAGCTGTGTCTGAAATCTGGACCAAATACAAACAACATGGGAAGGTTGTTAAAGGCAAACATACTGGTAGACCAAGGAAAACATCAAAGCGTCAAGACAGGAAACTTCAAGCAATATGTCTCCAAAACAGGAAATGCACAACAAAACAAATGAGGAATGAATGGGTGGAAACTGGAGTCAACGTCTGTGACCGAACTGTAAGAAACCGCCTAAAGGAACTGGATATTTACATACAGAAAAGCTAAACAAAAGCTATCATTAACACATAAACATAAAAAAACAAGGTTACAATGGGCTAAGGAAAAGCAATCGTGGACTGTGGAGGACTGGATGAAAGTCATATTCAGTGATGAATCACGAATCTGTATTGGGCAAGGTGATGATGCTGGAACTTTTGTTTGGTGCCATTCCAATGAGATTTATAAATATGACTTCCTGAAGAGAACATGCAAATTTCTACAGTCATTGATGATATGGGGCTGCATGTCTGGTAAAGGCACTGGGGAGATGGCTGTCATTACATCTTCAATAAATGCACAAGTTTATGTTAATATTTTGGACACTTTCTTCATCCCATCAATTGAAAGGATGTTTGGGGATGATGAAATCATTTTTCAAGATGATAATGCATTCTGCCATAGAGCAAAAACTGTAAAAACATTCCTTGAAAAAGGCACATAAGGTCAATGTCATGGCCTGCAAATAGTCCGGATCTCAATCCAATTGAAAATCTTTGGTGGAAGTTGAAGAAAATGGTCCATGACAAGGCTCCAACCTGCAAAGCTGATCTGGGAACAGCAATCAGAAAAAGTTGAAGCCAGATTGATGAAGAGTACTGTTTGACACTCATTAAGTCCAGGCTTCAGAGACTGCAAGCTGTTCTAAAAGCCAGAGGAGGTGCAACAAAATACTAGTGATGTTTTGGAGTGTTTTTTAGCTTGTTTGTTTTTCATGATTCCATAATTTTTTCCTCTGAATTGAGTGATTCTATAATTTTTCCCCTATGCTTGGTTAAAAAAGTAACCATTACTGACAACCACATTTTTTGTTCTTGATTTCTTTTAGTGTTTCTTAAAGCCAGAAAGTTGCCGTTTGAAATGTCTTTAGTTTTGTGCCATGTCTGTGATCTGCTTTTTTTCTTCAAAATTAAACAACTGAATGAACATCCTCCAAGGCCGGTGATTCCATAATTTTTGCCAGGGGTTGTATATGCATCCTGGTCCCTTGTCCTGCCCCCCATAAATCCATCCTGGCCCCTCATATATATGCATCCTGGCTCCCCATATATCCATCTTGGCACCCTATATATCCATCCTGATCTCTTGTCCTGCCACCCCCATATATCCATCCTGGCCCCATATGTATCCATCCTGGTCCCTAGTCCAGCCCCCCATATTTACATACTGGCCCGCCATATGTATCCATCCGACCCCTTGTCCTGCACCCCATATCTGCATCCTGGAACCCATGTGTATCCATCCTGGCCCCCCACGTGTATCCATCCTGGCCCCCCATGTGTATCCATCCTGCCACCCATGTGTATCCATCCTGGCCTCTTGTCCTGCCCCTTGCCTCCTGTATATGTATCCATTCTTGCCCCCATATGTGTATCCATCCTATCCCTGTATCTGTATCCATCCTACCCCCGTATGTGTATCAATCCTGCCCCCCCATGTGTATCATTCCTGGCCACTTGTCCTGCCCCTGGCCCTCATATGTATCCATCCTGGCCCCCCTTGTATGTTTATCCATCCTGGCCCCCATATGTGTATTCATCCTGGCCACCCCATATGTGCATACATCTTGGTCCCCCATATGTGCATGCATCCTGGCCCCCTGTATGTGCATGCATCCTGGCCCCCCATATGTGCATGCATCCCGGCCCCCTGTATGTGCATGCATCCTGGCTCCTCATATGTGTATCCATCCTGCCCCCCATATATCCATCCTGCACTCCCCCGTATGTGTATCTATCCAGGCCCCCCCCGTATGTACATACATTCTGCCTCCCGTATGTGTATGCATCCTGCACCCCCATATGTGTATCCATTCTGCCCCCATATATGTATCCATCCTGGCCCCCATATGTGTATCCATCCTGCCCCCTGTATGTATATCCATCTTTGCCCCCCGTAAAAGTATCCATCCTGGCCCTCCATATGTGTATCAATCCTGACCCCCTATATGTGTATCCATCCTGCCCCCCGTATATGTATCCATCCTGGCCCCCCGTATGTGCAACGATCCTGCCCCCGTAGGTGTATCCATCCTGCGCCCCCGTATGTGTATCCATCCTGGCCCCCATATGCGTATCCATCCTGGCATCCCCCGTATGCGCATCCATCCTGCCTGCCTTATGTGTATCCATCCTGCACCCCCCATATGTGTATTCATCCTGGCCCCGTATGTGCCTCCATCCTGGCCCCCATATGTGCATGCATTTTGGCCCCCCATATGTGCATCCTTCCTGGCCCCCCATATGTGCATCCATCCTGCCCCCTGTATGTGTATCCATCCTGCATTCTCCCATATGTGTATCCATCCTGGCCCCCATATGTATATCCATCCTGCCCCTCATATGTGTATCCAGCCTGCACCCCCCCATATGTGTATCCATCCTGCCCCCCGTATGTGTATCCATCCTGGCCCCCCGTATGTGTATCCATCCTGGCCCCCTTTATGTGTATCCATCCTTGCCTCCCCGTATGTGCATCCATCCTGCCTCCCGTATGTGTATCCATCCTGCGTTCCCCTGTATGCGTATCCATCCTGGCCCCCCGTATGTGCATCCATCCTGCCCCCCGTATGTGTATCCATCCTGGCCCCCATATGTGCATCCATCCTGCCCCCCGTATGTGTATCCATCCTGGCCCCCTGTATGTGTATCCATCCTGGTCCCCCGTATATGTATACATCTTGGCCCCCCGTATATGTATACATCTTGGCCCCTCATATGTGTATCCATCCGGCCCCTGTATGTGTATCCATCCTATACCCGTATGTGTATCCATCTTGGCCCCCCCGTATGTGCATCCATCCTGCCCCCATATGTGTAGCTATCCTGCGCCCCCCGTATGTGTATCCATCTTGCCCCCTGTATGTGTATCCATCTTTTCCCCCAGTATGTGTATGCATTCTGCCCCGTATGTGTATCCATCCTGCACCCCCCATATGTGTATCCATGTGTATCCATCTTGGCCCCCTCATATGTGAATCCATCCTGCCCCCGTATGTGTATCCATTCTGGCATCCCCCATATGTGTATCCATCCTGCCCCCGTATGTGTATCCATCCTGCTCCTATGTGTATCCATCTTGCCCCCGTATGTGTATCCATTCTGCCCCGTATGTGTATCCATCCTGCCCCCCGTATGTGTATCAGTCCTGGCCCCCCGTATGTGTATCCATCCTGCCCCCGTATGTGTATCCATCCTGGCCTCCCCATATGTGCATCCATCCTGCTTCCCGTATGTGTATCCATCCTGGCCCCCCATTTGTGCAGCCATCCTGCTTCCCGTATGTGTATCCATCCTGGCCCCCCCCCATGTGTATCCATCCTGGCCCCCTGAACATGTATCCATCTTGGCCCCTCATATGAGTATCCATCTAGCCCCCCATATGTGTATCCATCCTTTCTCCATATATGTATCCATCCTATACCCGTATGTGTATCCATCTTGGCCCCCCCGTATGTGCATCCATCCTGCCCCCATATGTGTAGCTATCCTGCGCCCCCCGTATGTGTATCCATCTTGCCCCCTGTATGTGTATCCATCTTTTCCCCCAGTATGTGTATGCATTCTGCCCCGTATGTGTATCCATCCTGCACCCCCCATATGTGTATCCATGTGTATCCATCTTGGCCCCCTCATATGTGAATCCATCCTGCCCCCGTATGTGTATCCATTCTGGCATCCCCCATATGTGTATCCATCCTGCCCCCGTATGTGTATCCATCCTGCTCCTATGTGTATCCATCTTGCCCCCGTATGTGTATCCATTCTGCCCCGTATGTGTATCCATCCTGCCCCCCGTATGTGTATCAGTCCTGGCCCCCCATATGTGTATCCATCCTGCCCCCGTATGTGTATCCATCCTGGCCTCCCCATATGTGCATCCATCCTGCTTCCCGTATGTGTATCCATCCTGGCCCCCCATTTGTGCAGCCATCCTGCTTCCCGTATGTGTATCCATCCTGGCCCCCCCCCATGTGTATCCATCCTGGCCCCCTGAACATGTATCCATCTTGGCCCCTCATATGAGTATCCATCTAGCCCCCCATATGTGTATCCATCCTTTCCCCATATGTGTATCCATCCTGGCCCCCCATATGTGTATCCATCCTGCCACTGTATGTGCATCCATCCTGGCCCTCATATGTGTATCCATCCTGCCCCCACTCGTATGTGTATCTATCCTGCCCCCCATATGTGTAACTATCCTGCGCCCCCCGTATGTGTATCCATCTTGCCCCCTGTATGTGTATCCATCTTTTCCCCCAGTATGTGTATGCATTCTGCCCCGTATGTGTATCCATCCTGCACCCCCCATATGTGTATCCATGTGTATCCATCTTGGCCCCCTCATATGTGAATCCATCCTGCCCCCGTATGTGTATCCATTCTGGCATCCCCCATATGTGTATCCATCCTGCCCCCGTATGTGTATCCATCCTGCTCCTATGTGTATCCATCTTGCCCCCGTATGTGTATCCATTCTGCCCCGTATGTGTATCCATCCTGCCCCCCGTATGTGTATCAGTCCTGGCCCCCCGTATGTGTATCCATCCTGCCCCCGTATGTGTATCCATCCTGGCCTCCCCATATGTGCATCCATCCTGCTTCCCGTATGTGTATCCATCCTGGCCCCCCATTTGTGCAGCCATCCTGCTTCCCGTATGTGTATCCATCCTGGCCCCCCCCCCATGTGTATCCATCCTGCCCCCACTCGTATGTGTATCTATCCTGCCCCCCATATGTGTAACTATCCTGTGCCCCCCGGTATGTGCATCCATCTTGCCCCCGTACGTGAATTCATCCTGACCCCCATATGTGTATCCATCCTGCCCCCCACGTGTGTATCCATCCTGCCCCCAGTAAATGTATCCATCCTGCTCCTCATATGTGTATCCATCTTGCCCCCGTACAGTATGTGTATGCATCTTGTCCACTGTATGTGTATCCATCCTGGCCCCCCGTATGTGTATCCATCCTGGCCCCCCATATGTGTATCCATGTAGTGCCCCCCATATGTGTATCCATGTGTATCTCTCCTGGCCCCCTCGTATGTGTATCCATCCTGGCCCCCCATATGTGTATCCATCCTGCCACTATGCGTATCCATCCTGACGCCCCTCGTATGTGTATCCATCCTGCCCCCCATGTGTGTATCCATCCTGCCCCCAGTATATGTATGTGTATGCATCCTGCCCCTGTATGTGTATCCATCCTGGCCCCCCATATGTGTATCCATGTAGTGCCCCTCATATGTGTATCCATGTGTATCCATCCTGGCCCCCTTGTATGTGTATCCATCCTGGCCCCCCATATGTGTATCCATGTAGTGCCCCCCATATGTGTATCCATGTGTATCCATCCTGGCCCCCTTGTATGTGTATCCATCCTGCCCCTGTATGTGTATACATCCTGGCCCCCCATATGTGTATCCATCCTGCCACTGTATGCGTATCCATGCTGCCCCCCCTCGTATATGTATCCATCCTGGCCCCCGTATGTGTATTCATCCTGGCACCCTGTATGTGTATCCATCTAGTGCCCCCCGTATGCAGGGTCGGACTGGGGTGTCTGGGGCCCACCAGGGGAAGGGACTCTAGGGGCCCACCCTACAGCTATATGCAAATATCTGTCATTATAGCGGAGCATCAGCTGTAAAACACCGGCGGCTGCTGCACATCTACTGTGTGCCCCAATAACTGGGATGTATAATTTCGGTAGTTTACATTAATGGGATTCTTGGTTAAAACAAGTTATCACCCATCCATGGGCTCCACAGGATAGGTGATGATCGCTTAGGTCCGACCATTAGAAACTTTACCGATTGGAAGAATTGTGAAGTTTTATCCCTGACAGGACACTTTTATCCCTACTGTAAAATGCAGCGGCAGGTGGGATGTCTGACCGCAGCTCCATTCATTCTCTTTGGGGCTTCCAGAAAAAAACAAGTGCAGCCACTGAGGGAATGAATGGATCAGTGATCTAGTCAGACATGCCACTCCAGTCTAATGGGGATAAAAAGTGCCACATTTTGCTGAATGGGTCAAAGCAGTCAGACCCCCACCAATCAGTACATTATCACTTATCGTGTGGAGAGGTGATTACTTTTTTCCACAGGAAACCCCCTGTAAGTGAATCTCCGCCCCTGTGTACAAAGCATTAAAACTCTAATGGAAATAAAGAATCTTTTCCTAATTAATATTGGAGAGAACAAATGACCGCCTTACACAACACAATCCACTATACCAAGATCAATAATACCACATACAGGAAGATATACCACCACACCATGACCAGACCACATAGTGACCGAATAATACTACATACAAGGGACAAATACCGCCACACCATGACCAGATCACATATTACCACCACATAGTGACCGAATAATATGACATATTAGGCCAGCACGGTTCAGAGGTTAGCACTGCAGCCTTGCAGCGCTGGGGTCCTGGGTTCAAATCCCACCAAAGACATCATCTGCAATATATGTTCTCCCCGTGTTTGCGTGGGTTTCCTCCAGGTACTCTGGTTTCCTCCCACATTTACAAAGACATACTGCTAGGGAATCTAGATTGTGAGCCCCATCGGGGACAGTGGCAATAATGTCTGTAAAGCGCTGTGAAATTAATAGCACTATATAAATGAATAAAAATAAATATAGGGAACAAATGATATCACATACAAAGAGAAATACTGCCACGCCGTGACCAGACCACAAATTACCAACACAGTGCCCGAATACTACAATATTGATTCTGAATACAAACCACAATACTAACAACACTGCTATTACCACCAGTGACAATATACACAGTACTTCTGTATATAGTGTCAGTGTACAGGTAATACAGTAATCACAGGTGACATTATACACAGGAGATCTGTATATAGTGTCAGTGTACAGGCAAATACAGTGACCACCAGTGACATTATACACAGGAGCTCTGTATATAGTGTACATGTAATACAGTGATCACCATAATTATACACAGGATCTCTGTATATAGTGTTAGTGTACAGGTAATACAGTGATCACCAGTGACATTATACAAAGGAGCTCTGTATATGCTGTATAGTGTGCATGTAATATAGTGATCACCAATGACATTATACACAGGAGTTCTGTATATAAAGGTACAGGTAATACAGTGATCACCAATGACATTATACACAGGAGCTCTGGGTATAGTGTACAGGTAATACAGTGATCACCGGTGACATTATACACAGGAGCTCTGTATATAGTGTCAGCGTACACATAATACAGTGATCACCAGTGACATTATACAAAGGAGCTCTGTATATGCTGTATAGTGTACATGTAATATAGTGATCACCAATGACATTATACACAGGAGTTCTGCATATAAAGGTACAGGTAATACAGTGATCACCAATGACATTATACACAGGAGCTCTGGGTATAGTGTACAGGTAATACAGTGATCACCGGTGACATTATACACAGGAGCTCTGTATACAGTATATACAGTAGTGTACAGGTAATAGTGATCACCAATGGCATTATACACAGGAGTTCTGTATATAAAGGTACAGGTAATACAGTGATCACCAATGACATTATACACAGGAGCTCTGTATACAGTATATACAGTAGTGTACAGGTAATACAGTGATCACCAATGGCATTATACACAGGAGTTCTGTATATAAAGGTACAGGTAATACAGTGATCACCAATGACATTATACACAGGAGCTCTGTATACAGTATATACAGTAGTGTACAGGTAATACAGTGGTCACAATGGCATTATACACAGGAGTTCTGTATATAAAGGTACAGGTAATACAGTGATCACCAATGACATTATACACAGGAGCTCTGTGTATAGTGTACAGGAAATACAGTGATCACCGGTGACATTATACACAGTAGCTCTGTATATAGTGTACAGTGTACAGGTAATACAATGATCACCAGTGACATTACACACAGGAGCTCTGTATACAGTATATAGTTTACAGGTAATACAGTGATCACCAGTGACTTTATACACAGGAGCTCTGTATATAGTGTCAGTGTACACATAATACAGTGATCACCAGTGACATTATACAAAGGAGCTCTGTACACAGTATACAGTATATAGTGTAAGTGTACAAGCAACACACCGACTCACCGGTGACATCTGTAGTTGAAGTCTTTTTTCTTCATCCAGTGCAGACCACCATTACTTCTTCCAGCAAAGACTCATCTCTGCAGAAAATAACACAGTTAGCTATAGCTGATCGCTTCCAGAGCACATTCCCCACTATTTTCCTCGACTTCTATACTATGTCAGATGAAGAAAAAAGACATAGTGCCACCCTGCACAGTAGCAGGACCCCCTTTTGTTCTCCCAAGGGAAGACAGTAAGATCAAAAGTAAATTACAGCAGTAATAATATCCCCTGAATGGCCCCTACAGTATTATGTCCCCACTTGCCACCATAAACAAATAATGTATGTAGCTAATCCTGACCTCAATACAGTAATTATGTCACCCCTTTAGTTACTAAGGTGCCAGATCCCTGGCCCCTTTATTTAATGTCTCCATCTTGGACCCCAATGTGGCTTCATATTTGGCATGGTCGTTACAGTGGCTGTCGACTGCAGCTGTGACAGGGCGCTCTGCTCTGTGACAAGCCGCGCACTGACATCACATAGCTGTAACATTGAAAAGCCGCCGGCCTCTCAAAGGCTGCAGGAGTCATTTAACAAAACTGCTATGTGACTTCAACACATGGCCTGTCACAGAGCAGAGCGCCCTCTCAAAGCTGCAGCCGGCATTCATCTTGATGTGCGTTGTCGGCTCCAGGTTTTCATGGGCCTCGGGCGAAAGAGTATCAGTGGGCCCCTTTAACACATGCCACGATTCCTGATGCACACACATAAAAAAAAACAGATATAGTACAATATATAGGCACCACACAGTGCGCCATACAGTATTATGGTCAACCACATAGTGCTCCCTACAGTATTACGGGCACCTCATAGTCCTCCATAAAGTATTATGGGCACCTCATAGTCCTCCATACAGTATTATGGCCAACCACATAGTCTACCATACAGCATTATTGGCCCCATATAAAGCTCCTCCATACAGTATTATGGGCACCTCATAGTCCTCCATACAGTATTATGGCCAACCACATAGTCCGCCATACAGTATTATTAGCCCCATATAATGCTCCTCCATACAGTATTATTGGCCCCATATAATGCTCCTCCATACAGTATTATTGGCCCCATATAATGCTCCTCCATACAGTATTATGGGCACCTCATAGTCCTCCATACAGTATTATGGCCAACCACATAGTCCATCATACAGTATTATTGCCTCATATACAGTAATGCTCCTTCATACAGTATTATGGGCACCTCATAGTCCTCCATACAGTATTATGGCCAACCACATAGTCCTCCATAAAGTATTATGGGCTCCATATAATACTCCTCCATACAGCACATCATGGCCCCCCTGCTCCTACATACAGTATTGTGGGCCCCGTGCTTCTCCACACAGTATTATGCCCCCCGGCTCCTCCACACAGTATTATGGGCCCTCCGCTCCTCCACACAGTATTATGCCCCCCCCAGCTCCTCCACACAGTATTATGCCCCCCGCTCCTCCATACAGTACTATGTGTCCCCGGCTCCTCCACACAGTATTATGGGCCCTCCGCTCCTTCACACAGTATTACACTCCCCCAGCTCCTCCACACAGTATTATGGGTCCCCGGCTCCTCCACACAGTATTACGCCCCCCCAGCTCCTCCACACAGTATCATGGGCCCCCCCCCAGGTCCTCCACACAGTATTATGGGCCCTCCGCTCCTCCACACAGTATTATGGCCCTCCGCTCCTCCACACAGTATTATGCCCCCCCAGCTCCTCCACATAGTATTATGCCCCCCAGCTCCTCCATACAGCATTATGGGCCCCCGATCCTCCACACAGTATTATGGGCCCTCTGCTCCTCCACACAGAATTATGGGCCCCCCAGCTCCTCCACATAGTATTATGCCCCCCAGCTCCTCCATACAGTATTAAGGGCCCCCCACTCCTCCACACAGTATTATGCCCCACCAGCTCCTCCACACAGTATTATGCCCCCCGCACAGTATTATGCCACCCTGCACAGTATTATGCCCCCCGCACAGTATTATGCCCCCCACTCCTCCATAAAGTATTATGGGTCCCCTGCTCCTCCACACAGTATTATGGGCCCCCACTTATCCAGTGTTATGGGCCCCCTGCTCCTCCACACAGTATTACACCCCCAGCTCCTCCACACAGTATTATGCCCCCCATCTCCTCCACACAGTATTATGGGCCCCCGCTCCTCCACACAGTATTATGCCCCCAAGCACAGTATTATGCCCCCCCGCACAGTATTATGCCCAACCCCCACCCAGTATTATGCCTCCCCCCGCTCCTCCATAAATTATTATGGGCCCCAGACATAAAGGAAGAAAAAAGGAAAGTCCTCACGTCTCCCGTTTCCACCGCAGGTCCGCTGCAATCAGCGTCTCTCTGGCTCTGCAATGCTCAGGACAGAGAGGCTGAGTGCGCAGTGATGACGTCATCGCACCCTCTACCCTGAGACGTTGCAGAGTCAGAGGGCGCTGAAGACACTGTAGCTGCCGCTGGAACGAGGAGAGGTGAGTATTAGAAAAGGGGCCCGATGCCAGCGCTGGCATCGGGGGAGCCCCTGGTCGTGGCGGCGGTCAGTGCCACCAGCCAGAAGATTTAAAGGGCCCACATCCCTTTTTTTCCTTCCTCCTCCTCCTCTCTGGGGCGGGGCCCACCGGGCATTTCACCAGTGTCCTGGTGGGTCAGTCCGACCCTGCCCGTATGTGCATCCATGTGTATCCATCCTGGCTCCCTCATATGTGTATCCATCCTGCCCCCATATGTGTATCCATACTGGCCCCCCATATGTGTATCCATCCTGCCCACCAATATGTGTATCCATTCTGCGCCCCCCGTATGTGTATCCATCTTGACCCCAGTATGTGTTTATGCATCCTGCCCCCATATGTGTATCCATCCTGGCCCCCCGTATGTGCATCCATCCTGGCCCCCGTATGTCTATCCATCCTGCACCCCCCATATGTGTATCCATGTGTGTCCATCCTGGCCCCCTCGTATGTGTATCCATCCTTCCCCGTATGTGTATCCATTCTGGCATCCCCCATATGTGCCTCCATCCTTGCCTCCGTATGTGCCTGCATTTTGGCCCCCCATATGTGCATCCATCCTGGCCCCCTGTATGTGTAGCCATCCTGGCCTCTCATATGTGCATCCATCCTGGCTTCTCATATGTGCATCCATCCTGCCCCCAGTATGTGTATTCATCCTGTGCCCCCTGTATGTGTATCCATCCTGTCCCCCGTATGTGTAACCATTCTGCCCCCCCCATATGAGAGAGAGAAAGAGAGAAGAAAAAAAACATTCCTCTTACATGCCTGCGCTCCCAGCGGCATCCCCCTCCTCTGCAGGTCTGGCGGGCTTATATTAAAATGGCCGCCGACACAGCAGAGGCTGGCGGTGAATGTGTGTGCTCGTCACATGCGGCTCATGACCCTGACATCATACGCCAGTGACAACGGGCACACACTTGCCAGTATCGATCGGAACGTGCGTCACGGCGGTTCAGGTAATGAACGCTGCGTGCGCACACCCCTGCACATACGCGGCCTTCGCTATTAAATGCCCCGTGCCTCTAAAAACCGCACACTTTTTTTCTTACTCTTCTTCTCCTCTCTTTCCCACAGCAAAGGGCCCACAAGGACCCCTTTCCCTGGTACGCCGCCAGGCCAGTCTGATCCTTCTGAGAAGGTACACTTAACCACGGACACCTGGACAAGTGCTTTGGGGTCAACGAAGCTACATTTCCCTGACTGCACACAGGGGGGAACATTGTGGAAGATGGACCCAGTTGGACACAGGGACGGAACACGTGCTACCAACACCAAGAATTGTGGGCCCTGGTTCAGTCAGAGTTGCCCCCACCTTCTACAGCAATTCCTGCACCACCACATCCTCCAATCTCAGAAACGTTAGCATCAGTTGCAAGCTGGAATCACTGCAACACTGCCTTGGCCAAGCGGCAAACAATAACTGCTGCAGAGTTGTTGAAGGGTCTAACAGACGAGACTGATCCGTGGCTCTCTCCCCTGAACTTATAACCAGGCATGGTCGTGCGTTACAATGGCCGTTAACTGGTGGCAGCTTTGAAGCATGGCAACCTCGCACATGTACCATGCCTAGCCACGTGCTCAACTTAGTGGTTCAGCGATTTCTCAAAACCTACCGAGATCAGCCTGAGCTACTTGTGAAAGTTCACCATGTGTGTGCCCATTTCCGCAAGTCAGCTACAGTTGGTGCCACCCTGACAGTGCCTCATCAGCATTCGCAACTTCTAGCTCACCGACTAGTGTGCGATGTCACCACATGTTGGAACTCAACGTTAAATATGTTGGCAAGGCTTTGTGAGCAGCAGAGTGCAGTAGTTGAATGCCAGCTACTCCATGCCTATCGGTATTCCGTTCAGCCTACGCACATAAGAGATGATGAGTGGCAATGGATGTCTGATACCTGTGCGGTTCTCCAAAACAATGGACAGACATCAGATGCATCAGAGGCAGGTGAACACTCTCAAAGGTCTGGAACTGTTTTCTCAGACTCTCCAAGTGCCCAGGCCCTGATGCGCGGGGTACTTTGACAAGGAGGGAAAAGTTTTGTTAGATGCTGAAGGAGTACCTTGCCGACCATAGAACAGTTCTCAGTGATTCCTCTGTGTCTTACAACTATTGAGTATCCAAGATAGACATGTGGCATTAACTGTCTATCTACGCCTTGGAGGTCCTGGCCTGCCCTGGCGCTAGCATTTTGACATAGTGGGTTTTTAGTGCCGCCGGAGGTATTATAACTAGTGATGAGCGAATAGCATTGTTGCTTGGGTCTCCCTGAGCACACTCGGGTGGTATCCGAGTATTTGTTATTGCTCAGAGATTTAGTTTGTCGATGGCAGCTGCATGATTTACGGCTGCTAGAAAGGCTGAATACATGTGGGGATTCCCTAACAAAGAGGTATTCCTCACATGTATTCAGACTGTCTAACAGCTGTAAATCATGCAGCTGTGTTGACAAAAACTAAATCTCCGAGCACTAACAAATACTCGGAGACCACCTGAGCATGCTCGGGAAAACACGAGCAATGAGTATACTCGCTCATCACTAATTATAACCAATAATCGCATCTGCCTGTCAACTGGAAATGCTGACAAGCTGAGCTTATCCAAATTAACAAGAGCCGGATTGGGCCACACACTACCAGATGACAGCAACGGAACATAAACTCAATTGTAGTGTTTTTTGTTTTTTTCTGGTCTATTCCTACATACACCTTGGGTATACGCTACGTACACAGTCCTTGATGCTGCTACATTAAACTAATCGCTTTTTCAGGGCTAATTCAAATAGATTCTATTCTATTATAATAATAACACTCTTATCTGCAAGTCGGGTAGGGTGAGATGTGACACTACATATAGCATATGACAGGCATCTAGTCAGGGATTATTGCCCCATAAATCCTAAGCCTTGCTGCTTTTTCCATGGACTCATTGACTGATTCATGTTTTTTACGGTGTTCAGTACTCAGAAATTCATCAAAGCAAGCAAAATTAAGTGATTTAATGTGTCAATTCATAGTTTCTCTCTAGTATCTGTATGTAAGAGGTAGCGGTGGGACACTTTACGCTACTGGAGCTGGAAT
Source organism: Ranitomeya imitator (assembly GCF_032444005.1). Classification (NCBI taxonomy): domain Eukaryota; kingdom Metazoa; phylum Chordata; class Amphibia; order Anura; family Dendrobatidae; genus Ranitomeya; species Ranitomeya imitator. The sequence goes on along the minus strand of NC_091286.1, from coordinate 425,916,863 downwards.
TACCACTTCTGAACTCTCAAGTGCTTTATTTTCATCTATATCTGGATGCTTCTTTAACTCCTCCATTTTTGCATTTCCATTTTTTTGCTCCCCTTCTTCCCAGAGTCATAATTGTCTCTTATTTTTCCATCAATATGACCATGTTGTACTTTTGAACGGCACCACTAGTTTTACCATATTGTGTACTGTACATGTGTGGTGAAATTGCAAAAAAAAGGGAAATTCCACAGTTACAAGTTCATAGATACCGAATATTTATAGGTTGTTTTTCATTTAGGTGGTGAAAAAAAAATCCAAAGTTTGCAAAAAAAAAAAGTCACCATTTTCCGGGGGCTGGGGACAGGCTTATTTTTTTCTGGGGTTTTGATTTTTTCTTGTTACACCGTTTACTGATTGGATTAATTATTTTTATATCTTGATAGATCGGGAGTTTATGAATGCGGCAATACCAAATATTTATTTTTTGTAATTTTTTTATTGTGAATGGGGCAAAAGGTGTGTGATTTAAAATTTTATATATTTTAAATTTTAAAAATATTTTTAAAATTATATTTTCTACTTTTTACTTGCTTTAATAGTCTCATTAGGAGACTAGAAGCTGTGATCATATGGTCACTTGTGTTACACATAGCAGGGTTGCAGTCCTGCTATGTGTAGCAGAAATGTTTATAGCATTCAGGCAAAGACAACTGCAGGGATCATGCCAACCCATCGGCGACCTGCGGTCATGTGACACTGGCGCCAATGGGCGTAGCTAAGACATGCTTCCAGCACGACCATGTTAAATGCTGCTGTTGGAGTTTAACAGTGGCTCTTAACAGGCTAACAGCCACAGATGGATTGTGATTCCACCCATGGCTGTTAGGGGAATATGACAGATGATCAGATCAGATCAGCTGTCATGTGCCAGAAAAGGTGCGGGCTCAGTGCTGGAGCCAACACCAAAGAGGGGGAGGCGCCCTTTTATAGTTAAATCCCTCATTGGACATTAAGGGGTTAAGTATGTTTGGTGTCATTGTCCTGCTGGAAGACACATTTGGATGCAAACCCAGCTTTCAAACCCGGGCACCCAGGAACAGAGACAGCAAAACAACCCATGGATGTTCGGGTCCTGCGGGTTTACCGAACATCTAAAAAATGTTTGGTTTACGTACCAGAACGCTACCCGAACCCAAACCCCAATCAGATAAATCAGGTGCCTAAAAATCCATTGTTTGCCACAACACTACTGGTCAAAGAGCTGCTCTGCAGATGATACCATGAGTCAGCAGCTGTGACTGGCAGTATATATATATATATATATATATATATATATATATCTTTATATTTCATAGAGAGATAGATAGCAGAATAGCCGCTAATTCATTTGTCGGCTTCAGTAAAATCTTTGCAGAAGCCGACAGGATCGGAGACATAGTAAACCATTGCAGAACAGTTAGATTTATATATGTCAGTGACTGATACTGTTAGTAGTATGTGTGTGTAAAATTTGGGACCTGTATGCATTTCATAAAAGAATGTTTTCACAGAAAAAAATGGCGTGGGCTCCCGCACAATTTTCTAAACCAGAGAGGGAAAGCCAGTGACTGAGGACAGATATTAATGGCCTAGAAAGGGACCATGGTTATTGCCCCCCCCTCCCTACTAAAAGCATGTGCCCCCAGCCACCCCAGAAAAGACGCATCTGTAAGATGCGCCAATTCCGGCATTTAATAATCTTTATTTTTATATAACGCTAACATATTCCGCAGCGCTTTACAGTTTTGCACACATTATCATCGCTGTCCCCGATGGGGCACACAATCTAAATTCCCTATCAGTATGTCTTTGGAATGTGGGAGGAAACCGGAGTACCCAGAGGAAACCCACGCAAACACAGAGAGAACATACAAACTCTTTGCAGATGTTGTTCAGGGTGGGATTAGAACCCAGGACTCCAGCGCTGCAAGGCTGCAGTGCTAACCACTGCGCCACCGTGCTTCCCATTTAGCCTCTCTCTTCCTACTGCACTATAGCGGTGGCATATGGGGTAATAAGGGGTTAATGTCACCTTTGTATTGTAAGGTGACATTAAACTTGGCTTAGTAATGGAGTGGTGTCAATAAGACACCTAGCTATTACTAACTCTATAGTTTATGATGATTTAAAATTAAGAATCAATGGTGTACATAAAGAGGTTAAACAAGGCAGAGTGAGCTCCAAACAACTTACACAATGAAAAATAAATAGTAGTAGCAATTACATACAACATCAAGAAGAAAATATATCTAAAGTAGATCAGATCAAAATATGCTGTAATTTCTAAATATATATTGACCACAGGTGCAACAGCAGGCCCTGGACTGTAGCGGATACCAATATAATGAAAAAAGAATCTACCCAAGAGATTATTAGTACTAAAGTGCAAGTGCTTCACCTATAAACATATCAGAATGCGCAATAGCTAAGGAGTAACGGGAGAACAAATGACCTGCTAGGGCTGAGGATATTTTATACTAAGGTGCAAGTGCTTCAGTTTTATATATCTCATAGCCATAGTAAAGTGCTCAAGTATAAGGGCAATACCGACATGCTGCTTGTTACCTACGTGGTAGGAGTTGCTGGGAGGAAAAAACCCAGATGCGCATTTCGCTTGACCCTTCTTCCTGGGGGTTGTGATAGTAAAGGGACGAGGGTGCCGGCTTTTTAAATACAGCGGTAAGTATGGCGCTTGCATCCATCATACGCGGCACAGGAAGCGGTGGGTACGGCGTCCCACGTCACCAACTCCCGCCCACCTCCTACGCGTCAGAGGGAGGGAGAGATGACGCGAAGGGACGCGTTACCACGGCAACCCGCTCTAGTCAATAGGCGCAAGCGCACTACGCTATAAGCCGCAATGGAAGTAAGTGGAAGTTAAAGGGACTGAACAAATCTAATGTGTATGTGCAGTGGCCAGAATGAGTGAGGAGGCAAGTGAATGTGATGAAGAGGAGAGACCATATGTAAATGGGGATAAGAAGGATGTAACAGATGAGAAGAAAAGGGAGTGATGTGTATGAGGTGCACAAGAGTGTAAATAGAAAATGAATAATTGTGAAACACAGAAAAACAAAAGCAATGGAAATAAATTATAATATATATAATAAATAGATAAAAGTGAATATAAATATTAGCGATGCAATAGTACAATTGGTAAAAGCCAATGTAAATGCCAATAAAATACATAATATACTAGGGGTATACACTAAGTGCAGCATTATATCCCAAAAGGACATATATATATATATATATATATATATATATATATATATATATAACAGACATCCTCAAACATAATGATACTATTAAAAGAGAAAAAAATAAGTAAATTAATAAAAAATAGAAAAAGATAATATAAAAGCAAATCATAAAAAGTTCATACATCAAAAAAAAGTATGGACAAAAGGACTCCATGGGTTTGGTGAACAGGACCTCTTCTTCATTGTATTTAGAATGAAGATAAGTAGAAAGGCTTAGCCAATCGATCAGCGTACTTCAAGACTAAGGGCACCGTCACACTAAACGACGCTGTAGCGATACCGACAACGATGTCGATCGCTGCAGCGTCGCTGTTTGGTCGCTGGAGAGCTGTCACACAGACAGCTCTCCAGCTACCAACGATCCCGAGGTCCCCAGTAACCAGGGTAAACATCGGGTTACTAAGCGCAGGGCCGCGCTTAGTAACCCGATGTTTACCATGGTTACCAGCGTAAACGTTAAAAAAACAAACACTACATACTTACCTTCAGCTGTCTGTCCTCCGGCGCTCTGCTTTCCTCTGCACTGTCAGCGCCGGTCAGCCGGAAAGCAGAGCGGTGACGTCACCACTGTGCTTTCCGGCTGGCCGGCGCTGACACAGGATGCAGGAGGAGTGCAGTGAAGCACAGCGCCGGGGACAGACAGCTAAAGGTAAGGATGTAGTGTTTGTTTTTTTAACGTTTACGCTGGTAACCAGGGTAAGCATCGGGTTACTAAGCGCGGCCCTGCGCTTAGTAACCCGATGTTTACCCTGGTTACCAGTGAAGACATCGCTGGATCGGCGTCACACACGCCGATCCAGCGATGTCAGCGGGAGATCCAGCGACGAAATAAAGTGCTGAACTTTCCTCAGCGACCAACGATCTCCCAGCAGGGGCCTGATCGTTGGTCGCTGTCACACATAACGATTTCCTTAACGATATCGTTGCTACGTCACAAAAAGCAACGATATCGTTAACGATATCGTTATGTGTGACGGTACCTTAAGTTACACAAGTTAGAAACTATAAAAGGGAAACAAGAGACACGATTAGAGTAAATACAGATACACATGAGATAAAACAATACAAGGAATAAATCCTATACAAAACTAGAAAACTTGAACAAGGGTTAAAATTATATACAAGAAATAAATTAAAAAATCTTACAAAACAATAATTGGGCAGGCACCATCAGATCCAAAAATATTTTTTTAAGAATTCAAAGAAAGGAAGCAAAGCTCATGACTTTATTTAATCCATTAGGTTGGAGTGAGACGATTTTGGAGATCCTTCTTGTCTCGAATTGAGCCAATTTAGTTCTAACATTACCACCCCTTGAGTAATACAGTCAATGCCAATTACATTCAATAAGCTTGAGTGGCAGCCATGGGAAGACTTGAAGTGACTAGGTATCTGTTTGAGAAGTGTTAGATCATTGACTTCATGCGCATTATATATGTCACGGACATGCTCTCTGATGCGTATCCTTAATTGCCTGGTAATCATACCGATGCATATTAAGGGACAGGGACACATGGCTTAATATATCACATGGTCAGTTCCACATGTAATGTTGTGAGTAATGTTGAAAATCTTATTGCCATGTGCAGTTTTAAAGTCCATGGCCCTATTCATATTTGTACATGCCAGGCACCTTTTACATGGAAAAAATCCCCATTTTGGTCCTTTGGAACCAAAGCAGTTATCCACAGTAGTGCCTTTATGATAACTATGGACTAACATATCTTTCAGGCTCTGGGCTCTCCTGTACGTGATGGTTGGTGTTGCACGGACACTCTTGGCTAGAACTGGATCATTTAAAATTATAGGCCAGAATTTTGAGAGGGCTTGTCTCATGGGTTTCCACTTCTCATTGTAAGTTGATATGGATCTCACTGTGGTCATTGCTGGTGGGCGATTTTTTGGTTTTAATAGATCAGTTCTCTGTTTATTGTGTGCTTTGTACCACCCCTGATGGATAACTCGGTTAGAATATCCTCTTTGCGAAAAGCGTTGTGCCAATTCAGCAGATTGTGTTAAAAATGATGATTCATTGGAGCAAATTCTCCTCGTTCTCAAGAACATGGCCTTCCCCACCACCACTATGCAGCACCAGGACCCTGGCATGGCCTTCCGCTCTACCACCATGATGCAGCAGCAGCAGGACCCAGGCATGACCTTCCCCATCACCACCATGCAGCAGCAGGACCCTGGCATGGCCTTCCGCTCTATCACCACAATTATGCAGCAGCAGCCAGACCCTGGCATGGCCTTCCCCACCTCTACAACTATGCAGCTGCAGCACACGGACCCTCATACGTCGGCCACCATGACCAGGCCGCAAGAAATGAGCCCACCGAGGCTCCCCATACCACAGAGCCGATCCCAAAAAGTGAAAAGAAATAAAAAGCAAAGGACTAATTCCTCCCCCCTCACCTCCCAATGTGTCTGTAATGTCAGGTTTGTCTCAACCTTCCAGTGAAATCTGAAAAAAAAAAAAAAAATTACAATCAATTCTATTTATGCTGGTGTTTAGCTAAAGACATAAAGGAAAATACAAATAATACATGGCAGACCAACAATAATTATGTCTGGCATTTGTTTAGAATTATTACGTACCTTAATTTAATCAGAAGAGCTGGAGCTGGGTGTCCTATCTCCGGATGGCTCCTTGGACACGAACAAGCAAATCCAGAAAAGACTCTTGAGACATCCTGGTATATTCCGGAAATTTGTCTGGGTTGGCATTAAGCTCGCCATATAGCCTGTGGTAGGCTCCACTGCTCTCCCGGAGTTCAATAATGGGGTGTCTCCAAAAACGCCTATGCTGTGTCCTCTGTTGTTCTCTATTTCTTTGTTGCTCCCAAACAAACGCACAGGCAAGAAACAGCTTGATACTTAAATCCACGTTGAAATAAAAGCTCTCCATATGAAGATCCATAATGACACAAGATACAGTAGCAAAATCTGTATATTTCAACAGTCAAAGGGTCTATGTAAAGATATCCCATAATACTCGCCCACTGTAGTCCCATTGGCGGTGTCTGTTTATCTAGATTTTTCTCCTGTTACATTTTCCACCATGCGCACAGAAAACGCAAACGCATGCAAAACGCATGAAAAAGCGTGAAAACGCACTGTTGTTTTTAACCGCATGTGTTACCTTATGCATCTAAAAAACGCTGCATTTGCATGCGGTTTATCGTACGTTTCAGATTGCGGATTAAACGCTGCGGATTGTACCGCAAATGTGAAACTAGCCTTAGTCAGACTCTGCCTTAATTAGAAAAACACTTCTTATTCTTACATCATAGTAACCATTCCTATTGGATTTACCAAAGACAACCACCAACATATAATACATAATTTCATAAAAATCTAAACATATCAAACGTTTCATTTCATAAAAATCTAAACATACCAAACTTTTCATTAAAGCCTAGCAGACCCTGTGCCAAGCTATAATTTTTCTGGCCTCTCTCTTCCAAAGGGACTTCTGATGGTTTCCTCCCTGTGATGAAATGTAACCGTTTCTAATCCAGCAAACCACAAGACTTTCACATTAGAGTGATGAACGCCCTGAACATGCTGTATCAATCTCCGAGAGCCTTTACCTGATGTGATGGACCTGAAATGCTCCATAAACCAGACATATGGTGGTCTGATGGTTCTTCCAATAAAGACTGCATGAACAATAGATAATGTAAACCAGAAAATGGGTTTTGCAAGAAATGAACAATCCCCAAATTTGAAATTACCATCCAGGTTTTTTGCAGGTAGGACATATTTCACATTGGGTGCAGGATTTCATTTCTTGCAAATCTAGTTTTGTGGGTTACATTATCTATTGCTCAGCAGCCTACTTTCGGTTTGCAGCCTGCTAGGCCCCGGACTTGCATAGTGGTGACCTCCAGTGATGTACCCACTGGGGATGAAACTCAGTGCCAGAGGGATGTCGAGAGACCTCCTATGGTCGGCAGGTACCACTGCTAGTTTCCAGAGCTTAGTCTGTAAGGGTATGTTTCCACGTGCAGGAAACGCTGCGTGTCTGACGCTGCATAGAGCCGCAGCGTCAGACACGCAGCGTCCAGATGTTACAGCATAGTGGAGGGGATTTAATGAAATCCCATCTCCACTATGCGTGGTAACACGCACGCGGTGGCCCTGCGACTCCGGACATGCTGCGCGTCTTTTCAGATCGCAGCATGTCCGTATATCTTGCGGCGAAGCTGCGTCGCCGCAAAATATAGCACAGGGCCCTATGGTGGGGAGCGATGATCCCGGATGTGTGCTATGAACACATCCGGCATCATAGCGTCCCAGAAAGGGGGCGGGGCTTACCGCAGAGCGGCAAAGCCGCTCCGACGATACCGCCGGCCATCCTGAACGTGGACACGCAGCTTTAGGCTCTGGACTTGTACAGCGGTAAAGTGGAGAGGCCGATGGGCACTTCAGCTGTGGTGGGGAGATAAGCTCTGGTGAAAAGCAGAAAGAGGATGAGGTTGTGTGTTTGAATGCTAGGGCCAAGGGTGAGGTGTATGTCTGCTTTGAAGACCTGCTGGGGGCGCACTTGAAAAAAGGATAAAATTTGGAAGGGAAAGTATGTGGAGATATTTTCTTTACTTTCTTTAGAAAACTTTAATTTAGATAAGATGGAGCCCTGTGAATCTTAAAAAAAAAAGAGATGGGTGAAGAAGAAAATCGTATGTGCCGGTTAATTCCGAGGACATTTTCTATTTGGCTGCAGGCATTTTCGATGCTGGCATTGTTCCGCTCTCTTTGATTATATAGATGCAATTGGGGACGCACAAAGCATTTATGGTGGCCAGGTGTGGCTTCATTATGATGAGAAATTTAGGCAGAGGAAGGCCATGCAGCTGGGCATGCGGTGGCACAATAAGGACATATCCTTGTGGATGCGCCCAATGACGGTAACGGCTTCTCAGCCCTTTTGGGGCGGTGCTGTGGGCTCCAGCTCAGGGAACATGTCCTTGGAGTCTCAAAGAAAATGATTTTGCTGGCAATTTAATGAGGAATACTGTAAATTTGGTGCCTCAAATAAGTTCAAGCATGAGTGTTCCGGTTATGGAGGCAGTCATAATTTGTTCAAGTGCTGGAGGACCCCAGTGAGAGTCACAGCGATTTGTCCTTTTTTAAATAGGTACCCGAATATGGAAGTGGCTGAGTTAATTTATTTTTTTATTTCTGAGGGTTTCAAGATCCCATTTGATCCTGGGGATCCTATTTTTTGGCCCGTTAATTTAAAATCAGCAAAGAAACATCCAGGTGTAGTAAAATACTGCATGAGGAAGTGGAATTAGGTCACAGGGTGGGTCCATTTAAGCACCCGCCCTTTGCTTAACTTGAGGATTTCCTCTTTGGGGTTGATTCCTAAACGTGAATTAATAAGTTTTGATTTATCCATCATTAAGTTTTGATTTATCCATCATTAATCGTACCAGGCCGGTCATTCAGTTAATGATGGTATATCCCCAGAGCTGTTGTCTGTGTCGTACATATTGTATTATAGGGCTTTGGTGAGGAAAGCGTGGTTGAAGGCATTGATGGGGAAATCTGACCATTGAGGCAGCATTTCATTTGCTTTCTGTGCACCCCAACAGCCTTCATTGGCTGGGGTGTATGTGGGACGGTGAGTTTTCTGCTGATCGTTGTTTACCTATGTCTTTCTCCATCTTGTGTGCTTATTTCAAGGATTTTAGTTCATTTGTCGAGTGGGTAGTGTGAGATCTCTCCAGTATTCCCTTGTTGATTCATTTTTTGGATGATTTCTTTTGAGTGGGTCCTGCAGGTTTGGAGGTTTGCTCGGTTTTATTGTTCACATTTTAGAAGGTTGTATTAGCATTCGGTATCCCATTGGGGACAGACCACAGTCATGCTGTCATGATCCGTTCCAGGGTTTATTAGTGTCTGCCCTTTTTTATGGACGGATCATGTCAAGGGTTAACTTTGCTCTGCCTCATTCTGGGTTCAGGTTTGCTACTTAGCTCACATGAATCTTGCTGGCAGTGTGAGCTATAGTTCTGCCTTCGGCGTATTAACCTGACCCTGCTGGTAGCTCTTGATTTGCCCTGCTGTGAACCTTGACTTGTCCTGTGTCTGTTAACTCCCTCTGTCTGCCCTTTTCTGTTATGAACTGGTGGCCTAGGAGCAGCATGAGACGTACTCTGGAGAAGGTGGTACCTGTACTGACCGCAAACCCTGAACTTAGCACCGCAACTAGAAGTAGCCGTGGGGAGTACCTAACACTCCCTAGACCCCTCGACACAGCCTAAGAACTAACTTCCCCTAAAGACAGAAACGGGAAAACTATCTTGCCTCAGAGAAAATCCCCAAAGGATAGACAGCCCCCCACAAATATTGACTGTGAGAGGTGTTGTGAATTCTGTGGCCAAGCTCCCTCCTGTGGTCATGAGTGGTACTGCGGTTGGTTCTGTCTATAAGCTTCCTTTGGTGGATGAGAGTGGTACTGCGGCTTCTGAGTTTCCTTCCTCAGGTTATGAGGTTAGGTCGTTAGGTGCTGCTCTATTTAACTCCACCTGGTGCTTTGATCCTGGCCTCCAGTCAATGTTCTAGTATTGGTCTTGCTTCCTCCTGGATCGTTCCTGTGGCCTCTCTATCCTGCATAAGCTAAGTTCTGCTTGTGTTATTTTTTGTTTGCTATATTTTCTGTCCAGCTAGCTATTTTGGTTTTTCTTGCTTGCTGGAAGCTCTGAGACGCAGAGGGAGCACCTCCGTACCGTTAGTCGGTGCGGAGGGTCTTTTTGCCCCTCTGCGTGGTTGTTTTTGTGTTGACCGCAAAGCTATCTTTCCTATCCTCGGTCTATTCAGTAAGTCGGGCCTCACTTTGCTAAATCTATTTCATCTCTGTGTTTGTATTTCATCTTTATTCACAGTCATTATATGTGGGGGGCTGCCTTTTCCTTTGGGAAATTTCTCTGAGGCAAGGTAGGCTTTTTTTTCTATCTTCAGGGCTAGTTAGTTTCTCAGGCTGTGCCGAGTTGCATAGGGAGCGTTATGCGCAATCCACGGCTACCTCTAGTGTGGTGTGTTAGGATTAGGGATTGCGGTCAGCAGAGTTCCCACGTCTCAGAGCTCGTCCTTTGTTTTTGGTAATTATCAGGTCACTTTGTGTGCTCAGTACCTCTATGTCCATTGTGGTTCTGAATTACCTGTTCATAACAGTACTGGAGGCCCAAAGTACTAATGCTTCTCAATAGAGGGAAAAGAGAAGTTCTGAGACCATTTTTTTTTCTTTGCACTGTGTTCTGTCTCTCTATTCCCCTTTACATCAGGGTGGTTCAGAACACAGGTGTGGACATGGACATTCAAGGTCTGTTCTCTTTGATGGATAATCTCGCTATAAATGTACAGAATATTCAAGATTTAGTGGTTCAGAATCCTATGTTAGAACCTAAGATTCCTATTCCTGAGTTATTTTCTGGTGATAGAGCAAAGTTTTTGAATTTTAAAAATAATTGTAAACTATTTCTGGCTCTGAAACCCCGCTCCTCTGGTGATCCAGTTCAACAAGTTAAGATCATTATTTCTTTATTACGTGGCGACCCTCAAGACTGGGCATTTTCCCTTGCGCCAGGAGATCCGGCATTATGTAATATTGATGCGTTTTTTCTGGCGCTCGGATTGCTGTACGACGAACCCAATTCAGTGGATCAGGCAGAGAAAAATTTGCTGGCTCTGTGTCAGGGTCAGAATGAGATAGAGATTTATTGTCAGAAGTTTAGAAAGTGGTCCGTGCTCACTCAATGGAATGAAAGTGCGCTGGCAGCTATTTTCAGAAACGGTCTCTCTGAAGCCCTTAAGGATGTCATGGTGGGATTTCCTATGCCTGCTGGTCTGAATGAATCTATGTCTTTGGCCATTCAGATCGGTCGACGCTTGCGCGAGCGTAAATCTGTGCACCATTTGGCGGTATTATCTGAGCATGAACCTGAGCCTATGCAGTGCGATAGGACTTTGACCAGAGCTGAAAGGCAAGAACACAGACGTCAGAATGGGCTGTGTTTCTACTGTGGTGATTCCACTCATGCTATCTCCGATTGTCCTAAGCGCACTAAGCGGTTCGCTAGGTCTGCCACCATTGGTACGGTACAGTCGAAATTTCTTTTGTCCGTTACTTTGATCTGCTCTTTGTCTTCCTATTCTGTCATGGCATTTGTGGATTCAGGCGCTGCCCTGAATTTGATGGACTTGGAGTATGCTAGGCGCTGTGGGTTTGTCTTGGAGCCCTTGCAGTGTCCTATTCCATTGAGAGGAATTGATGCTACGCCTTTGGCCAAGCATAAGCCTCAGTATTGGACCCAGCTGACCATGTGCATGGCTCCTGCGCACCAGGAGGATATTCGCTTTCTGGTGTTGCATAATCTGCATGATGTGGTCGTGTTGGGGTTGCCATGGCTACAAGTCCATAACCCAGTATTAGATTGGAAATCAATGTCTGTGTCCAGCTGGGGTTGTCAGGGGGTACATGGTGATGTTCCATTTCTGTCTATCTCATCATCCACCCCTTCTGAGGTCCCAGAGTTCTTGTCTGATTACCGGGATGTATTCGATGAGCCCAAGTCCAATGCCCTACCTCCGCATAGGGATTGTGATTGTGCTATCGATTTGATTCCTGGTAGTAAGTTTCCTAAGGGTCGACTGTTTAATTTATCTGTACCTGAGCACGCCGCTATGCGGAGTTACGTGAAGGAGTCTTTGGAGAAGGGTCATATTCGCCCGTCATCGTCGCCATTGGGAGCGGGTTTCATTTTTGTGGCCAAGAAGGATGGTTCGCTGAGACCTTGTATTGATTACCGCCTTCTAAATAAAATTACGGTCAAAATTTCAGTACCCCTTGCCGCTGCTGTCTGATTTGTTTGCTCGGATTAAGGGGGCTAGTTGGTTCACCAAGATAGATCTTCGTGGTGCGTATAATCTTGTGCGTATCAAACGGGGCGATGAATGGAAAACAGCATTTAATACGCCCGAAGGCCATTTTGAGTACCTGGTTATGCCATTCGGGCTTTCTAATACTCCATCAGTGTTTCAGTCCTTTATGCATGACATCTTCCGAGAGTACCTGGATAAATTCCTGATTGTATACTTGGATGATATTTTGGTCTTCTCGGATGATTGGGAGTCTCATGTGAAGCAGGTCAGAATGGTGTTCCAGGTCCTGCGTGCAAATTCTTTGTTTGTGAAGGGGTCAAAGTGTCTCTTTGGTGTTCAGAAGATTTCATTTTTGGGGTTCATTTTTTCTCCTTCTACTATCGAGATGGACCCTGTTAAAGTTCAGGCCATTTATGATTGGACTCAGCCAACATCTCTGAAGAGTCTGCAGAAGTTCCTGGGCTTTGCTAATTTTTATCGTCGCTTCATCGCTAATTTTTCTAGCATTGCTAAACCGTTGACTGATTTAACCAAGAAGGGTGCTGATGTGGTCAATTGGTCTTCTGCTGCTGTGGAAGCTTTTCAGGAGTTGAAGCGACGTTTTTCTTCTGCCCCTGTGTTGTGCCAACCAGATGTTTCGCTTCCGTTCCAGGTCGAGGTTGATGCTTCCGAAATTGGAGCAGGGGCTGTTTTGTCGCAGAGAGGTTCTGATTGCTCGGTGATGAAACCATGCGCCTTCTTTTCCAGGAAATTTTCGCCTGCTGAGCGAAATTATGATGTTGGCAATCGAGAGTTGCTAGCCATGAAGTGGGCATTCGAGGAGTGGCGTCATTAGCTTGAAGGAGCTAAGCATCGCCTGGTGGTCTTGACTGATCACAAAAACTTTACTTATCTCGAGTCTGCCAAACGGTTGAATCCTAGACAGGCTCGTTGGTCGCTGTTTTTCTCCCGTTTTGACTTTGTGGTTTCGTACCTTACGGGCTCTAAAAATGTGAAGGCGGATGCCCTGTCTAGGAGTTTTGTGCCCGATTCTCCGGGTTTGTCTGAGCCGGCGGGTATTCTCAAAGAGGGGGTAATTTTGTCTGCCATCTCCCCTGATTTGCAGCGGGTGCTGCAAAAATTTCAGGCTAATAGACCTGACCGTTGCCCAGCGGAGAGACTGTTTGTCCCTGATAGGTGGACGAATAAAGTTATCTCTGAGGTTCATTGTTCGGTGTTGGCTGGTCATCCTGGAATCTTTGGTACCAGAGAGTTGGTGGCTAGATCCTTTTGGTGGCCGTCTCTGTCGCGGGATGTGCGTTCTTTTGTGCAGTCCTGTGGGATTTGTGCTCGGGCTAAGCCCTGCTGTTCTCGTGCCAGTGGGTTGCTTTTGCCCTTGCCGGACCCGAAGAGGCCTTGGACGCATATCTCTATGGATTTTATTTCGGATCTCCCCGTCTCTCAAAGAATGTCGGTCATTTGGGTGGTTTGTGATCGCTTCTCTAAGATGGTCCATTTGGTGCCCTTGTCTAAATTGCCTTCCTCCTCTGATTTGGTGCCATTGTTTTTTCAGCATGTGGTTCGTTTACATGGCATTCCAGAGAACATCGTTTCTGACAGAGGTTCCCAGTTTGTTTCGAGGTTTTGGCGATCCTTTTGTGCTAGGATGGGCATTGATTTGTCTTTTTCCTCGGCTTTCCATCCTCAGACAAATGGCCAGACTGAACGAACCAATCAGACCTTGGAAACATATCTGAGATGTTTTGTTTCTGCTGATCAGGATGATTGGGTGTCCTTTTTGCCTTTGGCTGAGTTCGCCCTTAATAATCGGGCCAGCTCGGCTACTTTGGTTTCGCCGTTTTTCTGCAATTCTGGGTTCCACCCTCGTTTCTCTTCAGGGCAGGTTGAGTCTTCGGACTGTCCTGGTGTGGATACTGTGGTGGATAGGTTGCAGCAGATTTGGACTCATGTAGTGGACAATTTGACTTTGTCCCAGGAGAAGGCTCAACGTTTCGCTAACGGCAGGCGCTGTGTGGGTCCCCGACTTCGTGTTGGGGATTTGGTTTGGTTGTCATTTCGTTATATTCCTATGAAGGTTTCATCTCCTAAATTTAAGCCTCGTTTCATTGGTCCATATAGGATTTCTGAGGTTCTTAATCCTGTGTCTTTTCGTTTGACTCTTCCGGCCTCTTTTTCCATCCATAGCGTGTTCCATAGGTCATTGTTGCGGAGATACGTGGCACCTGTGGTTCCATCTATTGATCCTCCTGCTCCGGTTTTCGTTGAAGGGGAATTGGAGTATATAGTGGAGAAGATTTTGGATTCTCGTGTTTCGAGACGGAAACTCCAGTATCTGGTTAAGTGGAAAGGTTATGGTCAGGAAGATAATTCCTGGGTCTTTGCCTCTGATGTCCATGCTGCCGATCTGGTTCGTGCCTTTCATGTGGCTCATCCTGGTCCGCCTGGGGGCTCTGGTGAGGGTTCGGTGACCCCTCCTCAAGGGGGGGTACTGTTGTGAATTCTGTGGCCAAGCTCCCTCCTGTGGTCATGAGTGGTACTGCGGCTGGTTCTGTCTATAAACTTCCTTTGGTGGATGAGAGTGGTACTGCGGCTTCTGAGTTTCCTTCCTCAGGTGATGAGGTTAGGTCGTTAGGTGCTGCTCTATTTAACTCCACCTGGTGCTTTGATCCTGGCCTCCAGTCAATGTTCTAGTATTGGTCTTGCTTCCTCCTGGATCGTTCCTGTGGCCTCTCTATCCTGCATAAGCTACGTTCTGCTTGTGTTATTTTTTGTTTGCTATATTTTCTGTCCAGCTTGCTATTTTGGTTTTTCTTGCTTGCTGGAAGCTCTGAGACGCAGAGGGAGCACCTCCGTACCGTTAGTCGGTGCGGAGAGTCTTTTAGCCCCTCTGCGTGGTTGTTTGTAGGTTTTTGTGTTGACCGCAAAGCTATCTTTCCTATCCTCGGTCTATTCAGTAAGTCGGGCCTCACTTTGCTAAATCTATTTAATCTCTATGTTTGTATTTCATCTTTACTCAAAGTCATTATATGTGGGGGGCTGCCTTTTAGTTTGGGAAATTTCTCTGAGGCAAGGTAGGCTTTTTTTCTATCTTCAGGGCTAGTTAGTTTCTCAGGCTGTGCCGAGTTGCATAGGGAGCGTTAGGCGCAATCCACGGCTACCTCTAGTGTGGTGTGTTAGGATTAGGGATTGTGGTCAGCAGAGTTCCCACGTCTCAGAGCTCGTCCTTTGTTTTTGGTAATTGTCAGGTCACTTTGTGTGCTCAGTACCTCTATGTCCATTGTGGTTCTGAATTACCTGTTCATAACAGAGAGGAGAGGGAAATAACATACGCAGACTTGAAATCAGGATTTAGCATAGGAGGCCATTCTAGCTAAAAAGAAAGAATAGGACAGAGTACTATGCGGTCAGTATCAAAACACTAGAAAATATCCACCACAGAAAATACAAATCTCCACATCTGACTAAAGACATGGAGGGTATATCTGCATCTCCAGAGACACAGCTTGGCTGCAAAAAAATCCTTCACAGACAAAGCTGGACAAGACAAAACATGAAAATGCACAGAACTATAAGGTCCACAGCAGGTGGACAGCAAAAACAAAGCCAGAACTTTGTTGAAATGAACAGCAAAACAGGAGAGACCAGGAATGGATGTGAATCCTCCAAAAACAATGGACAACTGGCACTGACTAAAGGATCAAGCAAGACTAAATAGCCCAGTCCAAATAGCAATTAAGTGGACACACCTGATAAATGCTGCGATCCAAAGACAGCAGCACTACCACTCATAACCACCGGAGGGAGCCCAAGAGAAGAATTCACAACAGTACCCCCCCCCCTTGAGGAGGGGTCACCGAACCCTCACCAGAGTCCCCAGGCCGATCAGGATGAGCCAAATGAAAGGCACGAACCAAATTGTCAGCATGAACATCAGAGGCAACAACCCAAGAATTATGCTCCTGGCAATAACCCTTCCATTTGACCAGATACTGAAGCTTCCGCCTCGAAAAACGAGAATCCAAAATCTTCTCAACCACATACTCCAACTCCCCATCAATCAACACCGGGGCCGGAGGATCAACCGAGGGAACAACGGGCACCACATACTTCCGCAACAAAGATCTATGGAAAACATTATGGATGGAAAAAGAGGCTGGAAGGGCCAAACGAAAAGACACTGGATTGATAATCTCAGAAATCCTATAAGGACCAATAAACCGAGGCTTGAACTTAGGGGAAGAAACCTTCATAGGAACATGACGGGAAGACAACCAGACCAAATCCCCATCCTGAAGCCGGGAACCAACACACCGACGACGGTTAGCAAAACGCTGAGCCTCCTCCTGAGACAACACCAAATTGTCCACCACATGAGCCCAAATTTGCTGCAGCCTGTCAACCACAGAATCCACACCAGGACAATCAGAAGGCTCAACCTGCCCTGAAGAAAAACGAGGATGAAAACCAAAATTACAAAAAAAAGGTGAAACCAAGGTAGCAGAACTAGCCCGATTATTAAGGGCAAACTCGGCCAATGGCAAGAAAGCCACCCAATCATCCTGATCAGCAGACACAAAGCATCTCAAATAAGTTTCCAAAGTCTGATTAGTTCGCTCGGTTTGGCCATTTGTCTGAGGATGAAATGCGGAAGAAAAAGACAAATCAATGCCCAGCCTAGCACAAAAGGCCCGCCAAAACCTAGAAACAAACTGGGAACCTCTATCGGACACAATATTCTCCGGAATGCCATGCAAACGAACCACATGCTGAAAAAACAACGGAACCAAATCAGAAGAGGAAGGCAATTTAGGCAAAGGTACCAAATGAACCATCTTAGAAAACCGGTCACAAACCATGCAGCTAACCGACATCCTCTAGGAAACCGGAAGATTTGAAATAAAATCCATAGAAATATGCGTCCAAGGTCTTTCAGGGACCGGCAAAGGCAGAAGCAACCCACTAGCGCGGGAACAGCAAGGCTTAGCCCGCGCACAAATCCCACAGGACTGCACAAAAGAACGCACATCCTGCGACAAAGAAGGCCACCAAAAGGACCTACCAACTAAATCTCTGGTACCAAAAATCCCAGGATGGCCAGCCAACATAGAAGAATGAACCTCAGAAATCACTTTACTAGTCCATCTATCAGGAACAAACAGTTTCCCCACTGGACAGCGGTCAGGTTTATTAGCCTGAAATTCCTGAAGAACCCGTCGTAAATCAGGGGAGATGGCAGAAAGAATCACCCCTTCCTTCAGAATGCCGACCGGCTCAAGAACCCCAGGGGAATCAGGAAAAAAACTCCTAGAGAGGGCATCCGCCTTAACATTCTTAGTACCAGGAAGGTACGAGACCACAAAATCAAAATGGGAGAAAAACAGGGACCATCAAGCCTGTCTAGGATTCAGTCGTTTGGCAGACTCGAGGTAAATCAGATTCTTATGATCGGTCAGGACCACAATACGGTGCTTGGCCCCCTCAAACCAATGTCGCCACTCCTCAAATGCCCACTTCACAGCCAACAACTCCCGATTGCCGAAATCATAATTGCGTTCCGCAGGCGAAAACTTCCGAGAAAATAAGGCACACGGTTTCATCAAGGAACCAACAGGATCCCTCTGAGACAAAACAGCCCCTGCCCCAATCTCAGATGCGTCAACCTCAACCTGAAATGGAAGAGAAACATCCGGCTGATGCAACACAGGGGCAGAAGTAAATCGGCGTTTAAGCTCCTGAAAGGCAGAAACAGCCGCAGAGGACCAATTCGTCACATCAGCGCCTTTCTTCGTCAAATCGGTCAGAGGTTTAACCACACTGGAGAAGTTGGCAATGAAACGACGATAAAAATTAGCAAAGCTCAAGAATTTCTGAAGGCTCTTCACAGATGTGGGCTGAATCCAATCATGAATGGCCTGAACCTTAACCGGATCCATTTCTATAGATGAGGGAGAAAAAATGAAGCCCAAAAAAGAAACCTTCTGCACTCCAAAGAGGCACTTCGACCCCTTCACAAATAAAGCATTATTACGGAGGATCTGAAATACCATCCTGACCTTTTTCACATGAGACTCCCAATCATCGGAAAAAATCAAAATATCATCCAAATATACAACCATGAATTTATCAAGATAACTCCGAAAGATATCATGCATGAAGGATTGGAACACAGATGGGGCATTAGAGAGTCCGAATGGCATCACAAGGTATTCAAAATGGCCTTCGGGCGTATTAAATGCAGTTTTCCATTCGTCACCCTGCTTAATACGAATAAGATTATATGCCCCTCGAAGGTCAATCTTAGTAAACCAGCTAGCCCCCTTAATCCTAGCAAACAAATCAGTAAGCAAAGGAAAAGGGTATTGAAATTTGACCGTGATCTTATTCAAGAGGCGATAATCAATACACGGTCTCAAGGAGCCATCCTTCTTGGCAACAAAGCAAAAACCTGCTCCCAATGGTGAAGAAGATGGTCGAATATGCCCCTTCTCCAAAGACTCCTTAATATAGCTCCGCATGGCGGCATGTTCTGGCACAGACAGGTTGAAAAGTCGGCCCTTAGGGAACTTACAACCTGGAATCAAGTCAATAGCACAATCCCAGTCCCTATGAGGTAGAAGGGAACTGGATTTGGGCTCATTGAATACATCCTGGAAATCTGACAAAAACTCAGGAATTTCAGAAGAGGGGGAAGAGGAAATTGACATCAAAGGAACGTGACCAAGAACCCCCTGACAACCCCAACTAATCACAGACATAGATTTCCAATCTAACACTAGATTATGTAGCTGTAACCATGGAAAACCCAGCACAATATCATCATGCAAATTATGCAACACCAGAAAACGACAATCTTCCTGATGGGCTGGCGCCATGCGCATGGTCAGCTGTGTCCAAAACTGAGATTAATTTATAGCCAACGGTGTAGCATCAATCCCCCTTAAAGGAATAGGGTTCTGCAAAGGCTGCAAGGGGAAACCACAACGTCTGGCAAATTCTAAGTCCATTAAGTTCAGAGCGGCGCCTGAATCCACAAATGCCATGACAGAAAATGACGATAATGAGCAGATCAAGGTCACAGATAACAGAAATTTAGGTTGTACAGTACTGATGGTAACAGAACTAGCGATTCTCTTTGTACGCTTAGGGCAATCAGAAATAACATGAGCAGAATCGCCGCAGTAAAAACACAACCTATTCTGACGCCTGAATCCTTGTCGTTCAGCTCTAGACAAAATCTAATCACACTGCATAGGCTCAGGGCTCCGCTCGGAGGACAACGCCACAGTGTGCACAACTCTGCGCTCGCGCAAGCGCCGATCAATCTGATTGGCCAGAGACATAGAATCACTCAGACCAGCAGGCGTGGGGAACCCCACCATAACATCTTTAACGGATTCAGAAAGACCCTTTCTGAAAATTGCCACCAAGGCATCCTCATTCCATTTAGTCAGTACAGACCATTTTCTAAATTTCTGGCAATACGATTCTGCCGCTTCTTGACCCTAACACAGGGCCAACAAGATTTTCTCAGCTTGATCCACAAAATTAGGCTCATCATACAATAACCCCAATGCCTGAAAGAAAGAATCAACATTAAGCAAAGCAGGATTGCCAGATTCCAGGGAAAATGCCCAATCCTGTGGGTCACCAAGCAGCAGGGATATGATGATTTTAACCTGCTGAATGGGATCACCAGAGGACCGGGGTCTCAATGCAAAAAACAGTTTACCATTATTTTTGAAACTCAAAAGTTTGGATCTGTCACCAAAAAATAAATCAGGAGTGGGAATCTTAGGTTCTAGGGCAGGAGTCTGAATTATATAATCTGAAATACCCTGTACCCTAGCAGCAAGCTGATCCACCCGAGAAACTAACTCCTGAACATTCATGTTATTACTAGGTTCCGTAGCCACCCAGAGATTAAGAGAGAGGAAAAGACAAAACAGGCTAAGGAAAAAAAATGGCTCAAAACCTTTCCTCCCTTCTTCTGAGATGCAATTAACTCATTGTTGGCCAGTTGTACTGTTATGAACTGGTGGACTAGGAGCAGCATGAGACGTACTCTGGACAAGGTGGTACCTGAACTGACCGCAAACCCTGAACTTAGCATCGCAACCAGAAGTAGCCGTGGGGAGTACCTAACACTCCCTAGACCCCTCGACACAGCCTAAGAACTAACTTCCCCTAAAGACAGAAACGGGAAAACTATCTTGCCTCAGAGAAAATCCCCAAAGGATAGACAGCCCCCCACAAATATTGACTGTGAGAGGAGAGGGAAATAACATACGCAGACTTGAAATCAGGATTTAGCATAGGAGGCCATTCTAGCTAAAAAGAAAGAATAGGACAGAGTACTATGCGGTCAGTATCAAAACACTAGAAAATATCCACCACAGAAAATACAAATCTCCACATCTGACTAAAGACATGGAGGGTATATCTGCATCTCCAGAGACACAGCTTGGCTGCAAAAAAATCCTTCACAGACAAATCTGGACAAGACAAAACATGAAAATGCACAGAACTATAAGGTCCACAGCAGGTGGACAGCAAAAACAAAGCCAGAACTTATCTTTGTTGAAATGAACAGATAAACAGGAGAGACCAGGAATGGATGTGAATCCTCCAAAAACAATGGACAACTGGCACGGACTAAAGGATCAAGCAAGACTAAATAGCCCAGTCCAAATAGCAATTAAGTGGACACACCTGATAAATGCTGTGATCCAAAGACAGCAGCACTACCACTCATAACCACCGGAGGGAGCCCAAGAGCAGAATTCACAACACTTTTCCCAGTGTTTCTCTGTCTGTTTGTCTGCTTGATTCTCTGGTTCTGATCTCCTGGCTTGGTTATTTACTTCATTTCTGTTTGACCCTATTGTACCGTATATTGCCCCTTCTGGTTTACTGATCTCTGGCTACGTTCTGACTATCCATCTGTCTAATCCTATAATACAGTCGTGCTATCTCGTGCTTTTGACTTGGCTTGTCTGACCACTCTCTCGCCACTTGGTGGCGTCTGTTCTGCTGTCCTGTGTGTGCAGTATCACTTTCCTCTCAAGCTCCCCCTGGTGGACGTTGCGCTGTACTGCACTGCAGCAGCCTGACACATGCATTTCCTTCGTATAAAGATTGATTCTATAGCAATGGAATGCAGGCTTCCGTAGGATTAAACTGACTGATTTACAATTCACAGTAGCAGCTTTGAAGCGGGCTAAAAAAGTCCATGTGAGGTTTGTACAGTCATTGTTAGGTAAGCTTAATTTTGCCTGCCATATTATGCTAAAGAACCATGTGCTCTCCAGGCATTTGACAGTTGCTATGGCAGGAAAAACGTCCCGACTCATTTTGTTCTCATTAATTGGGAAATTAGGGCCGATTTAGGAGTAGTACAACGATCATACATTGTGGTGGAAAAGGGGGTGTCTAATACTTTACAGCTTTACACAAATTCTGCATGCTCCGCTGGCTTTGGTGCATTTTTCCAAGGGTGTTGGTATTCAGGGGGGAGACCTGAAGCGTGGCACACAGGTTTGGTAAGGAACTTGACGCTGCTTTAAATTTTTCCAATTTTAATGGCAATGAAGCTGTAGGGGTCAGTGATGGCTGGAAAGAAGTTGTGTTTTCATTGTGACAATATGTTGTTTATGCGATAAATATGCATTCATCCAACTCAATCTCGGTAGTAGCATATCTACGTCATTTGTTGTTACAGTGTTTGGAGTGGAACGTGTTTGTTGAAGCAAAACATGTTCCTGGGATGTCCAATGATGTGGCTGATGCATTGTCCCATTTTCATTTCAGTAGGTTTCGTAGTAACCTTGTAACAAGGGTGGAAGAAACGGGAGCAGAGTGTCCCAGTTGGTTGTAGATCTGGTTACTGTATAGGTTTCAACTTAATTAAGCAATTGGTGACTGAAGCTTCTTGGTGCCAATACAACAAATTTTGAGCTGAATGAGACAATTTTAGCATGGAGGCGGAAGTGGGTTCTGTTTATAAAGATAGGCTAAATAATAATAATAATCTTTATTTTTATATAGCGCTAACATATTACGCAGCGCTTTACAGTTTGCACACATTATCATCACTGTCCCCAATAGGGCTCACAATCTAAATTCCCTATCAGTATGTCTTAGGCTATTTCTGCTACTGTCTCTTGTGGGTCAGGATTTTGTTTCTGATAGGTCAGCATTGGCTGCAGCGCAGAGATTGGTGGCGTTAACCTTTTTGTTTGTTGCAAGGTGTTAGCAATGTGACAGGATTTTTTGGTGAAACATTTAATGCTTCTTTTAGGGCAGTGTATAGTTGTGACAGGTGGAGGCCGGTTTACTTCAAATTGGTGAGCAAGATGTTGGATTGTTTAGGGTCATTTTATTTCAAAATATGAGGTGCAATTGTCTTCTTCAGCGGTTTTTGTTTTGGACTTTTAAGGTGCTTTCCGTATCAGTGCTTTGGTTAGTCCTTCCATGTTGGTTGAGGGGGGAATTACTCATGAGTGACTTGTGTTTGTTAGAGGACAGGGTGGAATGTTTTCTGCGGCGATCAAAAACGGATATAGTTGGTCATAGTAATTTGCTTGTGATGTATGAGCATGAGGCATGTCCCGTTATGTGAGTAAGATGTTTTCTGGGTATTAGGGATGGTTATCCAGGTTCATTCTTAAGGCATCTGGATGGTTCTCCCATTTTAAAATATCAGTTTACAACAGTGTTGAAACAGTGTTTGTTGCATTTAGTGGCGAAGCCTGCAGAATATGATTGGCATTCCGTTCGCATTGGGGCGGCAACTGAGGCATCATGATGGGGTTTGGGGGATGACATAGTTCGACATATTAGGCGTTGGGAATCATCACGCTTTCATTCATATGTTTACCCTTACTTACTGGTGATATGAATGGTTGGTAGATCATATGTGGTAGTATGATAAAAATGGTGTTATGATTGTTGTTTTGCTTTAGGATCCTGGGGCACTCTTATGTGTTTTGGGGGGCATTGTGGGTGGATGTTCATCCTGATGGCCGGCAGCTCGGGCAGGATAGGTCCACAGCGTTGATCAAGTGGATTGTAATCTGCCGTATTACTTGGGGGAGGGTCTTACTAGAATTCTCCTACTATTGCAAAGTGGAATGAAATTGGTGTAAGATCATCTCGAGAATTAATTTGGGCTATAAAGTTTAACTTATTGAGCTTATGGTCAGAATATCCTGGATTACGATACGATACGATACACTTTATTGATCCCGTGGGAAATTATAGTATCACAGCAGCACAACTTAAATCATAAAAATCATAAAAGAATTACATAGTTGACATGATAGTGGAGTTGACAGAAGAACATTATACATTAGAATAGGACATACACAACGAGTGAACTGAAATGTACAGAAATAAGTAGACATTCACCTTGGTGGTTTAACCCTAATGTTATTGTTGTACATTCCCATGGCAGTTGGCACAAATGATTTCCTATATTTTTCCTTCTTACACCTCAGAAGTATTAGCCGGTTGCTGAAGGTGCTCTTCTGTCTCATGAATAGCTCATATAGTGGATGTGCATTATTGTTCATAATTGCCATACACTTTTTCAGAGTTCTTTTCTCCACTACCTCCCCAAAAGAGTCCAGATTACAGCCCACAGCAGAACTTGCCTTCTTAACAATCTTATTCAGCTTATTAGCATCAGAGGCCCGCACACTATTACCCCAGCATGTGATTGCAAAAAGATGGCACTTGCCACTACAGATTGGTAGAACATTTCTAACATTTTGCTACACACATTAAAAGACCTCCGTTTCCTTAGGAAATACAGCAGTCTGCTCATCCCCTTCTTGTAGACAAACTCTGAGTGGCATCTCCAGTCCAGTTTGCTATCCAAATGGACCCCCAAATATTTGTAACTCTCCACCTGCTCTACCTCCTGACCAGCAATAGTGATCGGTAAGCATTCCATCTTTATCCTGCTATAGTTGGCCACCAACTCCTTAGTTTTCTTAACATTTAGTTGTAGATAGTTACCATTGCGGATGATTATCATCATCTGGTCCAACTTTATGGAGTGGTTCACATGGAGGTATCCAAGTTGGTGGACAGAAATAACAGGACCTGGATTAAAGTAAATAAAGCATATGAGGTTGGATGTGGTCCATTTCAATGCAATCAGTACTAATTTGTGGTTTGTTGGGTTTGATGGATGGTAAGTCTTAGGTTATTGGTGGGACCAGGCCGTGTAAGGTGTCACTTGGTCAGTCAGTGGCGGGGGGATAAAACATATGTTGAATATTGAAAACAAATAAATAAATCAGAAAGCTAGATTTGTACCCCAAAATGCTATCAATAAAAGTGTCAGCTTGGCACACAAAATCAAGGTATCACACAGCTCCATAGAGAGAAAAATAAAAAAAAGTTCTCGGTCTCAGAAAATAAAGATCCAAACAAAATTATTTCTTTTACAAATTTAAGAATTTTTCTTTCATTACAAAAATTTAAAAAATGCAACTATACAAGTTTGGTATCACCGTAATTGCACTGACCTGGAGAATAACAATGAAGGACCCCAGAAAACCCAAAAGTAACATTTGTTTTTACAATTTCATCTTACTTGAAATGTTTTTCCAATTTTTTAGTACATGAGACGGTAAAATGGATGCTGTAATTTAAAACTACATTTTGTCCCACAAAAATAAACTCCAAAGCTCCTACATAAGACATGCAAACGTTATGGCTATGGAAAAAGGAACTAAACCTTAAAAATGAAAAATCAACCAATCCCAAATGGGTTAACTGAACTTTCTTTGAGCACATGGGACACAAGGGAGGAAATCATATTGACATTTTTAAGTCCATTTTATTAGACATTTTCAGTGGATGAGTGGTAAACTAAGGAATGGCTAAATAAGTTTATTTGCACGAGACTCAGTATCGGGTTGAACGAGTTAAAATGTTGACATCTGGTAAAACAGAAGCATCAGCTGTTTCATAAATGACATCTCCTGGGGTCAAATGTATCTCTTCTTACATACATCTGCTCTCATCTTGTCAGACACACAGAGTTGCAAAGTGTAGAAAGGAACATAGCAACTGAGAGTCTGCTACTAAAAGTTTAACTAGACAGTGATGCTGCAAAACAGCCAAATCCCTCCCTTTATCTAACATCCAAACCCCTACCTCATAGAGGGTCATCACGGTGCTAAAAGAGTCAACATCTTGAGGTGAAACTGAGTAAAAAAAAAGAGTGACAACACTCTGCCATGAGTAAAAGACAAATCTACAAAAATACCGTAATTGTTGATTTGGCAACATATCAGCCCTTGCTGGAGCCTGCATGAAAAAAGGCTCCATCAGGGGTTGAGCCATTATAGCAGATAGTGGAGTGTTGCTACTCATTTCTGCTGATTTGAAGATAGAACTGCTTAGCATAAGGGCTCATGCACATCATGCGAGTGCGATCTGACAAAACAGGACCAATGTTATTCTATGGGTCCATGCACATGTCTGATTTGTGCTATGTATGAAAGCCTGTTTTTTGTGTGGAGAGTTGATTCCTTTGATTGATACTACACTGCTCCAAAAAATAAAGGGAGCAGTTAAACAACAGAATATACCGTATTTTCTGGTGTATAAGACGACTGGGCGTATAAGACGACCCCCAACTTTTCCATGTAAAATATGGAATTTGGGATATGCCCGCCGTATAAGATGGGGGTCATCTTATATGCCCAGTCATCTTATATGGCGTGTGGTTCCCAGGGTCTGGAGGAGAGGAGACTCTCCTTCAGGCCCTGGGATCCATATTCATGTAAAAAATAAAGAATAAAAATAAAAAACATGGATATACTCACCCTCGGACGGCCCCTGGCTCACAACGCTGCTAGCATCTCCCTCTGTTCCTAAGGAATGCAGTGAGTGAAGGACCTTCAATGACGTTGCGGTCACATGAGCAGTCAGCAGATGATGGGAACTGATTAAATAGTTTTGCTTTGTTTTTTTATTTTAATCTTGTCATTCTCTTTTCAGGACTAAAATTCAAAACATTCAAACCAATAATGAACAAATACGAGTTACAGAAGTTAAATTGAAATTGTGTTTAATTCCTATGTAGCAGGCTTAGGGGAGTAGCGGCTACAGGGAGAAAATGATGTTTTTAGTCGACACTCACTACAATGTGTGTGTGCTGTAATCACTCTCTGGGATATTGTTAACCTACTCTGCACATACATTCACTGCAGAGCAAGCTGTCAAAGTGCTGTGCTGGGGAGTGATTACAGCATGGTAGCTGTGGCTCTAACTGACCCAAAGTCAAGAAGCGAACGGCTGCTAGGAGAATAACATTTTCTCTCTGTAGCCACTGCTCCAGTAGCATCGGAGTTAAATGCTAATTACTTGCAGATTATCCTTGTATCTACAGGTAAAGATAATTTCTGTATGTGACAAGTTCCATTTAAAGGGAACCTGTCACCCCCCCCCCCAGGCATTTGTAACTAAAAGAGCCACCTTGTGCAGCACTAATGATGCATTCTGACAAGGTGGCTCTTTTAGTTCGGGTCCCTGGCACTGCTGAAATAATAGGTTTTGAAATTTGTCCCTCATACCGTGAAATCGTCCTGGGGCGGGTCTTTCCCCTCGAATCCAGACGCCTCCCAGCCATCAATCATGGCCTCTGCGCGCCGGGCGCCACCTAATTTTTCTTCGTCAGCGTCCCTGGCGCCTGCGCTGTTATTTTTTTTTCAGGCATGCGCAGTTGCGCTGCCCTTCGAACTTACAGCACAGGTGCCGGGGATGCGGATGAAGAAAGGCCGTGAGTGACGGCTGGGAGGCGTCAGGATTCGGGGGGGAAGACCTGCCCCGTGGCGATTTCACGGTATGAGGGACAAATTTCAAAACCTATTATTTCAGCAGTGCCAGGGACTCGAACTAAAAGAGCCACCTTGTCAGAATGCAGCATTAGTTACAAACGCCTGGGGGGGTGACAGGTTCCCTTTTAGCAGAACAATGAACAGCAAACTGTTTAGCGAAGTTTCCAACTTTGGACGAGAAATAAACCCAACAAATGTGCTATTTTATTTATTTTCTTTTTTTTGTGCTTACTAGAAAATAGAAATAATGCCTCATCATTTCCACAGTGAGCTGCAGAAACATGCATGGGCAACCCAAGCAGACTTTTATTTGATTACAAACATTTCATAAACTTTTATATGAAAGGCTAGTGTCACAAACTCAGCTTAACACCTTCCAGTGCCAATCCTCTCTACCAGTGCCGCAGAATGGGTCATCTAAGCAGTGCTGGCAATATACAGTAACTAATATGCTAATAAGCAGAGCTACACAAAGCACAAAGCTCTTACAGCACCATGAACTTAAAGGGAATTTCAGAAACTATTTCCTCCAAAAAACATTAATATGACCATGTAGACCTTTACAAGATAAGTCATTTGATCTCTTTGTGACCCCAAAGTGCTGGATCAGCAGAGAAATTGCACTTTGAAGTTTAGTCTGGAAGTGCGTTGGGGTGGGATGGTGCACTTACAGCTCCTCAATCATTGCTGTATTCCAAAACGAGCAGCACTCTCCCCCAGGCTGATTGACAAGTCACTTGCTTTGGTACATTGGCCACTGAACTGTCTATCAGCCAGGGGAGGGTGTTGTTAGTTCAGAAATACACCGGGGACTGAGGAGCTGTAAGTGCGTCATCATACCCCAACGCCCTTCCAGGCTGAACTTCAAAATGTGATTTCTTGGTGCTGAAGCAGCACTTTTGAGTCCTAAAGGGATGTACTGGCTTTTAAAGGGAGTATGTCAGCACAGAATGACTGTTCACACCAAATACAGAAGCTTGGTGCATCACAGCATGGACAAACAATTAAGTGCACCTTCTCACCTGCTTGGTTTCCATCTATCTCCACGTCTCTGGCTTTCTCTGGTTCTTTGATGCCCGAGCTGTCAATCAAAAAAAAAGAAAGAAAAGCGAGCAGTGGGATACTGCAATTATGTTTGGCCACACTATGATGCAACAACCGACTGTACTTGGTTTGAACAGCCATTCTGTGGCTGATATAGTCCCTTCAAAGGATTACACAATCATATGATATGCATGGATAGTTGGAAGAGTTAACCCATTATCTACCAATGTCCTTTTTTTGGGACGCCTAATCATTAGCTTCTAGCAAATAAGATTTTATCATTTTTATAATTAGGTCCAATTTTTTGTGTTGTGTTTATAAAATGAATGTTTTCAAAACAGGAAATCATGTAATTGTCATTTGTAATTGAATATTGGGACGCCCTTTTCTGAAAAATCCGTACTTGAAAAAAATTTGCAAATTATGTTTCTGATTCATTAGGACCCAAATCATTGAAAATCTGTCATTAAAAAGATAAAATAAAAATGAAAATTACTAATTTGGCAAGTAATGGGTTAAAGTTTCAGCTGGGTTTGCTTTCATCTCACTCAAATCACCCATACACACATAATGTTTGAGCTATAGATCCATAATTCTATCAATGAATACAGTATTTATTGCAATATTACATAGTGACAGTACTTGTATGTATCATACTCTATATCGACACATTTTTATTTATTTCAGTTTAGAGGATGCGTCTTGTTGTTTTGTCTGCTGTTCTGTACAGATCATTTTAATTTAATGTTGTCAAGTAATTTTTGATTAATCCTACAGTTTTTGAAATATAATACAATAATCACCATGACTAGAACCACATAATTATATATTTGGAATGAATCAGTGGATGTGGTCTGTGTGTGTGCCTGTGAATTTTCACATGTCTGTCTAGTACATTGATAGATCAGTTGGGTTTTTCCCTCCAGCTAGGTGTAGTACGATTCCTTGTGGGTTTGTTAGTGTCTGATAAAGCTTCTGCACTTCTGGTAGAAAGACAAAGACAGGTGCCCTAAGTAGTTTGATGACTTGTAGCAAAGTTTCTTCTTTGCCACAAGGCCCCTTGTGACCTCCAGATCCAAATATAATGATGGGTCAGATTTCTGAGATCTGACCTGGAGGAATTGACACCTCTTACAATTCAAACACAGGATGAAAATACAATTTCTATATTCAGTGCCTGGAGTTGTCAACAAATGATACTGTCCAGATACCTCAATATTATCCAAGTGGGATCCATTTTCTGATGATGTTGCAATCTGAGACAATGAAAACTTGTGAGTGACTGAATTGTACCTGCTTTACCAGACTTTAGGTTAGCACCATTAACGGATCATACCTTTGTAAGAGCACTAAAACTCATTTTATATTTTCATATCTCGCCTGTATTTTTGACACCCATGTGTTGTGTGGGTTTTGTGCCATCTGGCACACTTCCCTTGGTAATATTACACTAAGCCTAGTAAGCTGCCCCTTCATCTGGACTGTGTGACATGTGAAGTGGCCCTTGTGTGTTTCGATTTCAGTTCAGAAGGTACATATTGCCTCTTCTTTTCATCACTGTTTACTAGAGGTCACATATTTTGAATGCTTAATAAAAAAAATGTTAAAGCACTGTGTGAATTATTTATTTAATATTATTTAACAACAAATATAGAAATCAAACTTTTTTATATATAGCTTTATCAAAGCGTAAGGCTGTGTGCACACGTTGCAGATTTGGGTGCAGAATTTTCTGCACAAAATCTGCATCTCCTGGCAGAAAATGCAGCTGCGTTTTTATGCATTTTTGTGCGGTTTCTGCGTGGTTTTGATGCCTTTTTTGTGCGTTTTTTTGTGCGGTTTTTAATGCGTTTTTGAAAGTTAAATAAAGATGTATTTTTGAACAAAAAAAAAGATTTGTGATGTCATTATTGTCCAACCTCCTCTTTTACATTTGTTCAACCCACACTCCAGTACACACAGATAGATAGATAGATAGATAGATAGATAGATAGATAGATAGATAGATAGATAGATAGATAGATAGATCTATAGATAGAAGGAATCAGATGGATAGATAGATCTGCATATAGATAGATCTATAGATGTATACATCTATCTATTCATATATCTATCTATAGATATATCTGGATACATATATATCTATGGATAGATACAGTACAGACCAAAAGTTTGGACACACCTTCTCATTTAAAGATTTTTCTGTATTTTCATGACCATGAAAATTGTACATTCATAATGAAGGCATCAAAACTATGATAACTGAAATTATGTCTTATATTCTAGGTTCTTCAAAGTAGCCACCTTTTGCTTTGATGACTGCTTTGCACACTCTTGGCATTTTCTTGATGAGCTTTCAGAGGTAGTCACCGGGAATGGTTTTCACTTCACAGGTGTGTCCTGTCAGGTTTAATAAGTGGGATTTCTTGACTTATAAATGGGGTGGGGGCCATCATTTGTGTTGTGCAGACGTCTGGTGGATACACAGCTGATAGTCCTACTGAATAGAATGTTAGAATTTGTATTATGGCAAAAAAAAGCAGCTAAATAAAGAAAAACGAGTGGCCATCATTACTTTAAGAACTGAAGGTCAGTCAGTCTGAAAAATTGGGAAAACTTTGAAAGTGTCCCCAAGTGCAGTGGCAAAAACCATCAAGCACTACAAAGAAACTGGCTCACATGAGGACCGCCCCAGGAAAGGAAGACAAAGAGTCACCTCTGCTTCTGAGGATAAGTTTATCCGAGTCGCCAGCCTCAGAAATCGCAGGTTAACAGCAGCTCAGATTAGAGACCAGGTGAATACCACACAGAGTTCTAGCAGCAGACACATCTCTACAACAACTGTTAAGATGACACTTTGTGCAGCAGGCCTTCATAGTAAAATAGCTGCTAGGAAACCACTGCTAAGGACAGGCAACAAGCAGAAGAGACTTGTTTGAGCTAAAGAACACAAGGAATGGACATTAGACCAGTAAAAATCTGTGCTTTGGTCTGATGAGTCCAAATTTGAGATCTTTGGTTCCAACCATTGTGTCTTTGCAGAAGCAGAAAAGGTGAACAGATGGACTCTACATGCCTGGTTCCCACCGTGAAGCATGGAGGAGGAGGTGTGATGGTGTGGGGGTGCTTTGCTGGTGACACTGTTGGGGATTTATTCAAAATTGAAGGCATACTGAACCAGCATGGCTACCACAGCTTCTTGCAGCAGCATGCTATTCCATCCGGTTTGTGTTTCGTTGGACCATCATTTATTTTTCAACAGGACAATGACCCCAAACACACCTCCAGGCTATGTAAGGGCTATTTGACCAAGAAGGAGAGTGATGGGGTGCTACCCCAGATGACCTGGCTTCCACAGTCACCAGACAGATCTGAACCCAATCGAGATGGTTTGGGGTGAGCTGGACCGCATAGTGAAGGCAAAAGGGCCAACAAGTGCTAAGCATCTCTGGAAACTCCTTCAAAATTATTGGAAGACCATTCCCGGTGACTACCTCTTGAAGCTCATCAAGAGAATGCCAAGAGTGTGCAAAGCAATCATCAAAGCCAAAGGTGGCTACTGTTATGTTATCTGAGGCGAAAGCAAGAGTGGACCCTCTGGACCGTGGTAAGGTACTATCTCCGGGCGAGCTGACCTGGTGTTAACCAACCCCTATACAGGGACTGGCTGGGGCAGGCCCGAAGAAGTCCAAACCACAGTAGCAGATACCAAAAGGGACTGCTCAGGAGAAAAACAAGAGAGGAAAACAAAAAACGGAAACACAGGAGCGGGAACACACAGGAGCGGGGAAGGTGGCGAAAAACAACGGAGGACACGGTCACTGGAAATCTGGCTGTACTGAGGAAAAGCTGAGACGGAGGCGAAACTGTAGAGAGAAAGAGAGAGAGAGGACGGGATAAATGGAGGCACAATAGCGAGAGGCAAGCGAAGAACACAGAGCTGGCACGGAAGTACGAAGCACAAGGGGCCAGAGGCAAAAGCACAGGCAAATGACACTCAGGCACC
Source organism: Ranitomeya imitator (assembly GCF_032444005.1). Lineage (NCBI taxonomy): Eukaryota > Metazoa > Chordata > Amphibia > Anura > Dendrobatidae > Ranitomeya > Ranitomeya imitator. The sequence continues at coordinate 425,884,788 of NC_091286.1, read as the reverse complement.
TCCTAGCAGGGGAGGTGGCCTGAAATACTGTGGGTCTTACCGGGATTAGTTGAGACTACTGGATCCCAGCCCCCGGAAGCAGGAGATCCAGGACTGGAGCGCAGACGCCCACCGTCGAACCCTGCGCGCCGGCGCAGATGTCCGTGCGCCGGCGCAGATGCCAAACTTCTCCAGCAGGATGTGGAGGAGGAGCCTGCTGAGGACGAGCATGCCACCCCCAGAGGCAGGACAGCGGGGACGAACAGCGGCGGAAGGAGTCGGCGCCGCTGGAGAGGCAGGAGGAACGGCACGCCGGAACCCGGAAGAGGAGCGGCCGAAGCAAGCAGGGACAGCGCGCTAGCGACCAGAAGCGGAGCGACGAGGGTAAGTAGCAGCCGTAACAGTACCCCCCTCTTTAAAATCCCCTCTCCCAAAACTAGAAAGAAATTTGTTTAGAAGATGAGGTGCATTAATATTTTCCCGCGGCTCCCACGATCTCTCCTCAGGATCGAAACCCCTCCAATCCACCAAGAAAAATTCTCTCCCTCGAACCCTCTTCATAGCCAAAATATCCCTAACCTCAAACACGTTATCAGCACAAACAGGCTGAGGAAAGGTACAGGAAGATTGATGGAAGCGGTTAAGAATAACAGGTTTGAGCAAAGACACATGAAAGGTATTGGGAATACGGAGCGAGGCGGGCAACTTCAGCTTGTAGGCGACATCGTTGACTCGACTCAGAATCTCAAAAGGACCGATGTAGCGAGGACCAAGTTTACAAGAAGGAATCTTAAGTCTAATGTAACGTGAGGAAAACCAGACCTTGTCACCGGGTAAAAACGGAGAAGAATCTAAACGTCTTTTGTCAGCATGTCTTTTCATCCTAAGAGATACTTTACTGAGTGCTTCTTTAACCTCTCCCCATATAGAAGAAAAGTCCGAAATTACAGAATCAGCTGCTGGTACTCCAGACGTAGAGGAAACTGGGAGAGGCATATTCGGATGTTGACCAAACACGATGAAGAAAGGAGATTTTGCAGAGGATTCATGGGAGTGATTATTATAGGCAAACTCAGCCCAGGACAGAAGACTGACCCAATCATCCTGGTGGACATTAGAAAAGTGACATAGGTAGGCAGCCACAATTTGATTTGTTCATTCTGCTTGCCCATTAGTTTGAGGATGATAGGCAGATGAAAAATCTAGAGTCACCTTCAAAAGTTTGCATAACGCCCTCCAAAAATGAGACGTAAATTGTACTCCTCTGTCGGACACGATGTTTTGAGGAAAACCGTGAAGTTTGAAGATTTTCTAAATAAAGATCTTCGCCAATTCTGGAGCCGAAGGTAGACCGGGCAGGGGAACAAAATGAGCCATCTTGGAAAACCGATCTACCACCATAAGGATGACTGTACAACCTGAGGAATTCGGTAAATCGGTGATGAAGTCCATGGCTATATGCTGCCACGGACTAGAAGGAACGGGAAAAGGAAGCAGACTTCCGCGAGGAAACCATCTTGGCACTTTATTCTTAGCACAAGAAGAACAAGAAGCGACAAACTCCTCGATATCTTGACGTAACGCAGGCCACCAGTAGTAGCGGGCAATGAGAAGGTAGGTCTTCTTTAATCCAGCATGGCCTGCCAATTTCGAGGAATGTCCCCAGCGAAGCACCTTCTCTCTGTCACCCTCTGCCACAAGGGTTTTACCTGGAGGAGGACAGATCATGCTTAAAGGAGCCACCGTGACAACTTTGCAGGGATCCAAAATATATGCTGGTTCCTCATCGACATCCTCTGGCTGTGAAAGCCTAGATAGTGCGTCAGCCTTGATATTTTTGTCACCAGGCCGGAAGCGAAGCTCGAAGTCGAAGCGAGCAAAGAACAAAGACCAACGAGCCTGCCATGGATTAAGTCTTTGTGCAGTCTGAAGATAGGCCAAATTTTTGTGGTCTGAGAAAATTACGAATGGATGAACAGCCCCTTCTAGAAGATGCCTCCATTCCTCCAGAGCTAGCTTAATGGCCAAAATTTCACGGTCTCCAATATTATAATTGCGTTCAGAGGCAGAAAACGTTTTAGAAAAGAATCCGCAAGGAACCAGTCGACCCGTAGGAGATCTTTGGGAGAGCACTGCTCCGGCTCCCGTGGAGGAGGCATCCACCTCGAGAACAAATGGCTTGTTAACCTCAGTATGGTGCAATACTGGAGCGGACGAAAAAGACTGCTTTAGGAGTACAAAAGTGTTCTCAGCCTCTGGGGTCCAAATCTTCGGGTTGGAACCCTTGTGGGTGAGAGCTGAAAGAGGCTGAATTACAGAGGAAAAATGGGATATGAACTGCCTGTAGTAGTTAGCGAATCCCAGGAACCGCTGGATAGCCTTTACTCCATAGGGACGTGGCCAATTGAGAATGGCATTCACTTTCTCAGGGTCCATCTTAAGACCAGAATCCGAGATAATGTATCCAAGAAAGGGCAAAGAAGTTTGTTCGAAGAGACACTTCTCATACTTCGCATAAAGACGATTCTCTCTCAAACGTTGCAGAACCAAACGAACACTTCCTCTGTGGGACGGCAAATCCACTGAGAAAACCAGGATGTCATCTAAATACACCACAATACAGGAGTAGAGAAGGTCACGGAAAATATCGTTAACGAACTCCTGGAAGACTGCTGGAGCATTGCAGAGGCCGAACGGCATGACCAGGTATTCATAATGGCCGTCTCAGGTGTTAAAAGCGGTTTTCCATTCATCGCCGGCACGGATACGAACAAGGTTGTAAGCTCCCCGGAGATCTAACTTAGTAAAAATTTGCGCCCCTCTAAGTCGATCAAAGAGCTCTGGAATGAGAGGTAGAGGGTACTTAATAATAATAATAATAATAATTTTTATTTATATAGCGCCAACATATTCCGCAGCGCTTTACAAATTATAGAGCACGGTGGCTCAGTGGTTAGCACAGCAGCCTTGCAGCGCTGGAGTCCTGGGTTCAAGCCCCACTAAGGACAACATCTGCAAAGAGTTTGTATGTTCTCTCTGTGTTTGCGTGGGTTTCCTCCGGGCACTCCGGTTTCCTCCCACATTCCAAAGACATACTGACAGGGAATTTAGATTGTGAGCCCCAATGGGGACAGCAATGATAATGTGTGTAAAGCGCTGCGGAATATGTTAGTGCTATATAAAAATAAAGATTATTATTATTATTATTATTATTAGAGGGGACTTGTACAGACAATAGACATTACAGCATAACAGAAATACAGTTCAAAACAGATACCAGGAGGAATGAGGGCCCTGCTCGCAAGCTTACAAACTATGAGGAAAAGGGGAGACACGAGAGGTGGATGGTAACAATTGCTTTAGTTACTTGGACCGGCCATAGTGTAAGGCTCGGGTGTTCATGTAAAGCTGCATGAACCAGTTAACTGCCTAAGTATGTAGCAGTACAGACACAGAGGGCTATTAACTGCATAAAGTGTATGAGAACATGATGCGAGGAACCTGATTGTTTTTTTTTTTTATAAATAGGCCACACAGGGATCGTTAGGTTAATGCATTGAGGCGGTAGGCCAGTCTGAACAAATGAGTTTTTAGGGTACGCTTAAAACTGTGGGGATTGGGGATTAATCGTATTAACCTAGGTAGTTGTTCTTGACCGTGATGTTATTTAAGCCTCTGTAGTCGATGCAGGGTCGAAGCGAACCATCCTTCTTCTTGACAAAGAAAAATGTCGCACCTGCAGGAGAAGAAGACTTTCGAATGAATCCTTTAGTCAAGTTTTCTTGGATGTATTCTGACATCACTCTGGTCTCAGCTGAAGATAGTGGGTAAATTCTCCCTCTAGGCGGGGTGGAACCGGGAAGAAGCTCGATAAGGCAATCATAGGATTTTTTATCAAAAACATCTGCAAATGTCCAGTATGGAGAGGGTAATCCGGAGGGAATGGAAACTTCCAGAGGAGGAACTACAGGACTAACGGACTGTAGGCATTGCTTTTGACAAGTAGATCCCCAATGGAGCACGTCTCCCGAACGCCAGTCCAGAGTAGGTTCATGAGTTCGGAGCCACGGTAACCCAAGTAACAGAGCATGGGCGAGGTTAGGCAGGACGTAAAAGGTGATCTTCTCACGATGTAGAGCCCTGATCCGTAGTTCGACCTCCTCCGTAATTAGGGTAATGGCGTCTTGCAATGGTCTCCCATCTACGGAAGCAATCTGACGAGGAGTGTCCAGAGAGATAACTGGAATGCGAAGTCTCCGAACCGCCTCAAGGCTGATAAAATTGCCCGCCGCGCCCGAATCCACATACGCGACCTGGGAAAAATGCTTAAGATTAAGAACAAGTAAGACAGACAAAAACAAGGGTAGAGAGGAATCAGAAACACCTAGGGAGGCCTCTCTTACCTGTCCTAGGCGGAGGAGTTTTCCGGTCGCTCAGGGCAGGATCGCAGCAAGTGAGAAGCGCTACCACAATAAAAGCAGAGTCCTTGGGAACGTCTCTCCCGACGCCGTTGCTCTGCCATCTTGACACAATCTATTTGCATGGGCTCAGGTACAGATGCAGCAGGGGACATCAAAGGGCGCGGACTCCCAGACCTACGGACTGATGGTATGGAGCGAACAGGCCTCCTCTCCTTGGCGGTCTCACGAGTTCGCTCTTGGAAGCGTAGGTCTATGCGAGTAGACAGAGCTATGAGGTCTTCTAAAGAGGTAGGAGTATCTCGTCCAGCCAACTCATCCTTTATCCGACTGGACAGACCATGCCAGAAAGCACCGACCAAAGCCTCGTTGTTCCACCCCAGCTCAGAGGCTAAAGTACGGAAGCGGATGGCATATTGGCCTACTGTTAGAGAGCCTTGCTGAAGGTTAAAAAGAGACTCCGTCGTAGAAGCTAAGCGCCCGGGCTCATCAAAAACTCTGCGAAAAGTTTCCAGGAAGAAAGCTAACTGAGAGACTATGGGATCATCCCGCTCCCACAGGGGATTGATCCAAGCTAAGGCCTCCCCCTCTAAATGGGACATGATCAAAGCCACTTTGGCCCGATCAGTCGGGTATTGTTGGGGAAGAAGTTCGAAGTGAAGGCGGCACTGTTTCAGGAACCCCCTACAAAGTTTGGGATCCCCGCTATACCTGGGAGGTTTGCCGAGATGAGGTGGCGGGTGGGGTAGAGAAGAATTTGAGTCTTGTGAGACCCCCTGAGTGGAGGACGCAGAGACGGACTGCAGGTTGAATAAGCGGTCGTCAATGGAAGCCATATAAGTCAGCATGCGCGCCTGCGTATCACGCTGCTGGGAGAGCTCTTGCTGAACACCTGCTAAATGAGTAGCATTAACTGGGTCGGCGGCCTGTAAAGAGGTCAGACGGGACTCCATGTTTTTCATAAAGGACATGATGCGCTGTTGGTTGTCGCGCAAATGTGCCAATTCCTTTTGGGCAGAAAACGTGGCACCTGCGGGGTCCATGGCCTGAGTGTTCTGTTATGTTCTCTGAGGCGAAAGCAAGAGTGGACCCTCTGGACCGTGGTAAGGTACTACCTCCGGGCGAACTGACCTCGTGTTAACCAACCCCTATACAGGGACTGGCTGGGGCAGGCCTGAAAAAGACCAAACCACAGTAGCAGATACCAGAAGGCACGGCTAAGGAGAAAAACAAGAGAGGAAAACAAAAAACGGAAACACAGGAGCGGGAACACACAGGAGCGGGGAAGGTGGCGAAAAACAACGGAGGACACGGAGACTGGAAATCTGGCTGTACTGAGGAAAAGCTGAGACGGAGGCGAAACTGTAGAGAGAAAGAGAGAGAGAGGACGGGATAAATGGAGGCACAATAGCGAGAGGCAAGCGAAGAACACAGGGCTAGCACGGAAGTACGAAGCACAAGAGGAGAGAGGCAAAAGCACAGGCAAATGACACTCAGGCACCTCCTAGCAGGGGAGGTGGCCTGAAATACTGTGGGTCTTACCGGGATTGGTTGAGACTACTGGATCCCAGCCCCCGGAAGCAGGAGATCCAGGACTGGAGCGCAGATGCCCACCGTCGAACCCTACGCGCCGGCGCAGATGTCCGTGCGCCGGCGCAGATGCCGAACTTCCCCTGCAGGATGTGGAGGAGGAGCCTGCTGAGGACAAGCGCGCCGCCCCCCAGAGGCAGGACAGCGGGGACGAACAGCGGCGGAAGGAGTCGGCGCCGCTGGAGAGGCAGGAGGAACGGCACGCCGGGACCCGGAAGAGGAGCGGCCGAAGCAAGCAAGGACAGCGCGCCGGCGACCAGAACCGGAGCGACGAGGGTAAGTAGCGGCCGTAACAGCTACTTTGAAGAACCTAGAATATAAGACATAATTTCAGTTGTTTCAGACTTTTTTGTTAAGTATATAATTCCACATGTGTTAATTCATAGTTTTGATGCCTTCAGCGTGAATGTAGAATTTTCATAGTCATGAAAATACAGAAAAATCTTTAAATGAGAAGGTGTGTCCAAACTTTTGGTTTATACTGTATATCTATTGATAGATGTATGGATAGCGTAGGGTATGTGTCCACGTTCAGGATTACATCCAGATTAGCTGCGGATTGGATGCTGCGTACAGCCGCAGCGTTTAACCCGCAGTGTCCAGATGTTACAGCATAGTGGAGTGGATTTTATGAAATTCCGTCTCCACTATGCTTGTGAACACGCATCCGGTGGCCCTGTGTTTACGGACATGCGGCGCTTCTTTTTAGAACAAGGCATGTCTGTTTACCTTGCAGCGACGCTCCGTCACCGCAAGGTTAATCACAGGGTCCTATGAATGGGGTGCGGAGATTTCGGATGTGTGCAATGAACACATCTGGAATCACCGCGCATACAGAAGGGGGCAGCGCTTTGGTCGGAGCAAGTTTTCCGCTCCGTTCAAAGCGCAGGCAATGCGGCCCGTGGACACATACCGTATAGATATATGGATAGATATATCTATAGATATATCTAAAAATATATAGATAGATAGATTATCCATAGATATATAATAGTAAGGCCGATGTTTATTAATGAATGTTTAATTTTAAAAAAAAAACGATAAAAAAAATGGAGTGGGCTCCCGCACAATTTTCTGCGCCAGAGGGGGAAAGCCGACGGCTGGGGGCCAATATTTGTAGCTTGGGATGGGGGTAATACCCACGGCCCCTCCCAGGCTATGAATATCAGCCCGCAGCTGTCTGCGTAGCCTTTACTCGCTATTAAAATAGGGGGACCCCCCCAAAAAAATGATGTGGGGTCCACTTATATTTCATAGCCAGAAAGGCTACGTAGACAGCTGCAGGCTGATATTCACAGCCTAGAGAGGGGCCATGGATATTGGCCCTCCGGCTACAAATACCAGCCCCCAGCCACCCCAGAAATGGCGCGTCTGTAAGATGCACCAATTCCGGCACTTAGCCCCTCTCTTCCCACTCCCCTGTAGCGGTGAGATATGGGGTAATAAGGGGTTAATAATGGAGAAGCATCAATAAGACACCTATCCATTATTAATCCTAGAGTAGTGAAAGAGTTAAACAAAAATAAATAGCCAGAAAAAAGTATTTTAATATTCTTAATTTAACCATACTTAACATACTTGATCACCTGCAAAAAATTAAAAATAATAAACCACCCTGTATAACACCCTGTCCGACGCAGTCCAACTAATAACGGGTGTCCCACGACAATCTCCCCTATAGAACAGTGACATCGGGTGTTCTATAGCGCCTCCCAGTGATGAACTGACAGGAGACAATAGCTTCTGCAGTGCATCACTGAGGTTACCTTAGTTCAGGGTCTCACTTTATGGCAATGCTGCGTGGGAACTTTCTCTCACAGCAGTGCCAAAATTTGACTAGGGACTATTTTTTACAGTGGTGGAGGAATACAGTGCGAAGGATACCTTCCGTCATTGTATTCCTGGAGCCCCTGGAGAGCGGTCGCATCAGCTGATGCTGCTGCTCTCCACAGGAGATTGTCGTGGGACACTCATTTTAATTGGATTCCTGCGGATCAGGGAGTATAGTGTCTGTTTATTATTTTAATATTTTTTACAGGTGACACTGGCTTCTGATATCAAGGTGACAAGGTGATGGTGAATATGTACTCTATGTTATATGTACTGTATGTCTATATGTATGTACTGTATGTATGTGTTGTATGGTGTATGTTGTATGTACTGTATGTGTCATATTGCATGTTGTATTTTGCATGTTGTGTGTTGTATGTTCTGTGTTGTATGTTACGTGTTGTATGTTGCATTTTGCATGGTGTATGTTGCATGTTGTGTGTTGTATGTTGCGTGTTATATGTTGCATGGTGCAGTTGCATGTTGTGTGTTGTATGTTGCATGTTGTGTGTTGCATGTTGCGTGTTGTATGTTGCGTGCTATATTTTGTATGGTGTATGTTGTGTGTTGTATGTTGCATGCTGTATGTTGCATGTTGTATGTTGCATGGTGTATGTTGCATGTTGTGTGTTGTATGTTGCATGTTGATTGTTGGTTGTGTGTTGCATTTTGTATGTTGTGTGTTGTATGTTGCATGTTGTACGTGTGTTGCATGTTGTGTGTTGCATGTTGTACGTGTGTTGCATGTTGTGTGTTGCATGTTGTGTTGTATGTTGCGTGTTGCATGTTGTGTATCGTATGTTGTATGTTGTGTGTTGCATGTTGCATGTTGCGTGTTGTATGTTGCCTGTTGTATGTTGTGAGTTATATGTTGCTTGTATGTTGCATGTTGTATGTGGCGTGCTGCATGTTACATGTTCCATGTTGTATGTTGCATGGTGTATGTTGCATGTTGTATGTTGCATGTTGTATGTTGCATGTTGTATGTTGCATGTTGTATGTTGCATGTTGTATTTTGTGTGTTGCATGTTGTATGTTGCATGTTGTATGTTGCGTTTTGCATGTTGTATGTTTCATGGTGTATGTTGCATGCTGCATGGTGCATGGTGTATGTTACGTGTCACATGTTGTATTTTGTATGTTGCATGTTGTATGTTGCGTGTTGCATGTTGTATGTTGTGTGTTGTATGTTGCATGGTGTATGTTGAATGTTGCATGGTGCATGTTGCATGGTGTATGTTGCATGGTGTATGTTGCGTGTTGCATGTTGTATTTTGTGTGTTGCATGTTGTATGTTGCGTGTTGCATGTTGTATGTTGCGTGTTGTATGTGGCATGTTGCATGGTGTATGTTGCATGGTGTATGTTGCATGTTGTGTGTTGCGTGTTGTATGTTGCATGTACTGGACATGTGTATGTTTTGGGGTTTTTTTCACATTCAACACATTAGCCGGATGATGGGATTAGTACTGTCCCATCATTGGCTAATGTGTCACTCACTGTTACTGTAGCAGGCATAGCCCGATGGGACTTGTAGTATTCCTGTACACATACCAAAGACCCCCGCACACGTTCGGACAGCACCGCGCACACCCGGACAGCGCCGTACACACCTGGACATCCTTGCACAGTCCCGCACACATCCGGAAAGCCCCGCACAGTCCCGCACAAAACCAGACCACCCCGCACACACCCGGACAGCCCGGCACACACCCACACAGCGCCGCACACACCTGCACAGCGCCGCACACACCCGAACAGCCTGCAGACCCTGCCCACATACACATAAACGCACACAATAACCACCCACATTATGCCCTCACACTTCCCTCCTCCCGAACTGCAGCATTTCTTGGACCTACATCTGTAGCAAATCCGCAGATCTTTTTTACATCTGCGCTTTTGCTGCAGATATTCCCAACTCAATGCAAGTCTATGGGTGCAGAAACGCTGCAGTTCCACACAAAAGAAGTTCGGTGCGGCTTTTTTCGCAGCATGTGCACAACAAGTCTGCGGCTCCCATAGACTTACATTGGTTGTGCCCTACAATGTGGATTTGATGTAATTCCGTGCGGCAAAAAAATGCTGCGGAACTGCAATCAAATCCGCAACGTGTGCACACAGCCTAAGGAAAAATTACACTAAACTTGATAGTCAAAGAAAATCTTTTTGGAACTTTAGGGACACCAAATTTTTGAATTTCTGGGTAGGGTAGTAAAAAAATCCAAGGAAAACTTAAATAATTTTCTTACAAATACTTTTAAAGAATTCAGCGCTAGTGGAAAAACTATTTTTCCCCTTTGCAATTTTTTGGGTTTTGGGATACTGTATTTGTCACACTGCAATGCCAGTCAGTATATTAGTCTCACCCGCTTGCACCTGCCGGGCCAGTCTGTATAAGACCACAGTCACTAAGTCCCATAAAATATTAATATTTATTAAATATATATAAAAAAAAACATAGCAAAAGAAAAAGTACATAAGGTAAAAAGAGGCTGGTGAGACCAACTGTATCACAATACCAAAATACACATAGGGCTACATGGTACCCCCCACTGCATCAGCACATCAAAAATATGGCAGTCTATAACACACAATGTGAACAGGAATATGGGCCTAGAATATCAATATATAGTAATAGCGACCTACAGGGGTCAGCAATGGACTTTACAAAGAGTATACTGCCAATGCAAAGAAACGTTCCCACTCATTCGTCCATAGCCGGCCATGTATCCGCCAACACATATAGCAGCTACCACATATATTCCCCCGATGTTTACTTGATGTGCGCCAGCAGTGGGGGATAGTGTAGCCCTATGTGTATTCTGGTATTGTGATACAGTTGGGCTCACCAGCCCCTTTTTACCTTATGTACTTGTTCTTTTGCTATGTTTTTTTTATATATATTTAATAAAGATTAATATTTTATGGGACTTAGTGACTGTGGTTTCTCTGTGGTACTTTAGGATTTCTGTCTTACAGTTGTCCCTGTTATTTTGGTCCTAATATACGCACATGGTACACTATGTGCTATTGGCAGCATTAATTAGCTTTAATATTTTGTGTGCTTCATGTGTGTATTATGTATGCTACAATTCTATTATCAGTCTGTATAAGAGCCAGACCCACTTGCACCTGCTGTGCCAGTCTGAATATCAGCCGGACCCACCTGTACCTTCTAGTGCCTATATGTATATGTAACACCCCAGGTAACCGGTTGTTACAGTGGCATTGCTTTCCTCACGGGGAGAGTGATGTCATGCTTGGAAGGATCCCTTTGACAGGTAGTCAGCACATACAACACTGCTCTGACTCCAGGCCAGAAGGGGGAGCTCTACACCTGACTTCAGGGGAGCTGCTCTCTCTGGTCAGGAGGAGGAATCAGTTGCTAGGCAGTTGGAGTTAGACAGTTGTGTACTATTGTGTACCACTTGGATTTTATAACATTAACTGAAACTTTGCACTAGGGTGAAAGCTATGTGACTGGCAAAGGACATCAGGCTATGAACCATATCACTATCACTTGGCTCTTGGGTGTGGATCGTATACCAGGCACTAGATTCTGCACTGTCAAAGTAGATTTTGCATGAGCATTCAGTATATCATTACCACGTGGATTCTTTATTACACAAAGGTGTTTTTATTTGGATATTAATGTCCACAAAGTTCAACCAAGGGATGGGAGAGAATAAAGAGAAGGAGTAAATGCACAGCCACAATGAATGATTCCATCTGCCCCCAAAAAGCTAATCTTTCACTCCTGATGCCATTTTTACACCGTAATCACTCTTTTAATTAGCTTTATTGTACAAAAAACCCTTACACGTCTCACTATCTCTCTAATCCCTAAATGTGTTTTTTTACTTCACGTCCTGTGACATTTCGTTTGAGAGGAGACTCCTTAGTAGCCTCCACTCTGTGAGGGCCCCTTAATAGTCCCCACGTTGTATGACAGTTCCCTTTGTAGAGTCCCACTCTGTATGTGGACTCCCTTAGTAGCCCCCACTCTGTATGAAGGAACACTTAGACTCTGTATGAGGGTCCCCTTAGTAGCCCCCACTCTGTATGAAGGAACACTTAGACTCTGTATGAGGGTCCCCTTAGTAGCCCCCACTCTGTATGAAGGCACACTTAGACTCTGTAGGAGGGTCCCCTTAGTAGCCCCCACTCTGTATGAAGGCACACTTAGACTCTGTATGAGGGTCCCCTTAGTAGCCCCACTCTGCATGAAGGTGAACTTAGTCGCCCCCAAGTCGTGTGCTGGTTCTTCTCAGCAGCCCCCATGATGTATCATAAACCCCATAGTAGCTACCACTGTTTTGTGGACACTTTAGTAGCTTTTTCTTTGTATGAAGGCCCCATTAGTAGACCCATGCTGCACGTTGTGTGATGACTCCTGTTAGAAGCTATCACGCTGTGACGGTCTTCGGTAAGGAAGGGGGGGGCATCAATCTATCCCTGGAACTGGGACCCTAACTACCTCTATCTTGGGGGTACTCTTGGAGGTATAGAGGCCCAAATGTTCGACCTTACTATGCTCCTGTTAACCCCTGATTTGTTCCCTCCCCCACCAAATGAGGTTTGGGCAGAACTATAAGGTAAACAAGACACAAAGAAATAACAGGGATAACCGAAAGCAACAAAAATGCAAACACTCATCAAAGGTAAATATATAGGGACAGATAGGAATATACCAACCAAATGGGAATAAGACAATGAGGAAGTATACACCAAAAAACAGCAGGCAATGTTCTCCAGTAGCAAAAACAAACTCCATGCAACTAAATCCATTTAATATGGGACACAAACACACAGGCTAAATGGAAGATCTGCGATTCACAATAAGTAGTGATCTTCTACCCCCAGATCTCCCAGGATGACGTGACACACTTGCGACAGTAGCCTCCACTATGTTTAAGGACCCCCCTAGTAGTCCACACTATGTTTCAGGGCCCACTTAGTAGTGTTCACTGTGTTTCAGGGCACACAATATTAAAATTAATAAAAACATGATATACTCGCCTAAACCCCACCAACGATCCAGCGGCAGACAGTGGTAGGTCCCACACCGCAACTCTAACATGCTGTGCATGTCCCAGCACAATAATGTCTTAATCTCACTCCGCCCCTGTCATTTTGCAGGTCACAGGCATAAAGTGACCTGCAGCCAACAGAATGGAGAGCAACAGTGCAGGGAGACCATGTCTTCCTGCTTTATTGCAGAGTTCAACTATACACAGTTATGAGAAGCAGTAGTTCCAGGTGGGCCCCTGTAGGTTACGGATCCGGGGAGACCTCCACCTCTGCCCCCCAAAAAGAACTATGCAACTGGCTTGGACCATATCTTCATTTAGCCAACTGAATATTTTACATGACCTACTAGGACTAGGAGCAATGGGATTGAGTATATCAACCTCTATCTCTTCTTTGGTACATAAAAAACTGAAGAACCCCTTTTGGTAATTCTGCCTTCTTTTGATCCTAAGTGACCAACTCCCTATTACTAATAACTTTTTATTTTTTTGTATTTATAAGAAATTCTTTGGATTTGTCTTACATTGTTCATTGTCTATTTTAGCAGATTTGATTACTTTTTTTTACATATGCAATTCAGTCAGCGTCGGACTGGAGCACCTTGGGCCCACCAGAGAAAGTCATTCTTGGGGCCCACTATGTAGCTACATAGAAATAGATACAAGACCACCAATTGTGCGGTAAAAAGCGCTAATATCAGGGTATAATATAAGGTAGTTCACGTTTTAATAATGTAGCAAGGGTTGGGGTAGCCCCCTCACAGAATATAATGTAGCCCCCTCATAAAATATAATGTGGTCCCCTCTCATAGAATATAATGCAGCATCCCACAAAATATAATGCAACCCCCTCAGGTATGACACAGTCCCCACCGTAGAATATAATGTAGCACCCCCATAGGGTATAATGCAGCCCCCCTCATATAGTATAATGCAACCCACCTCAGAATATAGTGTAGTCTCCTGAGAGAATGCAGTTCTACCACAGAATATAATGCAGCCACCCATAGAGTATACTGTAGCCCCCTCATATAGAATGATAGTATGATGTAGCCCCCCATAATATAATGTAGTCCCCTGAGAGAATAATGCAGCTTCACCACAGAATATAATGCAGCCCCCCATATAGTATACTGTAAACCCTCATATAGTATGATGTAGCCTCCCATTATATAATGTAGTACCCTGAGTATAATGCAGTCCCCCCACAGAATATAATGTAGCCCCCCAGGGCCGAATTTAGAGTTTCTGCTGCCCTAGGCACTTTTAGTGCTGCCTCCCCCTTTGGTGAGTAAGACACTATCGGCAGTGACTTTGGCAAGAATCACTGATGTGAAAGTGACCTTTTGCAGCAGATCTGGCAGTTTTTCTGCATCTGCCACGCAACGGATCACTTACAACAACACTGCATTCGGCCTCATTCATTCCCTATGGGATTTGCGGCACTTGCCATGATTTGGCAAATGCGGTACCATACCTCCCAACTTTTGAAGAAGGGAAGGAGGTATAAAGTTTGCAGCGAGCGTGGTGCGCCGCGGCAAATTTTAGGCCACACCTCTGAGCACACCCATTTCACAACTAGTCACACCCATATCCACGTCCCAACAACAGCCATTTAGCACTGCTGATCACATTGTTTTATATACAATAATTCTAAACAAAAAAAATATGGCCACACATAATAGCCACACATGATGCTCAATACTGTATAACGGCCACCACACATGATGCTCCATACTGTATAATGGCCACACACAGTTCTCCATACTGTATAATGGCCACACATGATGCTCCATACTGTATAATGGCCACACACAGTTCTCCATACTGTATAATGGCCACACATGATGCTCCATAGTGTATAATGGCCACACATGATGCTCCATAATGTATAATGGCCACACATAGTGCTCCATACTGTATAACGGCCACACACAGTTCTCCATACTGTATAATGATCCCACGTGATGCTCAATATTGTATAATGGCCACAAATGATGCTCCATAGTGTATAATGGCCACACATGATGCTCCATAATGTATAATGGCCACACACAGTGCTCCATACTGTATAATGGCCACACATAGCGCTCCATAATGTATAATGGCCACACATAGTGCTCCATATTGTATAACGGCCACACACAGTTCTCCATACTGTATAATGATCCCACATGATGCTCAATACTGTATAATGGCCACAAATGATGCTCCATACTGTATAATGGCCACACATGATGCTCCATACTGTATAACGGCCACACATGATGCTCCATACTGTATAATGTCCATTGGCCACACATGATGCTCCATACTGTATAATGATCCCACATAATGCTCAATACTGTATAATGACCCCCCCTCCTGTATGCATGGCTCATATCCCCCCTCCTGTATGCATGGCTCATATTCCCCCTCCTGTATGCATGGCTCATATTCCCCCTCTTGTATGCATGGCTCATATTCCTCCCCCCTGAATGCATGGCTCACATTCCCCCCTGTATGCTTGGCTCATATTCCCCCCTGAATGCATGGCTCATATTCCCCCCTTCTGTATGCATGGCTTATCTCTCCACCCCCGCTCCTGCTCCTGACCTGCTCCCATCTTGCATGGCGCGCCGGCTTATGTCCTCCTCCATCCCCCCGTCCCCTCCAGTCCCTCCGTCCCTCATACTCACCTGACCCATCCCTCATACTCACCTGACCTGTCCCACACACCGCGCGGCCGCGCCGACATCCCTCTGGCTCTGTCCCGACTCCCGGCACAGCACCTTCATCCTGCGTGAGCAGTCATGTGATACCACTCATTAAGGTCATGAATATGCACATATTCATGACCTTAATGAGCGGTACCACGTGACCGCTCATTTAGGAGAAGCTGCAAACGCCGAGACCAGGCATCGCTGGAGCAGGGTGAGTATCGTCTTCAAGGAGGGTGGGAGGGAGGCGTGGGGGCCCTGGAGTGGGGGGGCTCACACAGCAGGTGTCAGTGCCTGGGCCCCCCTGAGAATCCTCCGGTTCTCCGGTGGGCCAGTCCGAGCCTGAATTCAGTTCTTTATTGTTTTTAAATGGTAGAGCTGACACCTCAGAGAGATTATATAATCCATCTGAGGAGTCAGCTTTTGCATTTAAAAACTGTAAAGAGCTCAATAGAAACCATAGTAGAGTATAGTGTATATGAAAAATAGCCTTCCTAACTATAGGTGTAAGCAATGTGGGGTTTAATTTTTGTTGTCTGTTACCTATACTAACCCATATTTTGCAGTCTAACTGACCAATATAGACTTTTAGGGCTGGGGTCTCTGGCCTCAATACCCGGCACTGCCGCTGACACTTGGTACCGGAGAGTAGGGTGCATAGAAATACATGCAGCTGCACACTCCAGTCCGAGTGCCAGCGGCAGTGCCGGGTATTGATGCAAGAGACTTGCGCGAGTTCGTGCATCACACTCACAAGTGTGACCCCAGCCTAGTACTCCCATTTATAATTTGTATCACTATCACTATCTGACAGTAACTGTTCTCAGTCAATGATGTGAAGTGCAGCCTTCATTTTAACCCCTTCACGATCTTGGGATTTTCTGTTTTGGTGTTTTCGTTTTTTGCTACCCTTCTTCCAAGAGCGAAAACTTTTTTTACTTTCCTGTCAATGTGGTCATTTGAGGGCTTGTTTTTTGCAGGACGAGTTTTACTTTTGAATGACACCATTGATTTTACCATATAGTGTACTGGAAAACAGGAGAAAAGTTGTAAGTACAATGATATTGCAAAAAAAGTGCAATTCCACAATTGTTTTTTTTTTACCATGTTCACTAAATAGTAAAACTGATCTAAGATTCTCCAGGTCAATATGAGTACGCAGATACCAAACATTTCTAATAGTGATGAGCGAGTATACTCGTTAATCGAGGTTTCCTGAGCACGCTCGGGTGTCCTCCGAGTATTTTTTAGTGCTCGGAAATTTAGTTTTCATCGCCACAGCTGAATGATTTACATCTGTTAGCCAGCATAAGTACATGTGGGGATTCCCTAGCAACCAGGCAACCCTCACATGTACTTACGCTGGCTAGCAGCTGTAAGGGTACGTTCACATTTGCGGTTTGCGCCGCAGCGTCGCCGCCGCAACAAAACGCATGCGTCGTGCGGCCCTATCTTTAACATTGGCGCCGCATGGGGCCGCATGTGCATGCGTTGTGTTGCGTTTTACGCCGCATGCGGCGTTAGGGCGCACCTGTCTGGTTCATTTTTGAAAACAATTTCTTTCTACTTTTTACATGCCTCAATAGTCCCATTAGGAAACTTGAAGTTGCGATCATTGGATCGCTTGTGCTACACATAACAGGGTTTCAGCCATGGGCCGGCGCTCATAGGACATCTGCAATGACAAGCATGGGAGTCTTCTGCAGACCCCCGGCTTTCATGCCATCCCATTGGCGCCCCGCGATCTTGTGACATGGTTGCCAATGGGTGGGTTTTAGGACGCACTTCCAGCACGCTCAAGTTAAATGTCGCTGTCAATGATCGACAGCGGCTTTTAACATGCTAACAGCTGTGAGTGGATCGCGATTCCACCTGCGGCTGTTTGGGGTGCATGACAGCTGGTCAAGTCAGCTGTCATGTGACCCTAACAACCACAAGTCAGTTGTCATGTGCCGGGAAAGATGTGGGCTCAGCACCGCAAGCTGCATCAAATACAGGGACACGACTTATGACATACCTATATGATACAGGAAAGAAATATATCTTGGTACCGTGTTAGCCAGTAGATAGAAACATATTTAGAATTGAGAGTCCTCAGTGGTTGATGCCTTTTAATGGCTAACTGAAAAGATGGTAACAAATTGCAAACTTTCGAGACTACATACGTCTCTTCATCAGGTCTTTGCCTGATGAAGAGACGTATGTAGTCTCGAAAGCTTGCAATTTGTTACCATCTTTTCAGTTAGCCATTAAAAGGTATCAACCACTGAGGACTCTCAATTCTAAATATTTTTCGACATACCTATATGTGATATGTCGTGAAGGGTTTTAAAAAAACAATTTTTTCCCCAGTTGAATTGTTTTTACTTTTCTCACCTGAATATTGCTTTTTCAGTGGAAACAAACTGGAATTATATTGTAGTCACTAGTAGATCAAATGGAGTATTGCCTCACGCTGGGTCCATGAAGTGGCCCATAAAATTATTCAGCAACAAGCTTAGAAAATTTCCCATCTTTGGTAGTTCAGACAGAACCATGACCCCAGTCAATTTTTGAGTAGTTAAACTCTGCCATCACTACTGTACCAGCCTGTGCAATCCACGTCATCTGAGCATGCAGCTGAACCTCCAACTCCTCAGTTACGTTGGGGGGGTCTATGTATTTCACCAAAAATTATTTTTTTGTGTTTTAACTGTCTTTGTATGTGCACCTACAAGGTTTTAACTTCTTCACAATCTTCCTCTCCTGTTGAATGTGTCACACTCTCTTTCATATCACTGCTAACATACAGACATGCTCCTCCTTTTTCCTCTTTCACCTGTCAATCCGAACGAGAATAAGATCAGGAAGATTTACAGCCTTATCATGTGAAGAGTCCCAACCATGTTTCAGCAACACCAAGTACATCCATGTGTTCCTCAAGTATTAAGGCATCAAGTGCTCCCATTTGGTTAGCTAGACTCCTGGCATTTGTGAACATACATTATATGTCTCCAACCTTTTTCCGATATTTACTTTCAGAAATGCTAATTCCTGAAATGTTGTGGGCACATTTGTCTTCACTTGTCTTATTCATTCCCCACAGTCCACTTCTTCATTCTTCAATAAAATTTGCCCCCTTTATTTTCGGCATCGTCCTCTCATCTCATGCCTAGTGTAAATACTTTGCAACTGAACTGCTGCTACAATTTTCTCCCCCAGCACAGTGTCTCCCTTTAATTCAGGGTCAATTTTCCGGCAAAAATGGATTGCACCCCAAAGAAGAGTTAGACGAGTGCACTAGGAACCAAAATCCTTTTGCTCAATTCCCTAAGCTACCACTGTCCTTCCGTTAATGAGCATGGCATAGGCAGTAGTCTAGAGAAAACTAACCTTGGAGATCCTTAGCCTCAGCTTGACGCCTAATTCTTTAAAATTATTCTTAATTATTTTACACTTACCACTTATTTTGTTCCCTCATGGACTATGACAACTGGTCGATTACCAACCATCTGCATTAATATATCAACCTGGCCTTCCAAACTGGTACCAAGGAGACAGCAAACCATTTAGTTGAGACAGTCTTGGAGGCAAAATATTATGTTTCCTAAATAGAGAATACCTCCACAGAAACCAACTGGTTAACCCTTCCTACATTACACTTCCTCTGTTACTAGCTGGTCTGTTCTCCTGCCTGATAGGGAAAGCAAGAACCACTAGAGTTGTTATTTCTAACATCCTTGAATCATCACCAAATTTGTAAAAAAAAGTATAGAAACAAGAATTACCTTAATTTTCTTAGACACCTTTCCACTCCACCTTACTATAATAACGCAGCTACTTGCCTGCTCATCCTGACACACTTCTCCACCCTCTTTGCGTTCTCCACTAATTTCTTGTTCAGTGAGCAGCATGTTCATGTCAAGATTGACAATCACCCTCATCATAGCATGCTACTCCTCCAGTTCTCTAATACGAACGTCCAGGTGGACAACAAGCTCACATTTGCCACAGCAGTATTCGCTCGGGAAGCCATGCATACTGTGTAGATTTATATACACAGTTGTGCTCAAAAGTTTACATACCCAGGCAGAATTTTTGCTTTCCTGGCTTTTTTCAGAGAATATGAATGATAACACCAAAACTTTTTTCTCCACTCATGGTTAGTGGTTGGGTGAAGCCATTTATTGTCAAACTACTGTGTTTTCTCTTTTTAACCCCTTAGTGACAGAGCCAATTTGGTACTTAATGACCGAGCCGATTTTTACAATTCTGACCACTGTCATTTTATGAGGTTATAACTCTGGAATGCTTCAACGGATCCCACTGATTCTGAGATTGTTTTTTCGTGACATATTGTACTTCATGCTAGTGGTAACATTTCTTCGATATTACTTGCGATAATTTATGAAAAAAAACGGAAATATGGCGAAAATGTTTAAAATTTTGCAATTTTCAAACTTTGTATTTTTATGCCCTTAAATCAGAGAGATATATCACGAAAAATAGTTAATAAATAACATTTTCCACATGTCTACTTTACATCAACATAATTTTGGAACCAAAATTTTTTTTGTTAGGGAGTTATAAGGGTTAAAAGTTGACCAGCAATTTCTCATTTTTACAACACCATTTTTTTTTTTAGGGACCACATCACATTTGAAGTCATTTTGAGGGGTCTATATAATAGAAAATAACGATGTGTGACACCATTCTAAAAACTACACCCCTCAAGGTTCTCAAAACCACATTCAAGAAGTTTATTAACCCTTTACGTGCTTCATAGGAACTGAAACAATGTGGAAGGAAAAAATGAACATTTAACTTTTTTTGCAAACATCTTAATTCAGAACCATTTTTTTATTTTCACATGTGTAAAAACAGAAATGTAACCATAAGTTTTGTTATGCAATTTCTCCTGAATACGCCAATACCCCATATGTGGGGGTAAACCACTTTTTGGGCGCACCACAGAACTTGGAAATGAAGGAGCGCCGTTTGACTTTTTCAATGCAGAATTGGCTGGAATGGAGATCGGACGCCATGTCACGTTTAGAGAGCTCCTGATGTGCCTAAACAGTGGAAACTCCCCACAAGTGACACCATTTTGGAAACTAGACCCCTTAAGGAATTTATCTAGATGTGTGGTGAGCACTTTGAACCCCCAAGTGCTTCACGGAAGTTTATAACGTAGAGCCGTGAAAATAAAAAATCGCTTTTGTTTACACAAAAATGATCTTTTCGCCCACAAATTCTTATTTTCACAAGGGTAACAGGAGAAATTAGACCACAAAAGTTGTTGCGCGATTTCTCCTGAATACGTCGATACCCCATATGTGAGGGTAAACCACTGCTTGGGCGCACCGCAGAGCTTGGAAGGGAAGGAGTGCCATTTTACTTTTTCAATGTAGAATTGTCTGGAATTGAGATCGGACACCATGTTGCGTTTGCAGAGCCCCTGGTGTGCCTAAACAGTGGAAACCCCCCACAAGTGACACCATTTTGGAAACTAGACCCCTTAAGGAACTTATCTAGATGTGTGGTGAGCACTTTGAACCCCCATGTGCTTCACAGAAGTTTATAACGTAGAGTCGTGAAAATAAAAAATCGTATTTTTTCTACAAAAATGATATTTTTGCCCCAAAATTTTTATTTTCACAAGGGTAACAGGAGAAATTAGACCACTAAAGTTGTTGTGCAATTTCTCCTGAGTACGTCGATACCCAATATGTGGGGGTAAACCACTGTTTGGGCGCACCGCAGAGCTTGGAAGAGAAGGAGTGCCGTTTTACTTTTTCAATGTAGAATTGTCTGGAATTGAGATCGGACGCCATGTCGCGTTTGGAGAGCCCCTGATGTGCCTAAAGAGTAGAAATCCCCCACAAGTGACCCCATTTTGGAAACTAGACCCCCCATGGAACTTATCTAGATGTTTGGTGAGAACTTTAAATGCCCAAGTGCTTCACAGAAGTTTAGAATGCAGAGTCGTGAAAATAAAAAATATATTTTTTTTTTACAAAAAAAGATAGTTTAGCCCCCAAGTTTTTATTTTCACAAGGGTAACAAGAGAAATTGGACCCCAAAAGTTGTTGTCCAATTTGTCCTGAGTATGATGGTATCCCATATGTGGGGAAAACCACTGTTTGGGCGCACGGCAGAGCTCGGAAGGAAGGAGCGCCGTTTTGGAATGCAGACTTTGATAGAATGGTCTGCGGGCGTTATGTTGCATTTGCAGAGTCCCTGATGTACCTAACCAGTAGAAACCCTCCACAAGTGACCCCATTTTGGAAACTAGACCCCCCAAGGAACTTATCTAGATGTGTGGTGAGAACTTTGAATGCCCAAGTGCTTCACAGAAGTTTAGAATGCAGAGTCGTGAAAATAAAAAAAAAAAAATTTTCCACAAAAAAGATATTGTAGCCCCCAAGTTTTTATTTTCGCAAGGGTAACAGGAGGAGAAATTGGACCACTAAAGTTGTTGTTCAATTTATCCTGAGTAAGCTGATGCCCCATATGTGGGGGTAAACCTTTGTTTGGGCACACGGCAGAGCTCGGAAGGGAAGGAGCGCCGTTTTGGAATGCAGACTTAGATAGAATGGCCTGTGGGCGTTATGTTGCTTTTTCAGAGCCACTGATGTAGCTAAACAGTAGTAACCCCCCACAAGTGACCCCGTTTTGGAAACTAGACCCCGCAAGGAACTTATATAGATGTGTGGTGAGAACTTTGAATGCCCAAGTGCTTCACAGAAGTTTATAATGCAGAGTCATAAAAATAAAAAATATTTTTTTTTCCACAAAAAAGATTTTGTAGCCCCCAAGTTTTTATTTTCACAAGGGTAACAGGAGAAATTGGACCCCAGAAGTTGTTGTGCAATTTATCCCGAGTACGCTGATGCCCCATATGTGGGGGTAACCCACTGTTTGGGCGCACGGCAGAGCTCAGAAGGGAGGGAGCACCATTTGACTTTTTGAGCTCAAAATTGGCTGTCGTGTTTGGAGACCCCCTGATGTACCTAAACAGTGGAAACCCCCAATTCTAGTTCCAACCCTAACCCGAACACACCCCTAACCCTAATCCCAACCTGATCCATAATCCTAATCACTAACCCTAACGATAATCACAACCTTTACCTCAAAACAACCCTAATGTCAACCCTAACCATAACCCTAATCAAAACCCTAAATCCAACACACCCCTAATCCTAATCTCAACCCTAACCTCAAACCTAACCCTAATCCCAATACAGCCCTAATCACAACCCTAACCTTAACCCTAATCCCAAACCTAACCCTAATCCCAAGCGTAACCCTAATGCCAACCCTAACCCTAATACCAACCCTAATCCCAACTCTAACCCTAACTTTAGCCCCAACCCTAGCCCTAACTTTAGCCCTAACTTTAGCCCCAACCCTAACCCTAGCCCTAAGGCTACTTTCACACTTGCGTCATTTGGCATCCGTCGCAATCCGTCGTTTTGGACAAGAAACGGATCCTGCAAATGTGCCCACAGGATGCGTTTTTTGCCCATAGACTTGTATTGCCGACGGATCGTGACGGATGGCCACACGTCGCGTCCGTCGTGCACTGGATCAGTGTTTTGGCGGACCGTCAGCACAAAAAAACGTTCAATGTAACGTTTTTTTGTAAGTCGTATCTGCCATTTCTGACCGCGCATGCGTGGCCGTAACTCCGCCCCCTTCTCCCCAGGACATAGATTGGGCAGCGGATGCGTTGAAAAACTACATCCGCTGCCCACGTTGTGCACAATTTTCACAACGTGCGTTGGTATGTCGGGCCGATGCATTGCGATGGCCCCGTACCGAAGTAAGTGTGAAAGAAGCCTAACCCTAAATTTAGCGCCAACCCTAACCCTAAATTTAGCCCCAACCCTAACCCTAAATTTAGCCCCAACCCTAAATTTATCCCTAACCCTAACCCTAGCCCTAACCCTAATCCTAGCCCTAGCCCTAACCCTAGCCCTAACCCTAACCCTAACCCTATCCTGTTGTGAATTCTGTTGTCGGGCTCCCTCCTGTGGTCATGAATGGTACTTCGGCTGGTTCTGTCCATGGACTTCCTCTGGTGGGTGTTTCTGAGTTTCACAGGTGACTAGGTTAATTCGTTAGCTGCTGCTCTATTTAACTCCACTTAGATCTTTGCTCTATGCCACCTGTCAATGTTCCAGTATTGGTCTAGTTCTCTCCTGGATCGTTCTTGTGACCTGTCTTCCCATCAGAAGCTAAGTTCCAGCTTGTATTTCTTTGGTTTTCTATTTTTCTGTCCAGCTTGCTATTTAATTTGTTGTCTTGCTTGCTGGAAGCTCTGGGACGCAGAGGGAGCGCCTCCGCACCGTGAGTCGGTGCGGAGGGTCTTTTTGCGCCCTCTGCGTGGTCTTTTTGTAGGTTTTTGTGCTGTCCGCAAAGTAACCTTTCCTATCCTCGGTCTGTTCAGTAAGTCGGGCCTCACTTTGCTAAATCTATTTCATCTCTGTGTTTGTATTTTCATCTTTACTCACAGTCATTATTTGTGGGGGGCTGCCTTTTCCTTTGGGGAATTTCTCTGAGGCAAGGTAGGCTTTATTTTTCTATCTTCAGGGCTAGCTAGTTTCTTAGGCTGTGCCGAGTTGCATAGGGAGCGTTAGGCGCAATCCACGGCTATTTCTAGTGTGTTTGATAGGTTTAGGGATTGCGGTCAGCAGAGTTCCCACGTCCCAGAGCTCGTCCTTATTATCAGTAACTATCAGGTCATTCCGCGTGCTCTTAACCACCAGGTCCATTATTGTCCTGACCACCAGGTCATAACAGTACAGGGGGCCCAAAGTACTAATGCATCTCAATAGAGGGATAAGAGAAGTTCTGAGACCATTTTTTTTTTCTTTGCAGTGTGTTTTGTCTCTATTTTCCCCTTTACCTCTGGGTGGTTCAGGACACTGGTGTAAACATGGACATTCAAGGTCTGTCCTCTTGGATGGATAATCTCACTACAAGGATACAAAACATTCAAGATTTTGTGGTTCAGAATCCGATGTCAGAGCCTAGGATTCCAATTCCTGATTTGTTTTTTGGTGATAGATCTAAGTTCTTGAATTTCAAAAATAATTGTAAATTGTTTCTTGCCTTGAAACCTCGCTCCTCAGGTGACCCTGTTCAACAAGTAAAGATCATTATTTCTTTGTTACGTGGTGACCCTCAAGACTGGGCATTTTCCCTTGCACCAGGAGATCCGGCATTGCGTGATGTTGATGCGTTTTTCCTGGCGCTTGGATTGCTTTATGACGAACCTAATTCAGTGGATCAGGCATTGAAAATCTTGCTGGCTCTGTGTCAGGGTCAGGATGAAGCGGAGATATATTGTCAGAAGTTTAGAAAGTGGTCTGTGCTCACTCAGTGGAATGAATGTGCCCTGGCAGCAATCTTCAGAAAGGGTCTCTCTGAAGCCCTTAAGGATGTCATGGTGGGGTTTCCCATGCCTGCTGGTCTGAATGAGTTTATGTCCTTGGCCATTCAGATCGATCGACGCTTGCGTGAGCGTAAAGCTGTGCACCATTTGGCGGTACTATCTGAGCATGGGCCTGAGCCTATGCAATGTGATAGGACTTTGACCAGAGCTGAACGGCAAGAACACAGACGTCGGAATGGGCTATGTTTTTACTGTGGTGATTCCACTCATGCTATCTCCGATTGTCCTAAGCGCACTAAGCGGTTCGCTAGGTCTGCCACCATTGGTACGGTACAGTCTAAATTTCTATTGTCTGTTACTCTGATTTGCTCTTTGTCATCCTATTCTGTTATGGCATTTGTGGATTCAGGCGCTGCCCTGAATTTGATGGACTTGGAGTATGCTAGGCGCTTTGGTTTTTTCTTGGAGCCCTTGCAGTATCCTATTCCATTGAGAGGAATTGATGCTACGCCTTTGGCCAAGAATAAGCCTCAGTGTTGGACCCAATTGACCATGTGCATGGCTCCTGCACATCAGGAGGATATCCGCTTTCTGGTGTTGCATAATCTGCATGATGTGGTCGTTTTGGGGTTGCCATGGCTACAGGTTCATAATCCAGTATTGGACTGGAAATCTATGTCTGTGTCCAGCTGGGGTTGCCAGGGGGTACATGGTGATGTTCCATTTTTGTCTATTTCGTCTTCCACTCCTTCTGAAGTTCCAGAGTTTTTGTCGGATTATCGGGATGTATTTGATGAGCCCAAAACCAGTGCCCTACCTCCTCATAGGGATTGCGATTGAGCAATTAATTTTATTCCTGGTAGTAAGTTTCCTAAGGGCCGATTGTTCAATTTATCTGTGCCAGAACATGCCGCTATGCGGAGTTATATAAAGGAATCCTTGGAGAAAGGCCATATTCGCCCGTCGTCATCACCGTTAGGAGCAGGGTTCTTTTTTGTGGCCAAGAAGGATGGTTCTTTGAGACCTTGTATTGATTACCGCCTTCTTAATAAAATTACAGTCAAATTTCAGTATCCTTTGCCGCTGCTGTCTGATTTGTTTGCTCGGATTAAGGGGGCTAGTTGGTTCACCAAGATAGATCTTCGAGGGGCGTATAATCTTGTGCGTATTAAACAAGGCGATGAATGGAAAACTGCATTTAATACGCCCGAGGGCCATTTTGAGTACCTGGTTATGCCATTCGGGCTTTCCAATGCTCCATCAGTATTTCAGTCCTTTATGCATGACATCTTCCGAGAGTACCTGGATAAATTCCTGATTGTGTATTTGGATGATATTTTGGTCTTTTCGGATGATTGGGAGTCTCATGTGAAGCAGGTCAGAATGGTGTTCCAGGTCCTTCGTGCGAATTCTTTGTTTGTGAAGGGGTCAAAGTGTCTCTTTGGAGTTCAGAAGGTTTCATTTTTGGGGTTCATTTTTTCCCCTTCTACTATCGAGATGGACCCTGTTAAAGTCCAGGCCATTTACAATTGGACTCAGCCGACATCTGTGAAGAGCCTGCAAAAGTTCCTGGCCTTTGCTAATTTTTATCGGCGCTTCATCGCTAATTTTTCTACTGTTGCTAAACCGTTGACTGATTTGACCAAGAAGGGTGCTGATGTGGTCAATTAGTCTTCTGCGGCTGTAGAGGCTTTTCAGGAGTTGAAGCGTCGTTTTTCTTCTGCCCCTGTGTTGTGCCAGCCAGATGTTTCGCTTCCGTTTCAGGTTGAGGTTGATGCTTCTGAGATTGGAGCAGGGGCTGTTTTGTCGCAAAGAAGTTCTGATGGCTCGGTGATGAAGCCATGTGCTTTCTTTTCTAGAAAGTTTTCGCCTGCTGAGCGTAACTATGATGTTGGTAATCGTGAATTGTTGGCCATGAAGTGGGCATTCGAGGAGTGGCGTCATTGGCTGGAAGGAGCCAAGCAACGCGTGGTGGTCTTGACAGATCACAAGAATTTGACTTATCTTGAGTCTGCCAAACGGTTGAATCCGAGACAGGCTCGATGGTCGTTATTTTTCTCCCGTTTTGATTTTGTGGTTTCGTACCTTCCAGGCTCTAAGAATGTGAAGGCTGATGCCCTGTCAAGGAGTTTTGTGCCTGACTCTCTGGGTGTTCCTGAGCCAGCGGGTATTCTCAAAGAGGGGGTTATTTTGTCTGCCATCTCCCCTGATTTGCGGCGGGTGCTGCAAAAATTTCAGGCTGATAGACCTGACCGTTGCCCAGCAGAGAAACTGTTTGTCCCTGATAGATGGACTAGTAGAGTTATCTCTGAGATTCATTGTTCAGTGTTGGCTGGGCATCCTGGAATCTTTGGTACCAGAGATTTGGTGGCTAGATCCTTCTGGTGGCCATCTTTGTCGCGGGATGTGCGTTCTTTTGTGCAGTCCTGTGGGACTTGTGCTCGGGCTAAGCCCTGCTGTTCTCGTGCCAGTGGGTTGCTTTTGCCCTTGCCGGTCTCGAAGAGGCCCTGGACGCATATTTCTATGGATTTTATTTCGGATCTCCCCGTCTCTCAAAAGATGTCGGTCATTTGGGTGGTTTGTGATCGCTTTTCTAAGATGGTCCATTTGGTACCTTTGTCTAAATTGCCTTCCTCCTCTGATTTGGTGCCATTATTTTTCCAGCATGTGGTTCGTTTACATGGTATCCCGGAGAACATCATTTCTGACAGAGGTTCCCAGTTTGTTTCAAGGTTTTGGCGATCCTTTTGTGCTAGGATGGGCATTGATTTGTCTTTTTCCTCGGCTTTCCATCCTCAGACAAATGGCCAAACCGAACGAACTAATCAAACTTTGGAAACATATCTGAGATGCTTTGTTTCTGCTGATCAGGATGATTGGGTGTCCTTTTTGCCGTTGGCTGAGTTTGCCCTTAATAATCGGGCCAGCTCGGCTACTTTGGTTTAGCCGTTTTTCTGCAATTCTGGTTTCCATCCTCGTTTCTCTTCAGGGCAGGTTGAGTCTTCAGACTGTCCTGGTGTAGATACTGTGGTGGATAGGTTGCAGCAGATTTGGACTCATGTGGTGGACAATTTGACATTGTCCCAGGAGAAGGCTCAACGTTTCGCTAACCGCCGGCGCTGTGTGGGTCCCCGACTTCGTGTTGGGGATTTGGTTTGGTTGTCGTCTCGTTATGTTCCTATGAAGGTTTCCTCTCCTAAGTTTAAGCCTCGTTTCATTGGTCCATATAAGATTTCTGAGGTTATCAATCCTGTGTCATTTCGTTTGGCCCTTCCTGCTTCTTTTGCCATCCATAATGTGTTCCATAGGTCGTTATTGCGGAGATACGTGGCGCCTGTGGTTCCATCCGTTGATCCTCCTGCCTCGGTGTTAGTTGAGGGGGAGTTGGAGTATGTGGTGGAGAAGATTTTGGATTCTCGTGTTTCGAGACGGAAACTCCAGTACCTGGTCAAGTGGAAGGGTTATGGTCAGGAAGATAATTCCTGGGTTTTTGCCTCTGATGTTCTTGCTGCCGATCTGGTTTGTGCCTTTCATTTGGCTCATCCTGGTCGGCCTGGGGGCTCTGGTGAGGGTTCGGTGACCCCTCCTCAAGGGGGGGTACTGTTGCGAATTCTGTTGTCGGGCTCCCTCCTGTGGTCATGAATGGTACTTCGGCTGGTTCTGTCCATGGACTTCCTCTGGTGGGTGTTTCTGAGTTTCACAGGTGACTAGGTTAATTCGTTAGCTGCTGCTCTATTTAACTCCACTTAGATCTTTGCTCTATGCCACCTGTCAATGTTCCAGTATTGGTCTAGTTCTCTCCTGGATCGTTCTTGTGACCTGTCTTCCCATCAGAAGCTAAGTTCCAGCTTGTATTTCTTTGGTTTTCTATTTTTCTGTCCAGCTTGCTATTTAGTTTGTTGTCTTACTTGCTGGAAGCTCTGGGACGCAGAGGGAGCGCCTCCGCACCGTGAGTCGGTGCGGAGGGTCTTTTTGCGCCCTCTGCATGGTCTTTTTGTAGGTTTTTGTGCTGACCGCAAAGTAACCTTTCCTATCCTCGGTCTGTTCAGTAAGTCGGGCCTCACTTTGGTAAATCTATTTCATCTCTGTGTTTGTATTTTCATCTTTACTCACTGTCATTATATGTGAGGCGGGCTGCCTTTTCCTTTGGGGAATTTCTCTGAGGCAAGGTAGGCTTTATTTTTCTATCTTCAGGGCTAGCTAGTTTCTTAGGCTGTGCCGAGTTGCATAGGGAGCGTTAGGCGCAATCCACGGCTATTTCTAGTGTGTTTGATAGGTTTAGGGATTGCGGTCAGCAGAGTTCCCACGTCCCAGAGCTCGTCCTTATTATCAGTAACTATCAGGTCATTCCGTGTGCTCTTAACCACCAGGTCCATTATTGTCCTGACCACCAGGTCATAACACTATCCCTAAACCTAACCCTAGCCCTAACCCTAAACCTAATCCTAGCCCTAACCCAACCCTAGCCCTAACCCAACCCTAGCCCTAACCCTAGCCCTAACCCTAATTTTAGCCCCAACTGCTCTTCTCCTGCCGGCCGGCAGATGGAGACAGATGGCGGGCGCACTGCGCATGCGCCCGCCATTTTCTTTTCCCCAGAGGACGCCGGCGGCCAGGAGGAGCAGCAGGAGGACCCAGGGACACCGGTAAGTATAATAGGGTCCCCGAATCCCCCTATTTCTCTGTCCTCTGATGTGCGATCATGTGCGTTTTTTTTTGCGATTGCCGGTAAACGGTTAATTACCGGCGATCGCAAAAGCGGGGTCGGTAAAAAAAACCCCGAATCATGTTCTCTGGGGTCTCGGCTACCCCCGGCAGCCGAGACCCCGGAGAAAATCCAACTCTGGGGGGCGCTATTTACTTTTTCCACAGTGCCGTTAATTAATGGCGCTGTGGTTTAAGTACCCTTAGCGGCCGCCGTTAAAAGGCGTATCGGCGGTCGCTAAGGGGTTAAATCAAAATGACAACCCAAAACATTCAAATGACCCTGATGAAAAGTTCACATACCCCATTTTTTAATACCGTGTATTGCCCCCTCTAACATCAATTACAGCTTGAAGTCTTTTGTGGTAGTTGTGGATGAGGTTCTTTATTTTTTCAGATGGTAAAGCTGCCCACTCTTCTTGGCAAAAAGTCTCCAGTTCCTATAAATTCCTCCACACTTCTCCTGAGGAAGTTACAACGAAACGTGCATTGGGATGGTGGGAGTGCCATTACCACACTCTGTCCACTGATGTAAGTTCCTTGTACTATTTTCTGCTCTCATTTTGCACTCTATATTTGGCAGCTCTTTTTTGCATTATGTGCACTTTCTTTGAGGCAGCACTTCATTATACCATTCTTAATTGCGGACATGTTATGGAGCCATACTCTGGACATAATATATGCAATTTATTGGCCTCCCTTTCACTGGTTACGGTTGTTGCAGACTCTGAAATTCAAATTAATTTTATTCTTATTGTATTTTAATTGTATATTAAAATAACATTTTCTATGGTATTTACAGTATACTCTTTTTTTTTTTCTGGCGTTTTCATTGCTGTACAAAACTTATGCAAAAACGCATACAAAAATGTGCGTTTTTTCCACAGTGTTTTTTCTGCCAAGAAATGCAGAAACCTTGCAGAAATCTCTGCAAGCAAATACTCAACGTGCGCACATAGCCGAATTCTGGAAATTGCAGGCAGGTGTGTTTAAGCTGTATATGAAGCTGGCACCCACAGTGTACACACTGTATATGTATGTCCCATGGTCAGAAGGGAATAACCTGTGGTTTAGTATAAAACTAGAGGGTATCCAAAATTAAAAATCTGTAATGTTTACTAGAATATTTTGTCACATTTTTATTCATTTAGAGTAATATGTAAATGGCTACTGTGCCTTTGCTTTACCCTACAATTTAACTCGCATTATTCTCCTCAATTTTTCAGTTTTCTTGGATTCTCTTTTCTTTGAGTATATTTTTGCCCAGCAGAATTAAGCTGTTTCTGACAAATCCTCCTAATCCTAGTTACCTATTGGCCAAAGTATTGTAAAATACAGTACACTTCTTATAAATGACTGTGACCGTCCACCCTAGTTCCTTAATTGTTCAGGTGGAGCTGAATCAAACTGATGTTAAAGCTTTGAAAAGTCACACAATTTTTGGCCAACTTTCCGTTGTACAAAACTTCTGCGACTTTTCAAAACATTTACAACACTTTTCTGACGTATAACCTTTGAATCAGCCCCATAATATTTTTGGTTCTGGAACAAGCAGATACAACAGGAAGGTACACCTATGATCAGAACCTATGCAAGACACAGTGTATCCTAGTGTATCCTCACCCATCTCCTGTAGACTGTGAGCCCTCGCGGGCAGGGTCCTCTCTCCTCCTGTACTTGTGTGTGCTTTGTTTTACTCATGTTTATTGTTCGCAAGTAAAGTGCCATGGAATAACTGGCGCTATAAAAATGTATAATAATAATAATAAGAAGAAGAAAAAGAACAAATGTAAGCAATGGGGGAAACTTCCATAACTTGTACAGGTCTTCGACAGGTGTGACAAGTGTTTAAACTAAAGTAGCAAGGTCAGTCTAAGAGGGTAATCATGTTACCTGTGTCCCAGAGTGACTCAAGGGGTATTGATATGATAAATACAAGCACACCACTTTATGATGGCGACAGACCACCTGCAAAATATAATACTACAATTTTAAAGACAGGACTATCTATGCAAAACGTTTAATTTCATCCAAATATTTCTACTTTTGTATTAGATACAGCATGACATCTGGAAGTAAAATATAGATTTAGTAGAAACCAATAAAAGGAAATAGCATTCACATGGACTACAGCTGTCAGTCCTCCAGTCTTTGTCATTGAAAATAACTTGAGTCCTGGCTCCTCTATAGCCGAAATGGTAAAAATTGCAAACATGACAGAAGCTATATTTCATTACTGTGTCTGTTTCAAATACATAATCACTGCTCAGATGATGATTGCGAGTCCAAGTATTAGAATTTCTAGCAGATACTGTTGACAATGTGATATGTAATAGGGCAATATGGCATTGTAGCTGTGCCGGTAATCCTGATGCCAGCTCTGTTTCTCAATAACTTGTCTATCACAGAAGAGTTTAAAAGGTTGAGACATCTCGCATAACCTATAGTCATAATTTACCTCTCTTGTTATGACATTTGTTTTTCATGTTGGCTTAAGTGAGAGCTTATCAAGTGCAAATATGGATAAAAAAAATTCTAGTATTTATGATGTATCTTTTTCTCAAAACACTTATATCACAATTTTTTTTAGCTCTACTTTTATTTTGTGAGCAAGTCATATCCATCCTAATTACAACATTATCAAATAAACATATACAGTTGTGCTCAAAAGTTTACATACCCTGGCAGAATTTTTGCTTTCTTGGCCTTTTTCAGAGAATGAATGATAACAACAAAACGTTTTCTCCACTCATGGGTAGTGGTTGAGGGAAGCACACTTATTGTCAAACTACTTTATTTTCTCTTTTCAAATCATAATGACAACCCAAAACATCCAAATGATCCTGATCAAAAGTTCACATACCCTGGTGATTTTGGCCTGATAACATGCACAGAAGTTCACAAAAATGGGTTTGAATGGCTACTAAAGGTAACATCCTCACTTGTGACCTGTTCGCATGTAATCAGTGTGTGTGAATAAAAGCTGAGTGAGTTTCTGGGATCCAGATAGACTCTTGAATCTTTCATCCAGCCACTGACGTTTCTGGATTGTGAATCATCGGGAAAGCAAAAGAATTGTCAACGGATCAACAGGAAAAGGTAACTGAACTGTATAAAACAGGAAAGGGATACAAAAAGATATCTAAGGAATTGATAAAGCCAGTCAGCAGCGTTCAACCTGTGATTAACAAATGGAAAATCAGGGGCTCTGTAAAAATAAAACCACGGTCAGGTAGACAAACAAAACTATCATCCACAACTGCCACGAAAATTGCTCGGGATGCAAAGAAAAACCCACAAAAAACATCAGCTGAAATACAGGACTCTCTGAAAACTAGTGGTGAGGCTGTTTCAAGATGCACAATAAGGAGGCATTTGAAGAAAAATGGGCTGCATGGTCGAGTTGCCAGAAGAAAGACATTACTACGCAAATGCCACAAAGTATCTTACCTACAATATGCAAAACAGCACAGACACAAGCCTCAAAACTTCTGGAACAAGGTAATTTGGAGTGATGAGACAAAAATTAAACTTTTTGGACACAACAATAAATGTTACATTTGGAGAAAGGTCAAACAAAGCCTATGATGAAAAGAACACCATTTCAACTGTAAAGCACGGAGGTGGATCAATGATGTTTTGGTGATGTGTGAGCTACAAAGGCACAGGAAACTTGGTCAAAGTTGAAGGAAAGATGAATGCAGCACGTTATCTGCAAATAATGGAGGCAAATTTGCAATCATCAGCCTGGAAGCTGCGCATGGGACATACTGGGACGCTCCAACATGACAATGATCCAAAACACAAGGCCAAGTTGACCTGTCATTGGCTACAGCAGAACAAAGTGAAGGTTCTGAAGTGGCCAGCTCAGTCTCCTGACCTCAATATCATTGAGCCACTCTGGGGAGAACTCAAGCGCGCAGTTCATGCTAGACAGCCCAGGAATTTACAGGAACTGTAGATTTTTTGCCAAGAAGAGTGTGCAGCTTTATCATCTGAGAAAATAAAGAACCTAATCCACAACTGCCACAAAAGACTTCAAGCTGTCATTGATGTTAGAGGGGGCAATACACGGTATTAAGAAATGGGGTATGTGAACTTTTCATCAGAGTCATTTGGATATTTTGGGTTGTCACTATGATTTAAAAAGAGAAAACACAGTAGTTTGACAATAAATGGCTTCACCCAACCACTAACCATGAGTGGAGAAAAAGTTTTGGTGTTATCAATCATATTCTCTGAAAAATGGCCAAGAAAGCAAAAATTTTGCCGGGTTATGTAAACTTTTGAGCACAACTGTATATGCCGCTCATGAATATTTGTTAGGAGTTGCACCCTTTTAGAAAACAGAATTTTGCGTCTTTCTTTTAAAGCTATGAACAGATTGGTTTTCCACGTGGTCTCCCTTGGATTGATGCAATGGGTCAACAGATGGCAAAAGTCAAATTTGTGTCGATTTGTAGAAAATTTACTGTACTTGGAGAATTCAAACAATTTGTGATTTCTTGTAAATTGTCGAAAATGTCCACTACTATTTTCTGCAAAAGTTTGCATCAGCCACTGAAGGCTCACATTCCCTCAGGCGCAATCGAGTAGGCTCCCCAATAACATCTTGAAGAAGGGGTGTTCAATAAGTTAACTACCCCAGCATGTTTTGTCAGTGTTAGAAAGCTGAACTTTTCTCTGCATGTTGAGACATGTCTGGACATGCAACATACACAGTAGAAGTTCAGTCTGATGAATGCACTTGGAAGTGACAGGATAGAAAGTGTAGTACATAGCAGCTCTAAAAAGAAAGTGAGGGATTTGAAGCTTCGTTCCATGATTAAATGCCTAACAAAGGGAGACAAGAAGGCTAAAGAAATCCATGCAAGGATGATTGCTGTATAAGGTGATGATGCACCTTCCATCTATCAAGTAAAGTTATTAGACTATTGAATATGATGCTCGTTCAAGGTGACCTGTCAAGGCATCTTCAAAGGAAGTGTGCTGTAAAATGGAGACAATGATTTTGGATTGTCAAGTCAAAGTCTGTAATAGCTCATAAATTAGGCATTTCAGTTGGCTTGGTTTCCAGTATCATTCATGATGTTCTGATTAAGTCAAATGTCAGTTCTTGGTGGGTGCTAAGAATGTTGACGCCTGAGCAAAAAACATGTCACCAGTAATTCAGCCTAGAAAATTTATACATACTTAGAGAAAATCCTGGAGACTTCTATTCTCAAATTATTATTGCTGATGAAAGATTAGTTCTCTATCATGATCCTGTTACCAAACACAAGTCCATGCAATGGATGCGCACGGAGTCAACAACTCCAAAGACATTACATGGCCAGCAGTCAGCTGGAAAGATCATGACAACAGTTTTTTGTGATACAGAAGGTGTTTTATTACTAGATGCCACACAAAGCAACAATTACTCTGGACACCTATGCTTCAACAATGAAGGCATTAATCAAGCCAATCAAAGAGAAACATCGGGGGAATTTGTAGCTGTGTTGCTGCTACAGGACAAAGAGCCAGCTCACATCACAAACTGCTATCAAGGAATGCTGCTTCATGGAGCTTAACCATCCATGCTACAGTCCAGACCTGGCTCCCAGTGATTTCTTTTGTTTTCGGAACCTGAAGAAATGTTTGCACGTGTAACAATTTCCTGATGATCATGCAGTCAAAGAGGCAGTAATAGGGTTCTTGCAGCAGCCAAAAGTCTTCTTCTATTCTGAGGGCATCCAATCACTGGAGGCAAAGTGGAATAAATGTTGTAAAGTAAACAGGGATTACATTGAAATGTATTCATTTCAATTTTCTCAGAAAATGTTGTTTTCATATATAGATAGATAAATTATTAAACACTCCTCACACTCATCACATCACATAGTGTGGCATAGCCTGTATAAATGTTGAGGCAAAACATACATATGATGCAACAACCATTTTTGGTGTGTATCTGTTTAGTGAGAGGAGGTTACAGCTAAGTAATAGAAATAGGGCGGAAAAAGCAAACCAAACCTCAGAATATACTGTATAGACAGTTTGTGGCAAAATGGTAGTAAAGAACAGTTATCATCTGTTTACCCTTTGCCATATTATACTGTATGTGAAGGTCACTTTGAGGCTGTGTTTGCATCAGAAAGCTTGAAAGGGGTTGAATACAGTCATAGAAGACCTCAGTTTGTTACACATGCCTTTTTCGAGTCATTGCAGTACTGGAATTTTATTAGTAGAAAATTGAATTTTTGGGAAAAATTTACCGAAGCTGAAAAGTTCAAAAGATTTGATCATCTCTAGTCAATAGGCAATGTGACTCTGTGAGTTTGCACTCAGAAATACCTCTTTCATCCTCTTCCTCGATGTCCTTTGTGCAACTGTTGTAACAAGGCGGACTGGACAGTGGTGGTCCGGCACCTCCTGGAGCCTCTGGCTCCTTTAACACATTGGCGGCCGCCTCGCCGCTCTGAGGCACCACTGTTTCCTGTGCGTCCGGGGCGACTGTGGACATAGCAGCTGGCCTTTCCATATGTGGGGCCTCCTGTGGTGGGCTGGTCTCCCAGTCAGACACCATTTTGACAGCCACTGCATAAGGCCCCCGAGGTCATTGCTCTTTGATGAAATCCACATAGTAATCCTTCTCGGAGAGGACCACGAAACATGGAGGACCCAGTGTTAATATAAACTTTGGCTTTGGTCTCCAGCTCCTGTATGAATCCGTAGCCCCGGCGCCTGTCAAGATACCAGACCAACCCGTGGGTCATCCGGCCTGCTGCGGTTCTTCCTCCGGGGTGATGCAGCTCCTCAAAGATGTGGTGCTCCTGCCACCTCTTCTCCTGGATTATCCCATGAATCCACTTGGCTTTCATAGTGATTGGTGCTTCCAGCTCCCCTACGCAGGCCACTGATGTCAACTGGAACGGGTGTGGCTTGAGGAAGCACGAGTGCAAGATGGTGGAGTCGGTAGCCGAGGCACCTCCGGGGATGATGGTGGGGCCAAGGGAGGTGAGTAGGCCAAGGGCAAAGCAGCGGGGTGGTCGAGCAGGGGTCCTTTACTCACCGCCGCAGCTATTGTTAGTCCTCTTGCGCGGCCACCAGTTTCAGTGAGTGCGGCCATCATGATCCCCCCGCAAGGCTTCCTCCAGGGTCTACCGCACTCCTCGAGGTTCCCATCAAGGTGTGGACAAGTCCTCATCCTCTGCTGATTGCTAACTTGGCCGCCGACATGGGGGTCGCTCCTCCAGCTCTTCTGACCACCAGGCCTTAAACCCCAGGCCCACCTACGCTCGGACCTTGGCGCACCTCCAATCCTGGTGGCCGATGCATCCACCATAGGACATGCTGCGCTTCTCCATGTCAGCAGGCAATGGTGCTTCATTCTTTATCGGATAGTCCATCTTTGCTGGGTTCCACCTAT
Organism: Ranitomeya imitator; assembly: GCF_032444005.1. Classification (NCBI taxonomy): domain Eukaryota; kingdom Metazoa; phylum Chordata; class Amphibia; order Anura; family Dendrobatidae; genus Ranitomeya; species Ranitomeya imitator. Next base: position 425,847,749 of record NC_091286.1, on the reverse strand, counting down.
TCGTGGGTGGAGTCACTATTTGCTTCTCAACCCATTTCTGCTGATCAGGCTGCAAGGGCGGCAGCTCCTTCTTTGCCAACACCCATTTGGGTTGGCCTTCTCTGCAACGGGAGGTGGCTTCCTTCTTTTTGGCGCCAAAATGCTTAGATAACGCTCATGAAAGACTGCTCAATCCTCAGTTTTTGCGCCAACGGCCACCATCTTTTCGGCAGCGGTCAGCACCATCTTTGAGTCCACAACATCAGCCATCCGCAGTCCTCTCTCGGTGGGCAATACATCACAAGTCCCAATTTCAAAGTCACAAATCTCAGGATCACTGTCAGCTGACAGCTCCATCTCTTCCAGTTCGGGCAGCACATCACATATTTCAGATTCACAGTCATGGTCAGCCGCCATCTCTATTTCTTCTATGGCGGACACTTCAAAATCACATTTGGCTGCCATCTTTAAGTCTCTCACGTTGGACAGCATTCCAAAATCACAAGTCTTAAACCTTCCATACATCAGTCCACAGGATGCAAGGCTGTTCAGGTCCATCCTGCCAACTACACCAAGTATAACAAGGCAGACCAGGGGGAGTAGTTATGGCCGAGTTACTTAAAGACACAGTCCACTGACCGACAGTTTTTCCCACAGTTTACCTTGTTCCCTCTCCGGCCACGGTAGTCCAGGTGAAATAGAGTCCAATAAGGCAACTGCTGTCCAACAGGGAATAACGTTTAATAAACAGGGATGGAGTATAATGAAAAGAGTACAACATTGGATTTCCTGAACTCTCCTTGCACTTGCTACGGCCGTACCCACAACAGCTGCAGCAGCCGAAGATTTGCAGTAGTCCACTCGCTTGGATCTGAACGCTTAAAACCCCCTCAGTGGGGGCCTTTCAGAGTCCTGGGCCTGTGTTGCAGTCCTTAGTCCTCCTTTAGTCTTTAGGGTCTTTTTAGTCCTCAGTCCGGGGCAACAGATCTCTCCACTCCGGGAGTCTGGCAGTGCCCCGTCTATTCAGCACGTCTGCTCTGGGCTAGCGTACCCTAGCTTCTGACCAGGAAGCAGCAGTGTCCTGTCTCCTCTGGTCCAGCCCCTAATTTAACCCCTAACTGTCCCTAGATTAGCAACAGCAATTAAAGGGGAACTCCCCACAACACAATCCATAGTAAAACAGGTGCAACATATGGCGGTACACACTTTGCAAACACATCACAGCATAAAACACATGACATTATACACTGCATAACAAATGCAGCACATACATTAATAACATGTTTATATAAGGTGCACAGGGGGCCACACTGAGAAGGAGAGGGTGCAATTGAGGGGACCTGCCACCCCCTTACATTGTAAGACGACTGGCTGCAGCAAAACTATAAGGTAAAGATTATTAAACCCTACCACTTTGACAATGGTTGTTTTTTTTTAGTCAATATGCAATGATGGAACTGATCAGAAGGAGAATAGCCCTTTGTCGCATGCAGAATTTCAATAAGAATTTTTCAGGTTCATGCACAAAATGTTGCAGCTTAATATCGAGTACAGCTATAATTTCTTGCTTAATTAAAACATTCATTTCTAGATTTTGAATTACAGCAATGAAAATTTTGTGGTCGAAAGCTCAGCAAAACACTAAAAAATGTTACAAATAATTTAAAGGGATTTTTTGGTGAAAACACGTTATCACCTATCAGACAAATGGAGCATAGGTTAGGCACATGTACATCTGCTCAATTCTAACTAGGATAAAAGCTCACCAATCTGCCAATCAGTGTGGAGCACATGCAGTGGCGTACCGACAATGGCGGCAAGCCACACACCGGGCCCCCCTCCGTCCTTCATCGTGAACAATGAAGATGAAGGAAGGAGTGTCAGCTGACACTTCCTCCCCCATCATTCTTTCTCGGTATCTGACTTCTCAGCAAAGCAGACACGATGACATTATTACAGCACTCCCACTGTACACAGATGTGCGGCACTTCACACCACATGTTCAGGAGACCAGAGCAACAGGTGGAATGAGGAGAGGTGAGTATTGTATTTTTTTTTTAAATCAGTGACTGTTGGCCATAATAAAGAATGGAGGACCATGGGGAGTACATTATATTCTATGGAGGACCATGGGGAGTGCATTATATTCTATGGAGGACCATGGGAAGTGCATTATTTTCTATGGAGGACAATGGGGAGTGCATTATAGTATATGGAAGACCTTGAGGAGAGCATTATATTATAAGGAGAACCACAGAGATAGCATTATATTGTATTTAGAGCATTATATTATATGGAGGACCATAGGGAGAGCATTGTATTATATGGAGGGCCATGGGGAGAGCATTGTATTATATGGAGGACCATAGGGAGAGCATTGTATTATATGGAGGACCTTCGGGAGAGCATTATATTATATGAAGGATCATGGGGAGAGCATTATATTATATCTAGAACCATGGTGAGTGCATTATATTATATGGAGGACTATTGGGAGTGCATTATACTATATGGAGGATTAAGGGGGCACATTACACTATATGGAAGGCTATGTGGGGACCATTATAATATTTGGATGGTTATGTGGGGGCAATTATACAGTGTGGAGAGGTGTGGTGTCATTATACTGTATGTATTTTTATTTTTCAAAAACTTGACCAGCACATCCAAACATAGACTAAGTGTGAACAGGTGCTGAACCTACAGTCGCCAACTCGTATATAGTTAAGTAAATAAGGCAGCACACTGCAGCGCTAAAACATGTAAACTTGAAAACACGAAATTTGAACTGCATTACTGCACTAGAAATATGAAAAATGAGAGCTTTTAGCGCATAAAAATGGCCAATTTTATGTGTACCTGGTAGCCCCTTTACGGCATCTCTCTTATACCAGGTCCTAAACTTGCCTTACCTCGCTGAGAATAAACATCTCCATCTGAATGGGTACATGTGAAACCTCTTAGACTAAAATTCTCTCTCTCTGTGGAGGGGTATTGGACCTGCTGTAATTAAAACACGTGAAGCTAGGAGGCGGAGTGCACGAAACGAAGGCTAAAGAATACATTTCAAAAACTTGACCGGCACATCCAAACATAGACTAAGTGTGAACAGGTGCTGAACCTAGAGTCGCCAACTCGTATATAGTTAAGTAAATAAGGCAGCACACTGCAGCACTAAAACATGTAAACTTGGAAACATGAAATTTGAACTGCATTACTGCACTAGAATTATGAAAAATGAGAGCTTTTAGCACATAAAAATGGCCAATTTTATTTGTACCTGGTAGCCCCTTTACGGCATCTCTCTTATACCAGGTCCTAAACTTGCCTTACCTCGCTGAGAATAAACGTCTCCATCTGAATGGGTACATGTGAAACCTCTTCTTGGACTAAAATTCTCTCTCTCTGTGGAGGGGTATTGGACCTGCTGTAATTAAAACACCTGAAGCTAGGAGGCGGAGTGCACGATCAGAAGGCTAAAGAATACATTTCAAAAACCTGACCGGCACATCCAAACATAGACTAAGTGTGAACAGGTGCTGAACCTAGTGTCACCAACTCGTATATAGGTAAGTAAATAAGGCAGCACACTGCAGCGCTAAAACATGAAGCGCTGGTCGTGCACTCCGCCTCCTAGCTTCAGGTGTTTTAATTACAGCAGGTCCAATACCCCTCCACAGAGAGAGAGCATTTTAGTCTAAGAAGAGGTTTCACATGTACCCATTCAGATGGAGACGTTTATTCTCAGCGAGGTAATGCAAGTTTAGGACCTGGTATAAGAGAGATGCCGTAAAGGGGCTACCAGGTACACATGAAATTGGCCATTTTTATGCGCTAAAAGCTCTCATTTTTCATATTTCTAGTGCAGTAATGCAGTTCAAATTTCGTGTTTTCAAGTTTACATGTTTTAGCGCTGCAGTGTGCTGCCTTATTTACTTAACTATATACGAGTTGGCGACTCTAGGTTCAGCACCTGTTCACACTTAGTCTATGTTTGGATGTGCCGATCAGGTTTTTGAAATGTATTCTTTAGCCTTCTGATTGTGCACTCCGCCTCCTAGCTTCAGGTGTTTTAATTACAGCAGGTCCAATACCCCTCCACAGAGAGAGAGAATTTTAGTCTAAGAAGAGGTTTCACATGTACCCATTCAGATGGAGATGTTTATTCTCAGCGAGGTAAGGCAAGTTTAGGACCTGGTATAAGAGAGATGCCGTAAAGGGGCTACCAGGTACACATAAAATTGGCCATTTTTATGCGCTAAAAGCTCTCATTTTTCATATTTCTAGTGCAGTAATGCAGTTCAAATTTCGTGTTTTCAAGTTTACATGTTTTAGCGCTGCAGTGTGCTGCCTTATTTACTTAACTATATATGAGTTGGCGACTCTAGGTTCAGCACCTGTTCACACTTAGTCTATGTTTGGATGTGCCGGTCAGGTTTTTGAAATGTATTCTTTAGCCTTCTGATCGTGCACTCTGCCTCCTAGCTTCAGGTGTTTTAATTACAGCAGGTCCAATACCCCTCCACAGAGAGAGAGAATTTTAGTCTAAGAAGAGGTTTCACATGTACCCATTCAGATGGAGACGTTTATTCTCAGCGAGGTAAGGCAAATTTAGGACCTGGTATAAGAGAGATGCCGTAAAGGGGCTACCAGGTACACACAAAATTGGCCATTTTTATGCGCTAAAAGCTCTCATTTTTCATATTTCTAGTGCAGTAATGCAGTTCAAATTTCGTGTTTTCAAGTTTCCATGTTTTAGCGCTGCAGTGTGCTGCCTTATTTACTTAACTATATACGAGTTGGCGACTCTAGGTTCAGCACCTGTTCACACTTAGTCTATGTTTGGATGTGCCAGTCAGGTTTTTGAAATGTATTCTTTAGCCTTCTGATCGTGCACTCCGCCTCCTAGCTTCAGGTGTTTTAATTACAGCAGGTCCAATACCCCTCCACAGAAAGAGAGAATTTTAGTCTAAGAAGAGATTTCACATGTACCCATTCAGATGGAGACGTTTATTCTCAGCGAGGTAAGGCAAGTTTAGGACCTGGTATAAGAGAGATGCCGTAAAGGGGCTACCAGGTACACATAAAATTGGCCATTTTTATGCGCTAAAAGCTCTCATTTTTCATATTTCTAGTGCAGTAATGCAGTTCAAATTTCGTGTTTTCAAGTTTCCATGTTTTAGCGCTGCAGTGTGCTGCCTTATTTACTTAACTATATACGAGTTGGCGACTCTAGGTTCAGCACCTGTTCACACTTAGTCTATGTTTGGATGTGCCGGTCAGGTTTTTGAAATGTATTCTTTAGCCTTCTGATCGTGCACTCCGCCTCCTAGCTTCAGGTGTTTTAATTACAGCAGGTCCAATACCCCTCCACAGAGAGAGAGAATTTTAGTCTAAGAAGAGGTTTCACATGTACCCATTCAGATGGAGACGTTTATTCTCAGCGAGGTAAGGCAAGTTTAGGACCTGGTATAAGAGAGATGCCGTAAAGGGGCTACCAGGTACACATAAAATTGGCCATTTTTATGCGCTAAAAGCTCTCATTTTTCATATTTCTAGTGCAGTAATGCAGTTCAAATTTCGTGTTTTCAAGTTTACATGTTTTAGCGCTGCAGTGTGCTGCCTTATTTACTTAACATTATACTGTATGTAGACCCATTATACTACATGGAGGGCTGAGTGGTGGTCACAGTTGGGGGATCATACTGTGTTGGGGTCACCATACTTTGCCATGTGAGTTGAGGTGGGGTACAGTATGGTTATCATACTGTGCATGTAGATGCAAATGGGGAGGAATTCACCATGGGGTTATCAATCATACTCTGTTTGGGGGCACTTTTGTTAATACCACACTTTATGGGGCAATGAAAGAGAATTCTAGGACTTCAGCAAGAGTAAAATTGCTTTGCAAAGGCTGCAAAGTTGTTAGATACGCTCTTCTATGACCCCTGTCAGTTTGTACACCCCTGGCCCAATGGATAGTTGATTAACTTGTTTTCACCTGACAACTCCAATAAATGAATTCTCCCAGGTGAATGCAACCTAATGACAGCCAATACGTCTTTTAACTGACCTGAGATATAAGAGAATAGCCTCCCCATACAGGTAACAATCCCGCAGCTGTCGGCTGTACACTATAGCTGACAACTTGCTGCATCAGCAACGATCAGTGTTTGCACCGTCCAACTGTTTAACCCCTTAGATGCTGCTGTCAAATAGTGACTACATCATTATAGTTAACAGAGTGTGGGGGCTTCCTATTTAACCAAATTGGTGCCCTCAGATCTTGATTTTGTGGTCCTGGTGTTTGCCATGGCAATTCATGATCAAACAGTGGCCTTAAAGTCTGACTGCTGTAGTAATCTGTTCAAAAGTTAGAGACATTTAGGTGGTAAAAATGCATATTTTCATTCCTATCATGCCACTTTGCATTAATTCCTGTAAAGCACCTGAAGAGTTAATAAACTGCCTGACTGCAGTTTTCAATATGTCAGGGGGGGCTGTTTTTAAAATGGTATCACGTTTAGGGGTTTCCCAATATACGAGACCCCTAAAGTCACTTCAAACATGGATAAGTCTCTAAAAAAATAAATTTTGTAAATTTCCTTGAAAAAATGAAAAAATGCTGCTACATTTTTAATCCTCCTAAAATGCTAACAAAATAAAATAACATTTTACAAATGGTGCTAATGTAAAGCCAACATGTGGGAAATGTTATTTATTAATGGTTTGCTGTGGTATGGCCATCTGGAATAAATGGATAATCATTCAAAGTCTGAAAATTGCTAATTTTTTTAACATTTTTCTCAAATTTTTGATATTTTTTATAAATAAACACACAAAACATATTGGCCTAAATTTACCATTACCATAAAGTATAATGTGTCACGAAAAAACAGTCTCAAAATCACTGGGATTTGTTGAAGCGTTGCAGAGTTATTACCAGATAAAGTGACACTGGTCAGATTTCAAAAATTTGGCTCCGTCACTAAGGGGTTAATAATATAGTATTGATTGTAACTCACATTTGCATTTTTTTAAATGTTAGGAAAAAGTTGTGATAAGGACAATTTGGGGAACTGCTGGGAAATTTTCTGCAATTGCTATGTTAGGCCTCATTCACATAAACGTGTTGAAACATGCATGTGAAAAAATTATATTGATGTCATTAATGTCAGTGTGCTCGTTTTTACCATCAGTGTGTCATCAGTACTTTTCATAGATGGATAAAGAAATAAATAAATTACACATCTTCTCCCATACATTGCAATGTTAAACATCGACAGCACACGGATGGCATGCGGATGTTATCCATGTGCTGTAAGTGTTTTTCACAGACCTATAAAGCTTGTATTGGCCCTTTTTCATCTGTGCTTCTGGAAAAAAGGATACGTCTTCATATGTTTTGCATGGACGCATAGTCAATGAAATGGACGGACAATTATTTCACCATGCGTTTGAATGGTTTCCTCAATGGCCACCACCTGTAAATAGCTGTCTGAAATGATACAGACATGCGATGACTTTTTTGCTAGTTATCACTTCCATCAGTTGCTCAGGAATGAGTAAGTGTCTTCTGTCAGCAACATGCTCTGATGCAGGATCCTGTGTCCATATATAACTGACTTAATGGAGGAGACTCTGTGATTTCTTATATCTTTGAACTATTGATTGCAAAGTTAATATCTGCAGAAAATATATGTTATTGTTGTATCATTTGGAAATCTATATATTAATGTTCTGTAACTTTAGGCTGCAAACCAGTTGGCACCATCCATGGCTCTTGGCATACAATTGTCGAAAATAAATCACTATGTACCCATTGTTCCTTAGAGTGGCAGGCTGGAATACATGAACTTATGCAAGTAAAAAAAAGCAGTAACTCTGCTTATTGTATAGACAGGTAATCAGAGTTGTTCTTTGGGTCAGACTGCCATATGAAAAGTGGGGCAAAGAAATAACCCTAGTTTAGGGAAAGTATGAAGACACAAGGTGTATGACCTACAGCACCGCTGGACGCCTGGTAGCGGTTTCCTGTTCCTGGATGCGGGGGATTTACTTACTGGAAACAGCTGCTATTGGTAAGCCTGGATATAAAAGACCCCCTGTGACACTCAGACATCACCCCTGGGAGGAAGCTGTACACAAAATGAGTGTCAGGGGTGTTCCTTCTGGTGGCCACACAGGTTTACTTTCTCTTGCTACCTTGCTCTTAATTGTGACACTTTAGACATGCACCTTGTGTCTACATACTTTCCCTAAACTAGGGTTATTCCTTTTCCCCACTTTGGCTGGATCTTTCATGTGTATGGATATACACTGATCCTGGATACACCAACCCTCTTGGCAGGATTTTGTTCCACTACCTTCATTTATGTTTTTACATGAGGATTGATATAGTAGGTTGAGTTTTTTTCTGTATTTGGTATGATTTTGTTCAACTGTATTATTTTCTGATAATTGCCTGGGGTCATATGATCGATCTTCATTTTGATGTGTTGTTTCCATCTACTAATTATGAATTTATTTGATCATGAATAAGTTTTTCTCTGGTGTGGTTTGCCTATGTCTGATACTCTCCTTTTTAAATTGACTGTATTTAGCATTTTTGTCTGTTAATTTAATAAAGTAAAATAATTTTATACATTTGGCTGATACTCCCATATGTGCATATGATTTTGTGATAGGGAATTTAGATTGTGAGCCCCACTGGGAACAGCAATGAAAATGTATGTAATGTGCTGCAGAATATGATATTACTATATAAGCAAAAGAATAATAATAATAGTGTCAAAAAAATCCCCCATTATGAGTATAATGATAACCAAAGCTGTCCCACAGAAATCACTCCAAAGCAAAATACTGTATTATTCATACAATAAGATGTCCTTTTTTCCTCCAAAATTGTGGAGGAAAATGGGAGGTGTGTCTTATAGTCTGGATGTACCTGCTCCGACTGTGAATGGGGAGGTGAGGAGCCGCTGCGATTCACGCGAGCCGGCTGCTGCGGCTAACTCCTCTGCTTGCTGACAAAGTGAAATTAATAATCACTGCTCTCCACGCCCATGTATTGCCTAGACCTTTGTAGTTACTACAAGCTATCCTGATATATATCCCACCCACCATCTGGATGAGGGTCCAAGGTAAATTCAGTCAATTTCAGGATGCCCAAGAATTTGTAGTACTGTTTTGGTGCTTCCAAAGGATTTGGTAGGTATAGGTTTGCTGGCCTGCTGAAAATACTATCTGGCGTCCGCCCATGTAAGAGTCTTAGATATAATGCACTGCAGAGAATCTAAACTGTGGGTATGGTCTATGAGTCTTGTCATACATCAGTTTCCTCGCTACCATGGTCTTGGCCTATTTTGGCCTGAAATAACATCCCTACTTCATTTAGTCTCAGGCAAACACTGTCTACATTCTAATTGACCCATTAGGACAGTTATCCCCAGTAACAGATAGCCCAAAATTCCCATCTGGTGTCTCCTCAAGCCTTTTTCTGGGGAGCTCCAAGAAAAACTCCTTGCATCCTTATCATGTGGCCCCTGAGGGTGTATTGCATCCCCTCTCAGCTATTCTAGGTGATCATCCACAGAAAGCAATATATTCAACTAGGGCATTTTTTTTTCTACATTTACCAATCATTTAGAATGGGTGCGCCCCCTTTCTTCGTCTGAATCACTATGTATGACTCCCACTAATCCTGTAGACGCAATCTCCGATATCTATAATCTTCCATTAGACAGTGATCCGGATATGCATTCCCCTTTTTGTAAGGTGTGGTAAAGGGAGCTCCATCAAACCTTTACGAGAGAACAATAGTATAAATGTTTCCATTTTTCTCATAAATCTAATATAGCCACTAAAGCTCAGGAAACTAGTTATAAAATAGTATCTAGATGGTATCATGTCCCTTCGGGGCCCATGTGGATTCGATGTCGCATATATGGTTGGAGTGCCCAGCATTGGCGGCCTTCTGGGAAGGTGTTCTTAAAGCAATAAAAGAAATGACGGCGGTGTCAATCCCTAAAAGTCCATAGGCAATTCTACTATTTATTTTTCCCATGCCTAAGAATGCTTTTAAGAAATCGTTATTGAGGCACCTTCTTCAGGCTGCTAAGGTGGGAATTCCACGACACTGGAAGTCCTCAGACCCGCCTTCGCTAGGGGAATGGTTTGGGGAGGTGAAAACATACTCAGAAGGGAGGTAAGAACATTTCTAAAACAATCCACAGCGAGGAGATTGGAACAAAACAAAATCCTCTAAACTGCATGCTCGCAAACACCAGAAGCCTGACAAACAAGATGGAAGAACTAGAAGCAGAAATATGTAAAGGTAACTTTGACATAGTGGGAATAACCGAGACATGGTTAGATGAAAGCTATGACTGGGCAGTTAACTTACAGGGTTATAGTCTGTTTAGAAAGGATCGTAAAAATCGGAGAGGAGGAGGGGTTTGTCTCTATGTAAAGTCTTGTCTAAAGTCCACTTTAAGGGAGGATATTAGCGAAAGGAATGAGGATGTCGAGTCCATATGGGTCGAAATTCATGGAGGGAAAAATGGTAACAAAATTCTCATTGGGGTCTGTTATAAACCCCCATATATAACAGAAACCATGGAAAGTCTACTTCTAAAGCAGATAGATGAAGCTGCAACCCATAATGAGGTCCTGGTTATGGGGGACTTTAACTACCCGGATACTAACTGGGAAACAGAAACCTGTGAAACCCATAAAGGCAACAGGTTTCTGCTAATAACCAAGAAAAATTATCTTTCACAATTGGTGCAGAATCCAACCAGAGGAGCAGCACTTTTAGACCTAATACTATCTAATAGACCTGACAGAATAACAAATCTGCAGGTGGTCGGGCATCTAGGAAATAGCGACCACAATATTGTACAGTTTCACCTGTCTTTCACTAGGGGGACTTGTCAGGGAGTCACAAAAACACTGAACTTTAGGAAGGCAAAGTTTGACCAGCTTAGAGATGCCCTTAATCTGGTAGACTGGGACAATATCCTCAGAAATAAGAATACAGATAATAAATGTAAAATGTTTAAGAACATCCTAAATAGGCACTGTAAGCGGTTTATACCTTGTGGGAATAAAAGGACTAGAAATAGGAAAAACCCAATGTGGCTAAACAAAGAAGTAAGACAGGCAATTAACAGTAAAAAGAAAGCATTTGCACTACTAAAGCAGGATGGCACCATTGAAGCTCTAAAAAACTATAGGGAGAAAAATACTTTATCTAAAAAACTAATTAAAGCTGCCAAAAAGGAAACAGAGAAGCACATTGCTAAGGAGAGTAAAACTAATCCCAAACTGTTCTTCAACTATATCAATAGTAAAAGAATAAAAACTGAAAATGTAGGCCCCTTAAAAAATAGTGAGGAAAGAATGGTTGTAGATGACGAGGAAAAAGCTAACATATTAAACACCTTCTTCTCCATGGTATTCACGGTGGAAAATGAAATGCTAGGTGAAATCCCAAGAAACAATGAAAACCCTATATTAAGGGTCACCAATCTAACCCAAGAAGAGGTGCGAAACCGGCTAAATAAGATTAAAATAGATAAATCTCCGAGTCCGGATGGCATACACCCACGAGTACTAAGAGAACTAAGTAATGTAATAGATAAACCATTATTTCTTATTTTTAGGGACTCTATAGCGACAGGGTCTGTTCCGCAGGACTGGCGCATAGCAAATGTGGTGCCAATATTCAAAAAGGGCTCTAAAAGTGAACCTGGAAATTATAGGCCAGTAAGTCTAACCGCTATTGTTGGTAAAATATTTGAAGGGTTTCTGAGGGATGTTATTCTGGATTATCTCAATGAGAATAACTGTTTAACTCCATATCAGCATGGGTTTATGAGAAATCGCTCATGTCAAACCAATCTAATCAGTTTTTATGAAGAGGTAAGCTATAGGCTGGACCACGGTGAGTCATTGGACGTGGTATATCTCGATTTTTCCAAAGCGTTTGATACCGTGCCGCACAAGAGGTTGGTACACAAAATGAGAATGCTTGGTCTGGGGGAAAATGTATGTAAATGGGTTAGTAACTGGCTTAGTGATAGAAAGCAGAGGGTGGTTATAAATGGTATAGTCTCTAACTGGGTCGCTGTGACCAGTGGGGTACCGCAGGGGTCGGTATTGGGACCTGTTCTCTTGAACATATTCATTAATGATCTGGTAGAAGGTTTACACAGTAAAATATCGATATTTGCAGATGATACAAAACTATGTAAAGCAGTTAATACAAGAGAAGATAGTATTCTGCTACAGATGGATCTGGATAAGTTGGAAACTTGGGCTGAAAGGTGGCAGATGAGGTTTAACAATGATAAATGTAAGGTTATACGCATGGGAAGAAGGAATCAATATCACCATTACACACTGAACGGGAAACCACTGGGTAAATCTGACAGGGAGAACGACTTGGGGATCCTAGTTAATGATAAACTTACCTGGAGCAGCCAGTGCCAGGCAGCAGCTGCCAAGGCAAACAGGATCATGGGGTGCCTTAAAAGAGGTTTGGATACACATGATGAGAGCATTATACTGCCTCTGTACAAATCCCTAGTTAGACTGCACATGGAGTACTGTGTCCAGTTTTGGGCACCGGTGCTCAGGAAGGATATAATGGAACTAGAGAGAGTACAAAGGAGGACAACAAAATTAATAAAGGGGATGGGAGAACTACAATACCTAGATAGATTAGCGAAATTAGGATTATTTAGTCTAGAAAAAAGACGACTGAGGGGCGATCTAATAACCATGTATAAGTATATAAGGGGACAATACAAATATCTCGCTGAGGATCTGTTTATACCAAGGAAGGTGACGGGCACAAGGGGGCATTTTTGGCGTCTGGAGGAGAGAAGGTTTTTCCACCAACATAGAAGAGGATTCTTTACTGTTAGGGCAGTGAGAATATGGAATTGCTTGCCTGAGGAGGTGGTGATGGCGAACTCAGTCGAGGGGTTCAAGAGAGGCCTGGATGTCTTCCTGGAGCAGAACAATATTGTAACATACAATTATTAGGTTCTGTAGAAGGACGTAAATCTGGGGATTTATTATGATGGAATATAGGCTGAACTGGATGGACAAATGTCTTTTTTCGGCCTTACTAACTATGTTACTATGTTAGAGTTCACTGGATGGAATCCCTGATAGCCCATACGCAAGAGGCAGCTAACAAAGTGGCTGCAAAATGGTTTAATTGGTAATCCTTATCGATGTACCAAAATATGCTAAGATAATTTCTACCTTATCCTTTTACGATATTTCATATGCCGATATCATAGTTCATACTCCTTCTGCCTTTGTGATTTGTCCTCATGGTCTCTATAAACATTTCTTCTGTTTTCTCTTCTCCTTCTTGTTATTTAGTTTAACGGGTTGTCAATGGTCTTTAGCAAACTACTGTTGAAACTGTATGGAGATGTTTGTTTTCATGTAAGTAAACAATTCTCTACTTCAGTAGTTTATATGCCATATGGTTTGTTCGTTTGAACCTGTTGATATGTTTGTTTTTATGTGTATTATAAAACAATACAAATTTTGTATAAGAAATAGGGGAGACATGAAAGGTAAATGATAAAAAGTGCTTGTATGGTATGGTCCATCCATTAGCATAATAAATAGAGTGTTCAAATAACGCTGCATGAAGCGGTCATCAGCCAGTAAGTGTACAGTACAGACACAGAGGGCTATTAAGTGCATGGAGGGTGTGTGAACTGATGCTACAAGGGTCCTGATTTAGGTGAAAATTTTGTATGGGCAAAACAGTGATAGTTAGATAAGTAAAGTGAGGCGATGGGCCAGTCTAAAAAAGTGCGTTTTTAGGCCACGTTTAAAACTGTGGGTATTGGGAATGTTGTACACGGACAGCATTCAAAGTGATATGATTGTCTGAACAAACCCTTATAAGCATCTGATTTTGCAAACAATCAACAGTTCTTCAAAGTTGTGAGTCCTTCTTGAAGCATTAATGTGCCTTTAGACCACAAGCACATAGATTACGCATAAATAATTGTCACGCTGCAAATTAAAAGAAAAAAAAACACTCCATGTTGTAATTTAGTGAATTGTGCTACTATAATTTATGGAAAGTATGATCACTTCTTTTATTTGTGTAACTAGTTAAAAACCCAATAAACATAGACATTGTGCAGGAGTAGGGAGCCAGCTGTCAGAGATGGACAGATTCCTCATAGAGAAGACAGAGATAGTATACTGTATCTCTGCCCTACTCCTTGCTGTATACACAATGAAGAACAAGTGCTGTGTATACAGTGTAGGGAGCGCTACCAGAGCTTCCTCTTCATGGCCCAGCGATCACGTGATTGCTGGGGCCAGGAAGTAGCAGGAGGCCACACCCACATTCGCTCCGCTCCTTAGTGCAGGCAAGAGGCTGAATTTGCCTATATATTTGCCTATAATTAAACATATACTGAATTTAACTGTTGAATTATCTCATAATGGTGTTTTATAACCTTTAGGCTGGGTTCACACTTTGCGGTTTTTACCATGGAACCGCCGCGATTTTGATGCTGCGGGTCCACAGCAGTTTCCATAGCGTTTCCATTTACATGTAAACCCTATGGAAACCGCAAACCGCTGTGCACATGCTGCGGGAAAAACCGCGCAGAAACGCTGCGGTTTAAAACCCGCAGCATGTCACTTCTTTGTGCAGAATCGCTGCGATTCTGCACCCATGGGAATGCATTGAACCGCTTACTTCCCGCATGGGGCTGTGCCCACGTTGTGGGAAGTAAGCGGCTAATGTGCGGTTCCTACCCGGGGTGGAGGAGAGGAGACTCTCCTCCAGGCCCTGGGAACCATATTTGGGGTAAAAAAAAGAATAAAAATAAAAAATCATGTTATACTCACCTCTCAGCGCTGCACGCAGCCGTCCAGTCAGAGTTGCTGTGCGAACAGGACCTGCGGTGACGTCGCGGTCACGGTCACATAACTGTGACGTCACAAAGGGTCCTTCTCGCATAGCATCTTTGGAACCGGACCGCCGGGTGCAGCGCCGAGGAGATGCGGACATCAGAGGGTGAGTATAACCAATTTTTATTATTTTTAACATTACTATTGATGCTGCATATTGCTGCATATGCAGCATCAATAGTATAGGCGGAAACCCGCAGCGGAAACCGCGGAACAAACCGCGATAAATCTGCAGGGAGAACCGCAGCGGTTTTGCCCTGCAGATTTATCAAATCCGCTGCGGGAGAACCCGCAGAGGGACGCCGCAAAGTGTGAACATGGCCTTATGGTGGGCATAAGGTGCGAAATAAATGAAAAAAAAATTGTAAAAGCAACAAAATGAAAGTAATTATAAAGCACTGCCAGTCTAAATTCTGCTGTTTCTAGCCCCACTCCAGGAAAAAAAAACATGTCTCATATATTAAAATGATTGATTCACAATTTCTAATGTGATTTAATAATCATTTTTGGCCATAAACAAAAAAGAAAAGATTAACGGATACTTATTTCCTTTACTTTTTTTCCTTAATGCTATGTTTTTTAAGATGCACACCGTGTCAATTTCTCTCGCTGGTGTGTTCAGTTTTATGTGCAAATGTTCCCAATAGAATTGGATTCAATGCTGAATATTCACAGGTAAAAAGTGCTGTGTGAACAGACTAAAAACACACGTAATCCACTCATGACTGCGTCAGTAAAGTTTTGCTAAAGCCAAATACCGGACAAAAAAATGCAGCCATAAAAATGCATGCAAAAAAAACTCAATGAAAAAACCCATAAGTAACCTAATTTATCTAATAGATGTAGAAAACGCTGCAGAAAAAGCTGCAACATCAAAAACTCATCAAATACTCATAATGGGAACGTAGCCTGATAGATACAATATGCACATTCAATATCCTGTTGTTGTACATGCTGCAGTTTGTCAGCACAGAGATCTCCAATAGTTTGGCTGGACTCTGATTACTGTTCGTAGTGCAAAATTGTCTCCAGTTCTGAAGTTGGCAGAAATTTGCGCTAAAACAAAAGGCTATAACTCAAGATAATTTACAGATAAAAAGTTACTCAACTTTTGATGATAATTACATAATTTTAAATATTAGAAACCTATACATTTGTTTCAAAATGGGGACAAAGGCGGAAAAAGGCTGCAGTGCAGACATACAGATATTTCAGCGAATGTACCATGTTCAACTTGTTGCTTTACACTGGTTTGTGCATAAAAGTCCTAACACATTCTACAATGCATGGAAATCAGCAGAAATCAGTGTCTTATTACTTTGCCAGAATATTTTTAATCTATACTTTATGTTATGTTAAAAATAGTCTGGGTGAAATGGTGGATGAGGAAAAAGCCAAAATGCTTAATGACTTTTTTCATCAGTATTTACTGAAGAAAATTCCATGGCAGACAATATGATCAGTGATAACAAAAATTCCACATTAAGTGTCACCTGCTTAATCCAGCAGGAAGTACGACGATGTCTAAAAATCACTAAAATTGACAAATCTCCGGGCCCGGATGGGATACACCCTCGAGTACTGCAGGAATTAAGTACAGTCATTGATAGACCATTAGTTTTAATCTTTAAAGACTCCATAATAACAGGGTCTGTACCACAGGACTGGCGTATAGCAAATGTGATGCCAATATTCAAAAAGGGACAAAAACTGAACTCTGTAATTATAGGCCAGTAAGCTTAACCTCTACTGTGGGTAAAATTCTGGAGGGCATTCTAAGGGATGCTATACTGGAGTATCTGAAGAGGAATAACCTCATGACCCAGTATCAGCATGGGTTTACTAAGGACCATTCCTGTCAGACTAATCTGATCAGCTTCTATGAAGAGGTAAGTTCCGGACTGGACCAAGGGAACCCAGTGGATGTAGTGTATATGGACTTTTCAAAAGCTTTTGATACGGTGCCACACAAAAAGTTGATAAATAAAATGAGAATAATGGGGATAGGGGAAAATATGTGTAAGTGGTTAAGAGCTAGCTCAGGGATAGGAAACAAAGGGTGGTTATTAACGGAGCACACTCGGACTGGGTCGCGGATAGCAGTGGGGTACTACAGGGGTCAGAATTGGGCCCTCTTCTTTTTAACATATTTATTAATGACCTTGTAGGGGGCATACAGAGCAGAATTTCAATATTTGCAGATGATACTAAACTCTGCAGGGTAATCAATACAGAGGAGGACAATTTTATATTACAGGATGATTTATGTAAACTAGAAGCTTGGGCAGATAAATGGCAAATGAGCTTTAATGGGGATAAATGTAAGGTCATGCACTTGGGTAGAAGTAATAAGATGTATAACTATGTGCTTAATTCTAAAACTCTGGGCAAAACCGTCAATGAAAAAGACCTAGGTGTATGGGTGGATGACAAACTCATATTCAGTGGCCAGTGCCAGGCAGCTGCTACAAAGGCAAATAAAATAATGAGATGCATTAAAAGAGGCATAGATGCTCATGAGGAGAACATAATTTTACCTCTATACAAGTCACTAGTTCGACCACACTTAGAATACTGTGTACAGTTCTGGTCTCCGGTGTATAAGAAAGACATAGCTGAACTAGAGCGGGTGCAGAGAAGAGCGACCAAGGTTATTAGAGGACTGGGGGGTCTGCAATACCAAGATAGGTTATTACACTTGGGGCTATTTAGTTTGGAAAAACGAAGGCTAAGGGGTGATCTTATTTTAATGTATAAATATATGAGGGGACAGAACAAAGACCTTTCTGATGATCTTTTTAATCATAGACCTGAGACGGGGACAAGGGGGCATCCTCTTCGTCTGGAGGAAAGGTTTAAGCATAATAACAGACACGGGTTCTTTACTGTAAGAGCAGTGAGACTATGGAACTCTCTGCCGTATGATGTTGTAATGAGTGATTCATTACTTAAATTTAAGAGGGGATTGGATACCTTTCTTGAAAAGTATAATGTTACACGTTATATATACTAGATTCCTTGATAGGGTGTTGATCCAGGGAACGAGTCTGATTGCTGTATGTGGAGTCGGGAAGAATTTTTTTCCCCAATGTGGAGCTTACTTTTTGCCACATGGGTTTTTTTTGCCTTCCTCTGGATCAACATGTTAGGTGCGGCTATGGTTTGAACTAGATGGACTTAAAGTCATCCTTCAACCTTAATAACTATGTTACTTTGTTGTTTTTGCACTTGATATATTGTTGTGGTGTAAGTTGCAACTATGTTAGTATGATCTTCATTTCCCTTCATTTTCCTTCTCTCCTCTTCCTCGCTAACCCTTTTCCTCTTTTCCTATGTTTGGATTCCTTCCTTTCCCTTCATTACTTTCCTGACCCATTATCCCCCATATTGTAAAAATCCCCTAATAAAAATAATTCTGAAATCAGCAGAAGTGGAAATTGCTCATCATATGTTATAGCACCACTCCAGAATTTCATTTTTTTTAATTTAACGCTGGAGTGGTGCTATTAAACTAAGTCTTCAACTTATCTCCCACCATCTTCACCTGCCAGAACGGGGCTCTCATAGCTTTGTATTGAGTTATGATCTCTGACTCAATACACTGGAGTGATCTGGCAGGTCACTAACTGCCGGAGACCGAGTGGAGTGGTGTTGAAACAGAGTGAAGATGGTAAGTATCGGACTAGGTCAGGGACCTTAGATTAGAAGCACCACTCCAGCGCTGTATTAAATTAAATGCTGGAGTGGTACAGTGCTTTAAATTTTAGTCCCCGGACCAAAGGGTTGCTTTAGCAACTGCAGAAGGACATATGGCTTTATAAGTTTATATATTTATTCTTTGATTGTGGCACGTGTCAGTGAGGGAGGTAATAACCTGAGCCATAATGAGCTTAATAATTTGCAGCACTGAGTCATCTCTAGAGCTCACTTAAGGTACCGTCACATTAAGCGACGCTGCAGCGATCTAGACAACGATCCCGATCGCTGCAGCGTCGCTGTGTGGTCGCTGGAGAGCTGTCACACAGACAGCTCTCCAGCGACCAACTATGCGAAGTCCCCTGGTAAACATCGGGTTACTAAGCGCAGGGCCGCGCTTAGTAACCCGATGTTTACCCTGGTTACCAGCGTAAACGTAAAAAAAAAAAAAACACTACATACTTACATTCCGGTGTCTGTCCTCCGGCGCTGTGCTTTCCTGCACTGTCAGCGCCGGCCAGCCATAAAGCAGAGCGGTGACGTCACCGCTGTGCTTTACGGCTGGCCGGCGCTCACAGCCAGTGCAGGAGAGCACAGCGCCGGGGGAAAGACACCGGAATGTGAGTATGTAGTGTTTTTTTTTTTTTACGTTTACGCTGATAACCAGGGTAAACATCGGGTTACTAAGCGCGGCCCTGCGCTTAGTAACCCGATGTTTACCCTTATTTCCAGTGAAGACATCGCTGAATCGGCGTCACACACGCCGATTCAGCGATGTCTGCGGGAGGTCCAGCGACGAAATAAAGTTCTGGACTTTCTGCGCTGACCAACGATGTCACAGCAGGATCCTGATCGCTGCTGCCTGTCAAACTGAACGATATCGTTAAGTGTGATGGTACCTTAAGTCTAAGTTCATCTGCTATTCTAACAGAAAATTTTTGTAAAATTCAAGATTCCCATTCGGATAAATTCACACATCTCCATTCTACACCTTATGTCCAAGGGTTTTTGGCCCCTTCTTCAGCAGGGAAGGGGCAGAGGTACAGAGACAGAGTACTGCTGACATCTGCTGCTGATGACATTTACAGTTCTGTTTCTTTGACCGTGAACATTGCATCTTGAAAAGATTAGATATTCATGATGATTTTGTATGATGTGCAGAAATTATGAATCTCTTGCATTTACTATAGACTTTACAAGATTAACAGAAACTGTTCATAATCTAGAATAACTGGATGGAATGTAGATTTGCTCTTCTGCGGACTTTGCAGAGCTTAACTGATTATATTCCACTAGAGCATTGGGCCAGATTAGAGGAATGCGCTTGTAAGATTTGGATGCTGAGTTTAATTGCCATGAGGCGTGAAAGGCCTGCGATCCACGCTGACATTCCCAGCATTTCGTATCTGGCACTTTGGGATTTAGCATAGTCCCTGATATGAATCCTATTTTAGAATATGCTCATTGTTTGGATGCTTAGAAAACAGATGGCATGAATCATTAACATATCGCTACACAAACGTTTTATATTCTATTTTATTCTGCTTCGACATTGTTACATCTGCACATACTCATTCATTCACTTATATGGAGCAGACAGAGTGGCAAAAAAATCACCAGATTTTGGTAACCCAGAAACCATGATGTACTCATTACTAAAAGGGTTCAAGTTTGGAATGAATCATGGTAATTATGTCATCATTGTAGTAAAAAAAATTCCCAGTAAATAAGAAGCTTCCCCGCCACAGCCATGCTAATCCGCTTCATGATGTCACCATCTTTTGATCTAAATCTGTGGGTGGGTGCATTAGAAGAAGTATGAGGGTTGAAATTATAATTACGGTATGTGCTTTCATATCATTACATCTACAGTTATGTTACCTAATTTAACTCATTTGTGGCTGGATGCTATACAATACTAGTAATACACTGAGGCTTTATTTCCTTGTCAGTTCAGAAATTCTGTTTGTTTAGTTTTAGGTATGGGTTAAATGGAATAAATGATCCATTGCATTGGTTATAGAAATGGAAACAGAATGGGGAATTGACTACTAAGGGGTCCAATTAGAGTCCACTTTTTAGAATTCAAAATGCAGAACTTATTATTCTATTGTCAATAAAAAACCAAACTCGACCCCAATTGGCACCTTTGGTTCAGTTTACCAAAGATCACTTATTCCATTTGTTCTTAAAACAGAGCAGACAAATGGAATGATTGTCCAAGTCAGACATGTTAACAGAGTCTGAGGCTCTTCACAGATTATTTCTCACAACAGACAGAGTATTTCTTCTGCAGTGCATATAAGGCAGTATTCATTATCATGCTGTCAGGTCAATATAATTATTACCCAAAATGGGATCTGATCCCATAACAGGGAAAAAAGAAAAAGTTAGGATTTCCTCTCTCCTGCCAGGATATCAAATCTTTATTGATCTAAGGTAAACCTAAATACAAACATTTGGAATCCTTCGTAAATTCTGTATTGGACAGGCCCTCCGAAGAATCCTACAGTTGGCACATCAGTAGCCATGGAGATTCTGTCACAAGTGTGTCACGTCAACCTGGGAGATATGGGTGTAGAAGGTCACTGCGTATTTTGAATCGCAGATATTCCATTTAGCCTGTGTTTGGATCCAATATTAAATTAATTTTGTTTCCTTTGGTGCTGAAGAGGTTAATGACCCTTTCTATGCTGGTCAGAAACATGCAGCTCGATTTCAGATGCTTCAAATCTGGTTGTTAATTCTTCCTATAAAATCTGGCCACACCTTCTATGTCTTGGCGACCCTGTGCTGTACTGGAGATCTTATTGCTACTGGAGACTGTTGTATGCTGTTTTGGGTGTATTCTTTCCTCTTCATTTCTATACCCATTTGGTTAGTACCTGCCTATCCTTTCCTAAATACCTCCCTACCCTTTGTGAGTGTTTTTGTATGTAAGCTGCATTTTATCCCTGTTTGTCTTGTGTGTTTATACACTAACATACTGTATCTGTCCGAGGCTTTCTGGGGATGGGGATAGCTTAGGACATTAACAGGACCATAAAGTCAGAGACTCTGGCCTCTCTATCTTCAATGGGACCCCCGGGTCAGGGATAGGTAGAGTCTCAGTTCCAGGGACAGTTTGAGGCCCCCTTTCACTGGCCCCAGATTTTTCTGGATCTTGAAATGGATCCCGTCGCTAATCATGCGACACAGTTGCATGGTCTGTCTGTTAGGCTGTGCAACAGAACCAAAAGTGTCGCTCTCAAACAGGTTTTCTGGTGGTTGGGATAAATTTGATACATTCCTCGATGCCTGTAAGCTCTATTTCAGGCTTCGTCCTTGGTCATTTGGGAGGGAGGTACAGAGGGTGGGGATTGTTGTCTTCCTTCTTTAAGGAGACCCTTAATCCTGGGCCTTCTCACTCCCATCTGACTCATTATCACTCCAGTCAGTGGATGAATTTTTCCCAGCTCTTGGCCTCGTTTATGATGACCTGGAGCAGGTCTTCTGGGCAGAGTCTAAATTTGTTAAAATCCAGCAAGAAGACCGTCCTGCAGAAGAATTGTCACGAGTTATGATGACAGAGAGGAGTCAGAAGACCGCAGTATCTGATTTCTTCTACTCCTGCACTGATTAGAAGCACATCACCTTCTTATTAAACGGTGTAAATTTATTTTGGCAGTGCAGGGGTTAATCTGCTGTGTTGAGAGCTCCTGGAGCATTAAGGCTTTCATCTGTGGACTGTTAGCTATGCCCATCTCCTATATAATCTGGGTCCTGGCTAGCACACATTGTCAGAGTTGGCTTATGCTGCAAGGCTGGAGGTTGTTGGCTATAATAGGAGAACGTTAATTCATAGATTTATCTGTCACTGTTGCTAGGTTTTGAGCATGTGATAATTCCCTTTCTTCTCCTACTTTGGTTTTACTCCATTCTTCATGCCCCAGTGCATTTCTCTGTTATATACAGTGGGGCAAAAAAGTATTTAGTCAGTCAGCAATAGTGCAAGTTCCACCACTTAAAAAGATGAGAGGCATCTGTAATTTACATCATAGGTAGACCTCAACTATGGGAGACAAACTGAGAAAAAAAAATCCAGAAAATCACATTGTCTGTTTTTTTAACATTTTATTTGCATATTATGGTGGAAAATAAGTATTTGGTCAGAAACAAACAATCAAGATTTCTGGCTCTCACAGACCTGTAACTTCTTCTTTAAGAGTCTCCTCTTTCCTCCACTTATTACCTGTAGTAATGGCACCTGTTTAAACTTGTTATCAGTATAAAAAGACACCTGTGCACACCCTCAAACAGTCTGACTCCAAACTCCACTATGGTGAAGACCAAAGAGCTGTCAAAGGACACCAGAAACAAAATTGTAGCCCTGCACCAGGCTGGGAAGACTGAATCTGCAATAGCTAACCAGCTTGGAGTGAAGAAATCAACAGTGGGAGCAATAATTAGAAAATGGAAGACATACAAGACCACTGATAATCTCCCTCAATCTGGGGCTCCACGCAAAATCCCACCCCGTGGGGTCAGAATGATCACAAGAACGGTGAGCAAAAATCCCAGAACCACGCGGGGGGACCTAGTGAATGAACTGCAGAGAGCTGGGACCAATGTAACAAGGCCTACCATAAGTAACACACTACGCCACCATGGACTCAGATCCTGCAGTGCCAGACGTGTCCCACTGCTTATGCCAGTACATGTCCGGGCCCGTCTGAAGTTTGCTAGAGAGCATTTGGATGATCCAGAGGAGTTTTGGGAGAATGTCCTATGGTCTGATGAAACCAAACTGGAACTGTTTGGTAGAAACACAACTTGTCGTGTTTGGAGGAAAAAGAATACTGAGTTGCATCCATCAAACACCATACCTACTGTAAAGCATAGTGGTGGAAACATCATGCTTTGGGGCTGTTTCTCTGCAAAGGGGCCAGGACGACTGATCCGGGTACATGAAAGAATGAATGGGGCCATGTATCGTGAGACTTTGAGTGCAAACCTCCTTCCATCAGCAAGGGCATTGAAGATGAAACGTGGCTGGGTCTTTCAACATGACAATGATCCAAAGCACACCGCCAGGGCAACGAAGGAGTGGCTTCGTAAGAAGCATTTTAAGGTCCTGGAGTGGCCTAGCCAGTCTCCAGATCTCAACCCTATAGAAAACCTTTGGAGGGAGTTGAAAGTCCGTGTTGCCAAGCGAAAAGCCAAAAACATCACTGCTCTAGAGGAGATCTGCATGGAGGAATGGGCCAACATACCAACAACAGTGTGTGGCAACCTTGTGAAGACTTACAGAAAACGTTTGACCTCTGTCATTGCCAACAAAGGATATATTACAAAGTATTGAGATTAAATTTTGTTTCTGACCAAATACTTATTTTCCACCATAATATGCAAATAAAATGTTAAAAAAACAGACAATGTGATTTTCTGGATTTTTTTTTCTCAGTTTGTCTCCCATAGTTGAGGTCTACCTATGAAGTAAATTACAGACGCCTCTCATCTTTTTAAGTGGTGGAACTTGCACTATTGCTGACTGACTAAATACTTTTTTGCCCCACTGTATGTGAGTATATTTGTATGTTTGGTATTTTTCTTTACCCCAGTTCGTATTACTTTGTTAGTTTGGTTGATGTAATACGGTATACTACTACTCCCCTCTTCCCTGGGTGGGGTAGGGTACAGACCAAGGGCGTATTCAGGAGCTAAGGCAAGCTACATTGCCCAGGCATCTGCACCATCAGAAGTAATCCGGGGAACAGAGCAAGCTAGGGCGCCACCTAGCGTTAGGGACAGGGAAGGAGCCTCTGGTCCCTGGACACCTAACAAGAGTCGTAACAGGAATTTTGTTCAGAATTCCATCGATGAGCCACTGAAACCCAGTGGAATGATCCTGCCCTTTGAAGGCAATTTTGTCAGGGTCTGTCTGAATGGTTAAAGGATGCAATGGCGCAGTTTGAAACTCCAGTGTCATTTGAGGCTTCCATGGCTATTGCCATATGTATTGATATACGCCCCAGGGATAGGCCTGTTGTGACTCTGCCCCCCCATGGTGCTCCCTAAAACCAAGGTTCTCTCTGTGTGCTCTGAAAATCAATGCAATTAGGAAGGGCCTCCCCTCGGTATGAGTCTCTTACTGTTCAACGCAAAACAGGGTTGTTTTTTCTGTGATCAAAAGGCATTTCATTGGGGTCTGGTCTTCTTTACCAAAATAAAAAAAGGCTATCGGAAAACTTCTAAGCCCAGCTTGGCCCCTGGGTGCATATATCTCGTCCACTTGTGTATCTCAGTTTTTCTTACCCGCTAAAGCTGTTATTGGTATGAAAACTGATAAAATATCTATCCTCTTGAATAGTGGGGCGAGAGCCAATATGGTGGATGCTCTGTTCGTAAGGGACATTGGTCTTTCCTGTACTACTCTAGTGAAGCCCATCCCCATGCTTGCAATTGACTGTGTGCCTCTCTGTCAGGAAAATTGTATGCAAGTAGGGCGTGGTGTGAACCTGCATATAGGGACTCTTCAACGGGAGCTCCTTTCTTGTTATATCTTGGAAGATCTCCCTACTCTTATTATGTAGGGTCTTCCCTGGCTGACTAAAGGCCCCGTCACACATAGCGAGATCGCTAGCGAGATCGCTGCTGAGTCACAAGTTTTGTGACGCAACACCGATCTCAGTAGCGATCTCGCTATGTGTGACACGTACCAGCGATCAGGCCCCTGCTGTGAGATCGCTGGTCGTGTCGGAATGGCCTGGGCCATTTTTTGATCGTTGAGGTCCCACTGACATCGCTGAATCGGCGTGTGTGACGCCGATTCAGCGATGTCTTCGCTGGTAACCAGGGTAAACATCGGGTAACTAAGCGCAGGGCCGCGCTTAGTAACCCGATGTTTACCCTGGTTACCATCGTTAAAGTAAAAAAAAACAAACGCTACATACTTACCTACCGCTGTCTGTCCCCGGCGCTCTGCTTCTCTGGTCTGGCTGTGAGCGCCGGGCAGCCGGAAAGCAGAGCGGTGACGTCACCGCTCTGCTTTCCGGCCGCTGTACTCACAGCCAGACCAGAGAAGCAGAGCGCCGAGGACAGACAGTGGTAGGTAAGTATGTAGCGTTTGTTTTTTTTTACTTTAACGATGGTAACCAGGGTAAACATCGGGTTACTAAGCGCGGCCCTGCGCTTAGTTACCTGATGTTTACCCTGGTTACCGGGGACCTCGGGATCGTTGGTCGCTGGAGAGCTGTCTGTGTGACAGCTCTCCAGCGATCAAACAGCGACGCTGCAGCGATCCGGATCGTTGTCGGCATCGCTGCAGCGTCGCTATGTGTGACGGGGCCTTTAGCATAATCCAGTCATAGATTAGCAGGTCAGAGAGATAATTAAGTGGAGTGATTTTTGGTAAAATAATTGCCTAGATGCTACTGTCTTTAGTGTCTCCACTGAAAAAATTCCATCTTCCCTACCCGATTTTGAGGTGTTCTAAAAAAAGGGGTGTTGAGAACTGTCTCTCCATCATGTGTTTGACTGTCCTGGGATTAAGAACGTCAAAGCAGATGTTTTGTCTCGGAGTTTCCCTGGCGATGGGAATACTGACAATGCTGTCCCCATTTTACAAGAAGGGGGTCATTTCCGCAGTATGTTCTGAACTTGAGTGTGAGGTATTGAAGGCTCAGGGTGACTCCCCTGTTGGTTCTTCAGTCAAATGGATTGTACCTGTTCACCAGCATCTTAAAATTTTGAAGGCACATCATATCTTGGCTCTGGCTGGTCACCCATGTAGTAAGGTTGAGACCACCTTTCTCGTCATTTTTGGAGGCTAAGGTTCCCCCCAGGAAGAAGCGACAAGCGAAACGCGTGACGGGTTTTACCCCTCCTACAGCAACCTCCACGCCACAGGTACTGGCAACGCTCTATTAACTTTATTGTACATGGTCTTGGACCCTGTTGCTGCAAGGATCATATTGTACTTTGATGTTTCTATTTGCTAGGCACTTGCACTTTTGCACATTGTACTTTCATTTTCTATTGGATTTATCCCCTTTTTGACCCTTTACTTGCCACACTGTGGTCCTTGCACATATTTGCTTCATTATTCCAGAGCCTGCTAGTGCACCTGTTTATAAGAAATTCTTTTATTCTGTGCCACAAGTGCTTTGATTTTTTGGAACCACACTCCGGATTTATATTGCTTTATTGCATGTGGCTGTCAAAGGATTTTGTAATCACTTCCACTTGTACTGATTGACTGTTCATGGTATAGGTTGCTAGGAGTTCACTCTGCCTTGTTCTGTGTTCCCTTGTTTAAATATCTTCAATTCTATTCTTTTATTTTAATTTAAATGTCAATAAATTTATTCTATTTTACTTTGGGCTCTGTACTTCCTTTCTTTTAGGTTTATTCACATATTTTGGATGTGTACCTAAATATATATTTTTATGGTCTTTATTTGGGTTTTTACGTAAGTATGTAGTTGACTGTGTCTTCATGTTGTGTCTGTGTGCATAACAAGACCCCACATACTCATCCATCTGGGGCTCTTTTACTATTAACCATGCCTGAGCAACCAATGACTCATTTGTCTATGGATTTCATTACAGATCTTCCTTCAGACTCTGGTAAAACTATTACCTTAGTTTTGATAGATAGGTTTAGTAAAATGGTGCACTTTACTGCTTTACCTGCTCTACCTAATGACAAGACATTAGCTCAGGTGTTTATTACTGAGATCCTGAAGCTTCACGGGGTTCCCTCCGATGTGGTGCTCGTTTAAGGATGCATCTATCCTTTTCTTCGGTGTTCCATCTTTAATAGCCAGACTGAACGCCTAAACCATAGTTTGGAGACTTACAGTACAGACCAAAAGTTTGGACACACCTTCTCATTTAAAGATTTTTCTGTATTTTCATGACTATGAAAATTGTAAATTCACACTGAAGGCATCAAAACTATGAATTGGCACATGTGGAATTATATACTTAACAAAAAAGTGTGAAACAACAGAAAATATGACAAACTTTTATTGATCCAAAAATATAAAACACTTAAAAATTACATATATCACTCAAAATACCCACAAAAGTAAAAGAAGCAAAATACGCAGTGATCCTGCCAGGATAATAGAGGTCACCATATATATAAAAAATATTCAAATGATACATAAAGTGTGCATAATAATAATAAGACAATGACCTCACATGAGATAGTATAAGATGCCAAACGGACTCACCCCGGAGGGGCGCTGAACAGATGGGCAATAACTGCAATCATAGAGTCAACCAGGTATCAGAAAATACATAAGGTGCATGGACAACAATACCTGAAGCTAACACATTCCACATATACCTGTATGCCAACACAGTAATAATCTGCCGGTGGTAAGAAAATAGCAGCATGGAGGAAGGCAAAAAAAGGGGGTTAATATTGCGCCAAAGACCAAGAGGCACAGGGAGTGGAGAAGTCTGGATGAAAAAAGTTATACCGCAGTCTGATAGAAGCGGAAATATGCGGAGCCCACATGTATTGCAGCCAAAATACAAAATGCTGCTGCCGGGGGAGAGAGGCAAGGCAAGGCAGAGATCACGCTGCCTTGGACCCGTAGAAGAACTGTTTCAAGCGCGAAACTGCCGTCGTCTCCTCCTGCACACTCCTCTCACTGCCCTGTTCCCCCGAGCCGTGAAGATGTTTGTCTATATTTGAATAAAGGAACTTCTGACTACAGGATCGGTGAGTGCTGCCGCATTTGTTCTATGATTTACCATGATTTGATCTCTCATTTTCACGCGAGCACCTCTGTTTACCTATTGGATTACCACTTACTGAAAGTCTCCATTCAGCGTCTCTTTGGATTCTGCAGCTGTGCAGCTCACTTTTTTTCCCTTATTATTATGCACACTTTATGTATCATTTGAATATTTTTGATATATATGTTGACCTCTATTATCCTGGCAGGATCACTGGGTATTTTGAGTCATATATGTAATTTTTAAGTGTTTTTATATTTTTGGATCAATAAAAGTTTGCCTTTTTATACATATTGATATTGTGGTGTGCAGTGTTTTGGAGTGGCTCTTTCTGTTTGTTTGTGCGTTATTCATGTTACCACTCTCTTGCACCCCTTCAATTGGAATTGTCTTTTTCTTGTAACAACAGAAAATATGTCTTATATTCTAGGTTCTTCATGGTAGCCACCTTTTGCTTTGATGACTGCTTTGCACACTCTTGGCATTCTCTTGATGAGCTTCAAGAGGTAGTCACCGGAAATGGTCTTCCAACAATCTTGAAGGAGTTCCCAGAGATGCTTAGCACTTGTTGGCCCTTTTGCCTTCACTCTGTGGTCCAGCTCAAACCATCTTGATTGGGTTCTGGTCTGGTGACTGTGGAGGCTAGGTCATGTGGCGTAGCACCCCATCACTCTCCTTCTTGGTCAAATGGCCCTTTCACAGCCTGGAGGTGTGTTTGGGGTCATTGTCCTGTTGAAAAATAAATGATGGTCCAACTAAACGCAAACCGGATGGAATAGCATGCCTCTGCAAGATGCTGTGGTTGCCATGCTGGTTCAGTATTCAATTTTGAATAAATCCCCAACAGTGTCACCAGCAAAGCACTCCCACACCATCACACCTCCTCCTCCATGCTTCACGGTGGGAACCAGGCATGTAGAGACCATCCGTTCAACTTTTCTGCGTCACACAAAGACAAGGTGATTGGAACCAAAGATCTCAAATTTGGACTCATCAGACCAAAGCAGATTTCCACTGTTCTAATGTCCATTCCTTGTGTTCTTTAGCCCAAACAAGTCTCTTCTGCTTGTTGCCTGTCCTAAGCAGTGGTTTCCTAGCAGCTATTTTACCATGAAGGCCTGCTGCACAAAGTCTCCTCTTAACAGTTGTAGAGATGTGTCTGCTGCTAGAACTCTTTGTGGCATTGACCTGGTCTCAAATCTGAGCTGCTATTAACCTGCGATTTCTGAGGCTGGTGACTCGGATAAACTTATCCTCAGAGCAGAGGTGACTCTTGGTCTTCCTTTCCTGGGGTGGTCCTCATGTGAGCCAGTTTCTTTGTAGCGCTTGATGGTTTTTGCAACTGCACTTGGGGACACTTTCAAAGTTTGCCCAATTTTTCGGACTGACTGACGTTCATTTCTTAAAGTAATGATGGCCATTCATTTTTCTTTACTTGACTGCTTTTTTCTTGCCATAATACAAATTCTAATACTCTATTCAGTAGGACTATCAACTGTGTATCCACCAGACTTCTGCTCAACACAACTGATGGTCCCAACCCCATTTATAAGCCAAGAAATCCCACTTATTAAACCTGACAGGCACACCTGTGAAGTGAAAATCATTTCCGGTGACTACCTCTTGAAGCTCATCAAGAGAATGCCAAGAGTGTGCAAAGCAGTCATCAAAGCAAAAGGTGGCTACTTTGAATAACCTAGAATATAAAACATATTTTCAGTTGTTTCACACTTTTTTGTTAAGTACAGTTAGGGCCAGAAATATTTGGACAGTGACACAATTTTCGCGATTTGGGCTCTGCATGCCACCACTAGAGTTGAGCGACCTTGACCTTTTTAGAGTCGAGCCGGGTTTTGCGAAACCCGACTATGTCCAAAGTCGGGTCGAGTGAAATCGGCCGATTATGACGTAAAGTCGGGATCGACCGAAACACGAAACCCAATGCAAGTCAATGGGGCAGCATAGTCGGCAGTGAGTGGGGGCCAGGAAAACACCTAGAGTGGCCATTTTAATGTCAAAACCATCCATTCTTCTTAATGAAGCTTGTCAAGCGTAATTTACCTTATAATAATTGGAAGGCATTTGAAATTGGGGGTCATTTGGCTAAAGTTGTGGGGGGTAGGGCTGGTTCAAGTAATTAGTGGGCCCAGGAAATCTGGACCACGTCACGGCAGTGGAGCAGGGAGAGGTAAGTATTTCAACTTTGCAAGTGCTGTGAACCTGAGCAAGCAGGGGGGGCCCACTCGTTGGCATTGGCACTGGCACAGGGCCCCTCAAAGTACAGCGGTGTGTTTGCACGGCGGGGGCGCCTCCCACCGGCAGCAACACTTTTGCGTACTATGAGAGGCCCTGTGCCAGTGACGTCGCCAACTAGTATTCCTCCCCCCACCTGATGAAGGAACCTGCACTTTCATCTGCACCTTCCTCTTTGTCCCCGTGTAAGGTGGTATGGTATGCGGGAAGAGCAACCTGACTTTCAGCAGGGTCACAATGTTGTTGTGTAGCGTGCACGGGGAATGTTGCGTTATGGGTCAATGTACCAGCAGACTCATCTATCACTGGCTGGGCAATGGGCACGATGAAGTGGAAACACAGATATAGGCCCAAAGAAGAAAGTGGGCTAAATGCAGTTCAAAATTGGTAACACAGGAATAACCAGGGGGCATTGCAGTGGAGGACAACTGGAATGAGAGGCTGACACAGAGAGTAGGGCCAAATCAGTAAGTAGTCGAAATGCAGTTCAAAATTGGCAACCGTAGTAAACAGGCGGCACAGCTTTGTTCAGTGGAGGAGAACAGCAAGGAGTGGCAGACACCGATAGTAGGCCCCAAACCAACTAGTACGCCAAATGCAGTTGTTCCATTTAACCACAATTTAATGAGAGCCTGAAGATAGAAGCTCAGGAAAGGCAACCTGGGGAACACCTTGGAGTGTAACACACCATCTCTCTCCACCCCATACCCATTTTGTATGGCCTAATGCAGTGTACTTTTCTACAACTACTAAACGAGAGTCGGAAGACCGAAGCAATGGCAAGGAAACCTGGGGAACACCTTAGAGTGTAACACACCCTCTCTCTACACCCCATACCCAATTTGAAGGCCTAATGCAGTGTAGTTTCCAAGAACTACTAAACGAGAGCCGGAAGATCGAAGCTCAGGAAAGGCAACCTGGGGAACACCTTGGAGTGTAACACACCCTCTCGCTACACCCCATACCCAATTTGAAGGCCTAATGCAGCGTAGTTTCCAACAACTACTAAACGAGAGCCGGAAGATCGAAGCTCAGGAAAGGCAACCTGGGGAACACCTTGGAGTGTAACAAACCCTCTCTCTACACCCCATACCCAATTTGTAGGCCTAATGCAGCGTAGTTTCCGACAACTACTAAACGAGAGCATGAAGATCGAAGCTCAGGAAAGGCAACCTGGGGAACACCTTGGAGTGTAACACACCCTCTCTCTACACCCCATACCCAATTTGTAGGCCTAATGCAGCGTAGTTTCCGACAACTACTAAACGAGAGCCGGAATATCGAAGCTCAGGAAAGGCAACCTGGGGAACACCTTGGAGTGTAACACACCCTCTCTCTACGCCCCATACCCAATTTGTAGGCCTAATGCAGCGTAGTTTCCGACAACTACTAAACGAGAGCCGGAATATCGAAGCTCAGGAAAGGCAACCTGGGGAACACCTTGGAGTGTAACACACCCTCTCTCTACACCCCATACCCAATTTGAAGGCCTAATGCAGTGTAGTTTCCAAGAACTACTAAACGAGAGCCGGAAGATCGAAGCTCAGGAAAGGCAACCTGGGGAACACCTTGGAGTGTAACACACCCTCTCGCTACACCCCATACCCAATTTGAAGGCCTAATGCAGCGTAGTTTCCAACAACTACTAAACGAGAGCCGGAAGATCGAAGCTCAGGAAAGGCAACCTGGGGAACACCTTGGAGTGGAACACACCATCTCTCTACACCCCATACCCAATTTGAAGGCCTAATGCAGAGTAGTTTCCAAGAACTACTAAACGAGAGCCGGAAGATCGAAGCTCAGGAAAGGCAACCTGGGGAACACCTTGGAGTGTAACACAACGTCTCTCTACACGACGGAAGGGCTGATTCTTAGGAAGGAAGGCTGTTGGAAATAAGCATTGCGCGTCCGAGGGTGATTATATTCTTATTAGGTATATACTCACCCTCGGACGCGCCCTGCTTCTTTATTTGGAATGAATGTTTATTTGCAATGTGGTGTTGACTTTCTCTATTATTTTGGTAATTAATGATTTTATTATTTTCATTATTTTGCATCTTCTCGGCAATAATATAAAGAAGACGCGACAGGACAACACTCGGTGGATGCCATATGTGTGTTTTCAATTTAAAAAAACTTTCAGTTAACTACTTGCAGGAGAAAGTAATTGTAGCTGGTGGCCATTTTTAGTACTGTACCAGATTAGAGTTGTGTGTTTGTTTTTAATGTTAAAATGTCTGCATTTGATATCTCACCAGTATTTTCTTTTTTATAAGCAAAATACTTATTTTTATATTTTCTGATGTTGGTTCCAGGGGTACACGGCCAGCAGTGCCCTGGTCAGTGTAGTAGTAGTTGAAAGAATGGACCGCAGACAGGCATCGAAGGCCTAAAATAATAACACATGGCTGTAGGCAATTTTAAATTGGTTCCAGGGGTACACGGACAGCAGTGGTGTGGTCAGTGGAGGCCTAGTGGAAGGAGTGACCGCAGACAGGCATCGAAGGCCTAAAATAATAACACATGGCTGTAGGCAATTTTAAATTGGTTCCAGGGGTACACGGGCAGCAGTGACCTGGTCAGTGTAGTAGTAGTTGAAAGAATGGACCGCAGACAGGCATCGAAGGCCTAAAATAAAAAAATTGGGCTGGCTGTAGGCAATTTTAAATTGGTTCCAGGGGTACACAGGCAGCAGTGGTGTGGTCAGTGGAGGCCTAGTGGAAGGAGTGACCGCAGACAGGCATCGAAGGCCTAAAATAATAACACATGGCTGTAGGCAATTTTAAATTGGTTCCAGGGGTACACGGGCAGCAGTGACCTGGTCAGTGTAGTAGTAGTTGAAAAAATGGACCGCAGACAGGCATCGAATGCCTAAAATAATAACACATGGCTGTAGGCAATTTTAAATTGGTTACAGGGGTACACGGACAGCAGTGACCTGGTCAGTGTAGTAGTAGTTGAAAGAATGGACCGCAGACAGGCATCGAAGGCCTAAAATAAAAAAATTGGGCTGGCTGTAGGCAATTTTAAATTGGTTCCAGGGGTACACGGGCAGCAGTGGTGTGGTCAGTGGAGGCCTAGTGGAAGGAGTGACCGCAGACAGGCATCGAAGGCCTAAAATAATAACACATGGCTGTAGGCAATTTTAAATTGGTTCCAGGGGTACACGGACAGCAGTGGTGTGGTCAGTGGAGGCCTAGTGGAAGGAGTGACCGCAGACAGGCATCGAAGGCCTAAAATAATAACACATGGCTGTAGGCAATTTTAAATTGGTTCCAGGGGTACACGGACAGCAGTGACCTGGTCAGTGTAGTAGTAGTTGAAAGAATGGACCGCAGACAGGCATCGAAGGCCTAAAATAAAAAAATTGGGCTGGCTGTAGGCAATTTTAAATTGGTTCCAGGGGTACACGGACAGCAGTGGTGTGGTCAGTGGAGGCCTAGTGGAAGGAGTGACCGCAGACAGGCATCGAAGGCCTAAAATAATAACACATGGCTGTAGGCAATTTTAAATTGGTTCCAGGGGTACACGGACAGCAGTGACCTGGTCAGTGTAGTAGTAGTTGAAAGAATGGACCGCAGACAGGCATCGAAGGCCTAAAATAAAAAAATTGGGCTGGCTGTAGGCAATTTTAAATTGGTTCCAGGGGTACACGGGCAGCAGTGGTGTGGTCAGTGGAGGCCTAGTGGAAGGAGTGACCGCAGACAGGCATCGAAGGCCTAAAATAATAACACATGGCTGTAGGCAATTTTAAATTGGTTCCAGGGGTACACGGGCAGCAGTGACCTGGTCAGTGTAGTAGTAGTTGAAAAAATGGACCGCAGACAGGCATCGAATGCCTAAAATAATAACACATGGCTGTAGGCAATTTTAAATTGGTTCCAGGGGTACACGGGCAGCAGTGACCTGGTCAGTGTAGTAGTAGTTGAAAGAATGGACCGCAGACAGGCATCGAAGGCCTAAAATAAAAAAATTGGGCTGGCTGTAGGCAATTTTAAATTGGTTCCAGGGGTACACGGACAGCAGTGGTGTGGTCAGTGGAGGCCTAGTGGAAGGAGTGACCGCAGACAGGCATCGAAGGCCTAAAATAATAACACATGGCTGTAGGCAATTTTAAATTGGTTCCAGGGGTACACGGACAGCAGTGGTGTGGTCAGTGGAGGCCTAGTGGAAGGAGTGACCGCAGACAGGCATCGAAGGCCTAAAATAATAACACATGGCTGTAGGCAATTTTAAATTGGTTCCAGGGGTACACGGACAGCAGTGGTGTGGTCAGTGGAGGCCTAGTGGAAGGAGTGACCGCAGACAGGCATCGAAGGCCTAAAATAATAACACATGGCTGTAGGCAATTTTAAATTGGTTCCAGGGGTACACGGGCAGCAGTGACCTGGTCAGTGTAGTAGTAGTTGAAAGAATGGACCGCAGACAGGCATCGAAGGCCTAAAATAAAAAAATTGGGCTGGCTGTAGGCAATTTTAAATTGGTTCCAGGGGTACACGGGCAGCAGTGGTGTGGTCAGTGGAGGCCTAGTGGAAGGAGTGACCGCAGACAGGCATCGAAGGCCTAAAATAATAACACATGGCTGTAGGCAATTTTAAATTGGTTCCAGGGGTACACGGGCAGCAGTGACCTGGTCAGTGTAGTAGTAGTTGAAAAAATGGACCGCAGACAGGCATCGAATGCCTAAAATAATAACACATGGCTGTAGGCAATTTTAAATTGGTTACAGGGGTACACGGACAGCAGTGACCTGGTCAGTGTAGTAGTAGTTGAAAGAATGGACCGCAGACAGGCATCGAAGGCCTAAAATAAAAAAATTGGGCTGGCTGTAGGCAATTTTAAATTGGTTCCAGGGGTACACGGACAGCAGTGGTGTGGTCAGTGGAGGCCTAGTGGAAGGAGTGACCGCAGACAGGCATCGAAGGCCTAAAATAATAACACATGGCTGTAGGCAATTTTAAATTGGTTCCAGGGGTACACGGACAGCAGTGACCTGGTCAGTGTAGTAGTAGTTGAAAGAATGGACCGCAGACAGGCATCGAAGGCCTAAAATAAAAAAATTGGGCTGGCTGTAGGCAATTTTAAATTGGTTCCAGGGGTACACGGGCAGCAGTGACCCTGGTCAGTGTAGTAGTAGTTGAAAGAATGGACCGCAGACAGGCTTAGAAGGCCTAACATAACAAACTTGGGCTGGCTGTAGGCACTTTTAAATTGGTTCCAGGGGTACACGGGCAGCAGTGGTCTGGTCAGTGGAAGTCTAGTGGAAGGAGTGACCGCAGACAGGCTTCCAAGGCCTAACATAACAAACTTGGGCTGGCTGTAGGCACTTTTAAATTGGTTCCAGGGGTACACGGGCAGCAGTGGTCTGGTCAGTGGAAGTCTAGTGGAAGGAGTGACCGCAGACAGGCTTCCAAGGCCTAACATAACAAACTTGGGCTGGCTGTAGGCACTTTTAAATTGGTTCCAGGGGTACACGGGCAGCAGTGGTCTGGTCAGTGGAAGTCTAGTGGAAGGAGTGACCGCAGACAGGCTTCCAAGGCCTAACATAACAAACTTGGGCTGGCTGTAGGCACTTTTAAATTGGTTCCAGGGGTACACGGGCAGCAGTGGTCTGGTCAGTGGAAGTCTAGTGGAAGGAGTGACCGCAGACAGGCTTCCAAGGCCTAACATAACAAACTTGGGCTGGCTGTAGGCACTTTTAAATTGGTTCCAGGGGTACACGGGCAGCAGTGGTCTGGTCAGTGGAAGTCTAGTGGAAGGAGTGACCGCAGACAGGCTTCGAAGGCCTAACATAACAAAATTGGGCTGGCTGTAGGCACTTTAAATTGGTTCCAGGGGTACATGGGCAGCAGTGTATGGTCAGTGGAAGTCTAGTGGAAGGAGTGACGGCAGACAGTCTTCGAAGGCCTAACATAACAAAATTGGGCTGACTGTAGGCACTTTTAAATTGGTTCCAGGGTAACACGGCCAGCAGTGGCCTGGTCAGTGTAGTAGTTGTAGAAAGAAGGGACCGCAGACAGGCTTCGAAGGCCTAACATAACAAAAATGTCAAAACAATGGTATTGTCAGTGCCAGGCATTGAAGGATGTCAGCGGCTAGACTACACATTGGTGAAGCTGTGAGAGATAATTTTGCTAGTGGTAGAGCACTGTTTGAGCTGGGGGGGGGAACTGTCTTGTGGCCGGCGGTACAGGCACAGGGCCCCTCATATTACAACGGTGTGTCTGACGTTGGGTGCGCACCACCACCGCCAGAGACACTTTATTGTACTATGAGGGACCCAGTGGCAGTGCCGTCGACCAAAAGCGGCCACACCCACCTCTTCAGACAAACAGCACTCTCAAGGGTCCAAGCGCAAAGTGGCGATAGCACGGCCCCGTGTGGGGAGTTTGGCCATTTCGTGAGGTGGAAACATGTCGTATGCTGGACAATCAGGTGAAGAAAATTACGAGATTGGAAAAGTCATTCAGAATAGTCCACAGGCAAGACCTTTTCATAGGAAAGCTAGGTGTCAGCCGGGCAGGGTGGGGCAAAAGATTTTGAAATCCAGTTGTGGTTCATTTTAATGAAGGTTAGATCATCTACATTTTGGGTAGCCAGACGAGTCCTTTTTTCTGTTAGTATTGAACCTGCAGCACTGAATACTCTTTCTGATAGGACACTAGCTGCCGGGCAAGCAAGCTCCTGCAATGCATATTCTGCCAATTCTGGCCAGGTGTCTAATTTGGATGCCCAGTAATCAAATGGGAATGACGGTTGAGGGAGAACGTCGATAAGGGATGAAAAATAGTTTGTAACCATACTGGACAAATGTTGTCTCCTGTCACTTTGAATTGATGCTGCAGTACCTGTCCTGTCTGCGGTCATAGAAAAATCACTCCACAACCTGGTCAGAAAACCCCTCTGGCCAACGCCACTTCTGATTTCTGCCCCTCTAACACCTCTGGTCTGCTGGCCCCTGGAGCTCGTGTGAGAACGATCACGGGCGCTGTGTGCAGGGAATGCCAGAAGCAAACGGTCAACAAGAGTTGATTGTTTTGTTGCTAATATTAGTTCCAAGTTCTCATGTGGCATAATATTTTGCAATTTGCCTTTATAGCGAGGATCAAGGAGGCAGGCCAACCAGTAATCGTCATCGTTCATCATTTTTGTAATGCGTGTGTCCCTTTTGAGGATACGCAAGGCATAATCCGCCATGTGGGCCAAAGTTCCCGTTGTCAAATCTGCGGTTGTGCTTGGTTGAGGGGCAGTTGCAGGCAAATCTACGTCACTTGTGTCCCTCAAAAAACCAGAACCCGGCCTTGCCACGCCACCAATTTCCCGTGCCCCCGGGAAAGCTTCCTCATTAAAAATATACTCATCCCCATCATCCTCCTCATCCTCCACCTCCTCTTCGCCCGGTACCTCGTCATGTACACTGCCCTGACCAGACAATCGCTGACTGTCATCAAGGCTTTCCTCTTCCTCTGGTGCAGACGCCTGATCCTTTATGTGCGTCAAACTTTGCATCAGCAGACGCATTAGGGGGATGCTCATGCTTATTATGGCGTTGTCTGCACTAACCAGCCGTGTGCATTCCTCAAAACACTGAAGGACTTGACACATGTCTTGAATCTTCGACCACTGCACACCTGACAACTCCATGTCTGCCATCCTACTGCCTGCCCGTGTATGTGTATCCTCCCACAAAAACATAACAGCCCGCCTCTGTTCGCACAGTCTCTGAAGCATGTGCAGTGTTGAGTTCCACCTTGTTGCAACGTCTATGATTAGGCGATGCTGGGGAAGGTTCAAAGAACGCTGATAGGTCTGCATACGGCTGGAGTGTACAGGCGAACGGCGGATATGTGCGCAAAGTCCACGCACTTTGAGGAGCAGGTCGGATAACCCCGGATAACTTTTCAGGAAGCACTGCACCACCAGGTTTAAGGTGTGAGCCAGGCAAGGAATGTGTTTCAGTTGGGAAAGGGAGATGGCAGCCATGAAATTCCTTCCGTTATCACTCACTACCTTGCCTGCCTCAAGATCTACAGTGCCCAGCCACGACTGCGTTTCTTAATGCAAGAACTCGGACAGAACTTCCGCGGTGTGTCTATTGTCGCCCAAACACTTCATAGCCAATACA
This sequence comes from Ranitomeya imitator, assembly GCF_032444005.1. Lineage (NCBI taxonomy): Eukaryota > Metazoa > Chordata > Amphibia > Anura > Dendrobatidae > Ranitomeya > Ranitomeya imitator. The sequence goes on along the minus strand of NC_091286.1, from coordinate 425,808,997 downwards.
GCCTGCTGACGTATGCCAGTAGCTGCCCCATAATGGGAGACCTGGTGTGCAACAGTGGCAGGTGCGGATGGAGTGTTTGTGCGACTGCGGTCTGTGGACGAGCTCTTGCTTCTGCAGGAGGACGAGGAGGAGGAGGAGGAGGGGGTGCGAACGGCTACAGACAACTGTTTACTAGACCGTGGGCTAGGCAGAACTGTCCCAAACTTGCTGTCCCCTGTGGACCCTGAATCCACCACATTTACCCAGTGTGCCGTGATGGACACGTAACGTCCCTGGCCATGCCTACTGGTCCATGCATCTGTTGTCAGGTGCACCTTTGTGCTCACAGATTGCCTGAGTGCATGGACGATGCGCTCTTTAACATGCTGGTGGAGGGCTGGGATGGCTTTTCTGGAAAAAAAGTGTCGACTGGGTAGCTCGTAGCGTGGTACAGCGTAGTCCATCAGGTCTTTGAAAGCTTCGCTTTCAACTAACCGGTAGGGCATCATCTCTAACGAGATTAGTCTAGCTATGTGGGCGTTCAAACCCTGTGTACGCGGATGCGAGGCTAAGTATTTCCTTTTTCTAACCATAGTCTCATGTAGGGTGAGCTGGACTGGAGAGCTGGAGATCGTGGAACTAGCGGGGGTGCCGGTGGACATGGCAGACTGAGAGACGGTGGGAGATGGTATTGTTGCCGCCGGTGCCCTAGATGCAGTGTTTCCTACTACGAAACTGGTGATTCCCTGACCCTGACTGCTTTGGCCTGGCAAAGATACCTGCACAGATACAGCAGGTGGTGCGCTAAATGGTGGTCCTACACTGCCGGAAGGGATGTTGCGTTGATGACTAGCTTCATTGGCCGAGGGTGCAACAACCTTAAGGGACGTTTGGTAGTTAGTCCAAGCTTTCAAATGCATGGTGGTTAAATGTCTATGCATGCAACTAGTATTGAGACTTTTCAGATTCTGACCTCTGCTTAAGGAAGTAGAACATTTTTGACAGATGACTTTGCGCTGATCAATTGGATGTTGTTTAAAAAAATGCCAGACTGCACTCTTTCTAGCATCGGATACCTTTTCAGGCATTGCAGACTGAGCTTTAACCGGATGGCCACGCTGTCCTCCACCAGGTTTTGGCTTTGCCACGCGTTTTGGGCAAGATACGGGCCCGGCAGATGGAACCTGTGGCGATGTTGATGCCTGCTGCGGCCCCTCCTCCTCCTCTGCTTCAGAACTGCTGCCGCCTGCACCCTGTTCCCCCAATGGCTGCCAATCGGGGTCAAGAACTGGGTCATCTAATAACTCTTCTTGTACCTCCTGCGCAACTTCGTCTGTGTCACCGTGTCGTTCGGTGGTATAGCGTTCGTGATGGGGCAACATAGTCTCATCAGGGTCTGATTCTTGATCAGCACCCTGCGAGGGCAATGTTGTGGTCTGAGTCAAAGGACCAGCATAGTAGTCTGGCTGTGGCTGTGCGTCAGTGCACTCCATGTCAGATTCAATTTGTAATGGGCATGGACTGTTAACTGCTTCACTTTCTAAGCCAGGGACGGTATGTGTAAAGAGCTCCATGGAGTAACCCGTTGTGTCGCCTGCTGCATTCTTCTCTGTTGTTGTTTTTGCTGAAGAGGACAAGGAAGTGACTTGTCCCTGACCGTGAACATCCACTAACGACGCGCTGCTTTTACTTTTACCAGTTTCACGAGATGAGGCAAAAGAGCTAGAGGCTGAGTCAGCAAGATAAGCCAAAACTTGCTCTTGCTGCTCCGGCTTTAAAAGCGGTTTTCCTAATCCCAGAAAAGGGAGCGTTCGAGGCCTTGTGTAGCCGGACGACGAACCTGGCTCCACAGCTCCAGACTTAGGTGCAATATTTTTTCCCCCACGACCACCTGATGCTCCACCACTACCACTACCCTCATTACCAGCTGACAATGAACGCCCCCGGCCACGACCTCTTCCACTAGACTTCCTCATTGTTTTAAAAACGTAACCAAACTAACGTTATTTGTTGCAGTCACACAACTTACACGGTGAGCTATAACTTCAGTATGATTTAGCTACCCCTTTACAGGTTGGTGAGACCACAGCGAAAATCAGGCCCAATGTTACACACTCTTTTTTTGGTGGCTGCAAATTAGAGAGATGCCCCACACGCAGGACTGTCACTGAAGCACAAATGTTAATATTAATGTCACACTATTATTTTTTTTTTATTTTTATTTTTTTCAGGAACACTTTAGAAACCCCCCAAAAAAAAAAAAATAGATTTTTGCAGGGAGAATTTAGAAAACAAATGTAACAAACTATATGCTTTCTATGGGCCACTGAGTGAGAGATGACGCACACAGGAATCAGGAGTGGCACACAAGCCCAGAGGCCAATATTTTTCTACCAATGATTGATGGAGTTATTTTCTCTGGTAGATTTTGGAACCCAAATCAAGGAAAAAAAATGTAGGCTTTCTATGGACCACAATTGGAGAGAGAGAGAGAGAGAGATGGCACACCCAGGAGTCAAGACTGGCACACAAGCAGAAAGGCCAATATTAACCCCTTTCTGCCATTAGACGTACTATTGCGTCCATGTGGGGTGGGCTTTTCTTCCCAAGGACGCAATAGTACGTCATATGCGATCGGCAGCGCTCACGGGGGGAGCGCCGCCGATCGCGGCCGGGTGTCAGCTGTTTATCGCAGCTGACATCCGGCACTATGTGCCAGGAGCGGTCACGGACCGCCCCCGGCACATTAACCCCCGGCACACCGCGATCAAAGATGATCGCGATGTGCCGGCGGTACAGGGAAGCACCGCGCAGGGAGGGGGCTCCCTGCGGGCTTCCCTGAGCCCCCCGCAGCAACGCGATGTGATCGCGTTGCTGCGAGGGTCTCACCTCCCTCCCTGCTCCCTCCAGCCCCGGATCCAAGATGGCCGCGGATCCGGGTCCTGCAGGGAGGGAGGTGGCTTCACAGAGCCTGCTCAGAGCAGGCACTGTGAAGCAGCCTGCACTCCTATCAGATCAGTGATCTGACAGAGTGCTGTGCAAACTGTCAGATCACTGATCTGTGATGTCCCCCCCTGGGACAAAGTAAAAAAGTAAAAAAAAAAAATTTCAAATGTGTAAAAAAAAATTAAAAAAAATATTCCAAAATAATGAAAAAAAAATAAAAATATTATTCCCATAAATACATTTCTTTATCTAAATAAAAAAAAAAAAACAATAAAAGTACACATATTTAGTATCGCCGCGTCCGTAACGGCCCGACCTATAAAACTGGCCCACTAGTTAACCCCTTCAGTAAACACCGTAAGAAAAAAAAAAAAAAAACGAGGCAAAAAACAACGCTTTATTATCATACCGCCGAACAAAAAGTGGAATAACACGCGATCAAAAAGACAGATATAACTAACCATGGTACCGCTGAAAACGTCATCTTGTCCCGCAAAAAACGAGCCGCCATACAGCATCATCAGCAAAAAAATAAAAAAGTTATAGCCCTGAGAATAAAGCGATGCAAAAATAATTATTTTTTCTATAAAATAGTTTTTATCGTATAAAAGCGCCAAAACATAAAAAAATGATATAAATGAGGTGTCGCTGTAATCGTACTGACCCGAAGAATAAAACTGCTTCATCAATTTTACCAAACGCGGAACGGTATAAACGCCTCCCCCAAAAGAAATTCATGAATAGCTGGTTTTTGGTCATTCTGCCTCACAAAAATCGGAATAAAAAGCGATCAAAAAATGTCACGTGCCCGAAAATGTTACCAATAAAAACATCAACTCGTCCCGCAAAAACCAAGACCTCACATGACTCTGTGGACCAGAATATAGAAAAATTATAGCTCTCAAAATGTGGTAACGCAAAAAATATTTTTTGCAATAAAAAGCGTCTTTCAGTGTGTGACGGCTGCCAATCATAAAAATCCGCTAAAAAACCCGCTATAAAAGTAAATCAAACCCCCCTTCATCACCCCCTTAGTTAGGGAAAAATTAAAAAAATGTATTTATTTCCATTTTCCCATTAGGGCTAGGGTTAGAGTTAGGGCTAGGGTTAGGGCTAGGGCTAGGGTTAGGGCTAGGGTTAGGGCTAGGGTTAGGGTTAGGGCTAGGGCTAGGGTTAGGGTTAGGGCTAGGGTTAGGGCTAGGGTTAGGGCTAGGGTTAGGGCTAGGGTTAGGGCTAGGGTTAGGATTAGGGTTAGGGCTAGGGTTAGGGCTAGGGCTACAGTTTGGGTTGGGGCTAAAGTTACAGTTAGGGTTTAGATTACATTTACGGTTGGGAATAGGGTTGGGATTAGGGTTAGGGGTGTGTCAGGGTTAGAGGTGTTGTTAGGGTTACTGTTGGGATTAGGGTTAGGGATGTGTTTGGATTAGGGTTTCAGTTATAATTGGGGGGTTTCCACTGTTTAGGCACATCAGGGGCTCTCCAAACGCGACATGGCGTCCGATCTCAATTCCAGCCAATTCTGCGTTGAAAAAGTAAAACAGTGCTTCTTCCCTTCCGAGCTCTCCCGTGTGCCCAAACAGGGGTTTACCCCAACATATGGGGTATCAGCGTACTCAGGACAAATAGGACAACAACTTTTGGGGTCCAATTTCTCCTGCTACCCTTGGGAAAATACAAAACTCGGGGCTAAAACATATTTTTTGTGGGGAAAAAAAAGATTTTTTATTTTCACGGCTCTGCGTTATAAACTGTAGTGAAACACTTGGGGGTTCAAAGTTCTCACAACACATCTAGATTAGTTCCCTGGGGGGTCTAGTTTCCAATATGGGGTCACTTGTGGGGGGTTTCTACTGTTTAGGTACATTAGGGGTTCTGCAAACGCAATGTGACGTCTGCAGACCATTCCATCTAAGTCTGCATTCCAAATGGCGCTCCTTCCCTTCCGAGCTCTGCCATGCGCTCAAACGTTGGTTTCCCCCAACATACGGGGTATCAGCGTACTCAGGACAAATTGGACAACAACTTTTGGGGTCGAATTTCTCCTCTTACCCTCGGGAAAATACAAAACTGGGGGCTAAAAAATAATTTTGGGGGGAAAGATTTTTTTTTTTAATTTTCACGGCTCTGCGTTACAAACTGTAGTGAAACACTTGGGGGTTCAAAGATATCACAACACATCTAGATGAGTTCCTTAGGGGGTCTAGTTTCCAAAATGGTGTCACTTGTGGGAGGTTTCTACTGTTTAGGTACATTAGGGGCTCTGCAAATGCAATGTGACACCTGCAGACCATTCCATCTAAGTCCTCATTCCAAATGGAGCTCCTTCCCTTCCGAGCCCTCCCATGCGCCCAAACAGTGGTTCCCCCCCACATATGGGGTATCAGCGCACTCAGGACAAATTGGACAACAAATTGTGGGGTCGAATTTCTCCTTTTACCCTCGGGAAAATACAAAACTGGGGGCTAAAAAATAATTTTTGTGGGAAAAAATTTTTTTTTTATTTTTACGGCTCTCCATTATAAACTTCTGTGAAGCCCTTGGTGGGTCAAAGCGCTCAGCACACATCTAGATAAGTTCCTAAGGGGGTCTACTTTCCAAAATGGTGTCAATTGTGGGGGGTTTCTACTGTTTAGGTACATTAGGGGCTCTGCAAACGCAATGTGACACCTGCAGACCATTCCATCTAAGTCTGCATTCAAATGGCACTCCTTCCCTTCTGAGCCCTCCCATGTGCCCAAACAGTGGTTCCCCCCACATATGGTGTATCATCGCACTCAGGACAAATTGGGCAACAAATTTTGGGGTCCAATTTCTCCTGTTACCCTCAGGAAAATACAAAACTGGGGGCTAAAAAAATAATTTTTGTGGGAAAAAAATTTTGTTTTATTTTTACGGCTCTGCATTATAAACTTCTGTGAAGCACTTGGTGGGTCAAAGTGCTCACCACACCTCTAGATAAGTTCCTTAGGGGGTCTACTTTCCAAAATGGTGTCATTTGTGGGGGGTTTCAATGTTTAGGCACATCAGTGGCTCTTCAAACGCAACATGGCGTCCCATCTCAATTCCTGTCAATTTAGCTTTGAAAAGTCAAACGGCGCTCCTTCCCTTCCGAGCTCTCCCATCCACCCAAACAGTGGTTTACCCCCACATATGGGGTATCCGCGTACTCAGGACAAATTGTACAACAACTTTTGGGGTCCAATTTCTTCTCTTACCCTTGGGAAAATAAAAAATTGGGGGCAAAAAGATAATTTTTGTGAAAAAATATGATTTTTTATTTTTACGGTTCTACATTATAAACTTCTGTGAAGCACTTGGTGGGTCAAAGTGCTCACCACACCTCTAGATAAGTTCCTTAGGGGGTCTACTTTCCAAAATGGTGTCACTTGTGGGGGGTTTCAATGTTTAGGCACATCAGTGGCTCTTCAAACGCAACATGACGTCCCATCTCAATTCCTGTCAATTTTGCATTGAAAAGTCAAACGGCGCTCCTTCCCTTCCGAGCTCTCCCATCCGCCCAAACAGTGGTTTACCCCCACATATGGGCTATCAGCGTACTCAGGACAAATTGTACAACAACTTTTGGGGTCCAATTTCTTCTCTTACCCTTGGGAAAATAAAAAATTGGGGGCGAAAAGATAATTTTTGTGAAAAAATATGATTTTTTATTTTTACGGTTCTACATTATAAACTTCTGTGAAGCACTTGTTGGGTCAAAGTGCTCACCACACCTCTAGATAAGTTCCTTAGGGGGTCTACTTTCCAAAATGGTGTCACTTGTGGGGGGTTTCAATGTTTAGCCACATCAGGGGCTCTCCAAACGAAACATGGCGTCCCATCTCAATTCCAGTCAATTTTGCATTGAAAAGTCAAATGGCGCTCCTTCGCTTCCGAGCTCTGCCATGCGCCCAAACAGTGGTTTACCCCCACATGTGGGGTATTGGCATACTCAGGACAAATTGTACAACAATGTTTGGGGTCCATTTTCTCCTGTTACCCTTGGTAAAATAAAACAAATTGGAGCTGAATTACATTTTTTGTGAAAAAAAGTTAAATGTTCATTTTTATTTAAACATTCAAAAAATTCCTGTGAAGCACCAGAAGGGTTAATAAACTTCTTGAATATGGTTTTGAGCACCTTGAGGGGTGTAGTTTTTAGAATGGTGTCACACTTGGGTATTTTCTATCATATAGACCCCTCAAAATGACTTCAAATGAGATGTGGTCCCTAAAATAAAATGGTGTTGTAGAAATGAGAAATTGCTGGTCAACTTTTAACCCTTATAACTCCCTAACAAAAAAAAATTTTGGTTCCAAAATTGTGCTGATGTAAAGTAGACATGTGGGAAATGTTACTTATTAAGTATTTTGTGTGACATATCTCTGTGATTTAATTGCATAAAAATTCAAAGTTGGAAAATTGCGAAATTTTCATAATTTTCGCCAAATTTCCGTTTTTTTCACAAATAAACGCAGGTACTATCAAATAATTTTTACCATTGTCATGAAGTACAATATGTCACGAGAAAACAATGTCAGAATCACCAGGATCCATTGAAGCGTTCCAGAGTTATAACCTCATAAAGGGACAGTGGTCAGAATTGTAAAAATTGGCCCGGTCATTAACGTGCAAACCACCCTTGGGGGTAAAGGGGTTAATCTCCCACTGTTTTTTTTTTTTTTTTTTTTTTTTTTTTTTCAGGGAGACTTTAGAAAAAAAAATAATAAAAAAAATATGATTTTATCAGGAAGAATTTAGAAACCAAATAAAATAAAATGATTTTTTCAGGGAGAATTTATAAAACAAATAAAAACAAAAATAGGCGTTCTATGGCCCACTGACTGAGAGATGACGCACACAGGAGTCAGGAGTGGCACACAAACCCAGAGGCCAATATTTTTCTACCAATGATTGATGTAGTTATTTTCTCTGGTAGATTTTAGAACCCAAATCAAGGAAAAAAAATATAGGCTTTCTATGGACCACAATTGGAGAGAGAGAGAGAGAGAGAGAGAGAGAGAGAGAGAGAGAGATGGCACACCCAGGAGTCAAGACTGGCACACAAGCAGAAAGGCCAATATTAATCTCCCACTGTTTTTTTTGGTTGTTTTTTTTTTTTTTTTTTTCAGGGAGACTTTAGAAAAAAAAATAATAAAAAAAATATGATTTTATCAGGAAGAATTTAGAAACCAAATAAAATAAAATGATTTTTTCAGGGAGAATTTATAAAACAAATAAAACCAAAAATAGGCGTTCTATGGCCCACTGACTGAGAGATGACGCACCCAGGAGTCAAGACTGGCACACAAGCAGAAAGGCCAATATTAATCTCCCACTGTTTTTTTTGGTTGTTTTTTTTTTTTTTTTTTCAGGGAGACTTTAGAAAAAAAAATAATAAAAAAAATATGATTTTATCAGGAAGAATTTAGAAACCAAATAAAATAAAATGATTTTTTCAGGGAGAATTTATAAAACAAATAAAACCAAAAATAGGCGTTCTATGGCCCACTGACTGAGAGATGACGCACCCAGGAGTCAAGACTGGCACACAAGCAGAAAGGCCAATATTAATCTCCCACTGTTTTTTTTTTTTTTTTTCAGGGAGACTTTAGAAAAAAAAATAATAAAAAAAATATGATTTTATCAGGAAGAATTTAGAAACCAAATAAAATAAAATGATTTTTTCAGGGAGAATTTAGAAAACAAATAAAACCAAAAATAGGCGTTCTATGGCCCACTGACTGAGAGATGACGCACACAGGAGTCAGGAGTGGCACACAAACCCAGAGGCCAATATTTTTCTACCAATGATTGATGTAGTTATTTTCTCTGGTAGATTTTAGAACCCAAATCAAGGAAAAAAAATATAGGCTTTCTATGGACCACAATTGGAGAGAGAGAGAGAGAGAGAGAGAGAGAGAGAGATGGCACACCCAGGAGTCAAGACTGGCACACAAGCAGAAAGGCCAATATTAATCTCCCACTGTTTTTTTGGTTGTTTTTTTTTTTTTTTTTTCAGGGAGACTTTAGAAATAAAAATAATAAAAAAAATATGATTTTATCAGGAAGAATTTAGAAACCAAATAAAATAAAATGATTTTTTCAGGGAGAATTTAGAAAACAAATAAAACCAAAAATATGCGTTCTATGGCCCACTGACTGAGAGAGAGAGAGAGATGGAACGCTTAGTACTGGCACACAAGCCCAAAGGGCAATATTAATCTCCCTTTTTTTTTCCAGGGAGAATTTCTGAAACCCAAAAAAAAAATAAAATAGGCTTTCTATGGCCCACTATTTGTGAGAGAGATGGGACGCTCAGGACTGGCACAGATGGCACGCTCAGGACTGGCACAGAAGCCCAGAGGCCAATATTAATCTCCCTTTTTTTCTGGGAGAATTTATAAAACCAAAAAAATATTTAAATAGGCTTTCTATGGCCCACTATTTGTGAGAGAGATGGCACGCTCAGGACTGGCACAGATGGCACGCTCACAACTGGCACACAAGCCCAGAGGCCAATATTAATCTCCCTTTTTTCAGGGAGAATTTCTAAAACCCAAAAAAAAAATAAAATAGGCTTTCTATGGCCCACTATTTGTGAGAGAGATGGGACGCTCAGGACTGGCACAGATGGCACGCTCAGGACTGGCACAGAAGCCCAGAGGCCAATATTAATCTCCCTTTTTTTCTGGGAGAATTTATAAAACCAAAAAAATATTTAAATAGGCTTTCTATGGCCCACTATTTGTGAGAGAGATGGCACGCTCAGGACTGGCACAGATGGCACGCTCACAACTGGCACACAAGCCCAGAGGCCAATATTAATCTCCCTTTTTTCAGGGAAAATTGATAAAACAAAAAAAAAAATTAAATAGGCTTTCTATGGCCCACTATTTGTGAGAGAGATGGCACGCTCAGGGCTGGCTGGCACAGATGGCACGCTCAGGACTGGCACACAAGCCCAGAGGCCAATATTAATCTCCCTTTTTTTCTGGGAGAATTTATAAAACCAAAAAAATATTTAAATAGGCTTTCTATGGCCCACTATTTGTGAGAGAGATGGCACGCTCAGGACTGGCACAGATGGCACGCTCACAACTGGCACACAAGCCCAGAGGCCAATATTAATCTCCCTTTTTTCAGGGAAAATTGATAAAACAAAAAAAAAAATTAAATAGGCTTTCTATGGCCCACTATTTGTGAGAGAGATGGCACGCTCAGGGCTGGCTGGCACAGATGGCACGCTCAGGACTGGCACACAAGCCCAGAGGCCAATATTAATCTCCCTTTTTTTCTGGGAGAATTTATAAAACCAAAAAAATATTTAAATAGGCTTTCTATGGCCCACTATTTGTGAGAGAGATGGCACGCTCAGGACTGGCACAGATGGCACGCTCACAACTGGCACACAAGCCCAGAGGCCAATATTAATCTCCCTTTTTTCAGGGAAAATTTATAAAACAAAAAAAAAATTAAATAGGCTTTCTATGGCCCACTATTTGTGAGAGAGATGGCACGCTCAGGGCTGGCACAGATGGCACGCTCAGGACTGGCACACAAGCCCAGAGGCCAATATTAATCTCCCTTTTTTTCAGGGAGAATTTATAAAACCAAAAAAAAAAATAAATAGGCTTTCTATGGCCCACTATTTGTGAGAGAGATGGCACACTCAGGACTGGCACACAAGCCCAAAGGCCAATATTAATCTCCCACTGTATTTTTATCAGGGAGAATTTATACACCCCACAAAAAAAAATACAGAAAAATGAAAAGGCTTTCTATGGCCCACTATGTGAGAGAGATGGCACACACAGGGATGGCACTCTAGCAGAAATGCCAAATTGCCAATCTTAATCTCCCACCAAAAAAAAAAAAAAAAAAAAAACAGGGAATGTCCTACAATTACTATCTCCCTGCCTGCAGTAATCTCAGCCAGGTATGGCAGGCAGCTACTATCTCCCTGCCTGCAGTAATCTCAGCCAGGTATGGCAGGCAGCAATAAGGAGTGGACTGATGCACAAATGAAATAAAAAGTGTGGACAAACAAAAAAGATAGCTGTGCAGAAAGGAAGGAACAAGAGGATTTGTGCTTTGAAAAAAGCAGTTGGTTTGCACAGCGGCGTACACACAGCAATGCAGCTATCAGGGAGCCTTCTAGGGCAGCCCAATGAGCTACAGCGCTGAGGGGAAAAAAAAAAAAAAAAAAACTTCCACTGTCCCTGCACACCGAGGGTGGTGTTGGACAGTGCAAATCGCTGCAGCACAAGCGGTTTTGTGGTTAATGGACCCTGCCTAACGCTATCCCTGCTTCTGACAAAGCGGCAGCAACCTCTCCCTAAGCTCAGATCAGCAGCAGTAAGATGGCGGTCGGCGGGAACGCCTCTTTATAGCCCCTGTGACGTCGCAGACAGCAAGCCAATCACTGCAATGCCCTTCTCTAAGATGGTGGGGACCAGGACCTATGTCATCACGCTGCCCACACTCTGCGTTTACCTTCATTGGCTGAGAAATGGCGCTTTTCGCGTCATTGAAACGCGACTTTGGCGCGAAAGTCGCGTACCGCATGGCCGACCCCGCACAGGGGTCGGATCGGGTTTCATGAAACCCCGACTTAGCCAAAAGTCGGCGACTTTTGAAAATGTTCGACCCGTTTCGCTCAACCCTAGCCACCACATTGGATTTGAAATGAAACCTCTACAACAGAATTCAAGTGCAGATTGTAACGTTTAATTTGAAGGGTTGAACAAAAATATCTGATAGAAAATGTAGGAATTGTACACATTTCTTTACAAACACTCCACATTTTAGGAGGTCAAAAGTAATTGGACAAATAAACATAACCCAAACAAAATATTTTTATTTTCAATATTTTGTTGCAAATCCTTTGGAGGCAATCACTGCGTTAAGTCTGGAACCCATGGACATCACCAAACGCTGGGTTTCCTCCTTCTTAATGCTTTGCCAGGCCTTTACAGCCGCAGCCTTCAGGTCTTGCTTGTTTGTGGGTCTTTCCGTCTTAAGTCTGGATTTGAGCAAGTGAAATGCATGCTCAATTGGGTTTAGATCTGGAGATTGACTTGGCCATTGCAGAATGTTCCACTTTTTGGCACTCATGAACTCCTGGGTAGCTTTGGCTGTATGCTTGGGGTCATTGTCCATCTGTACTATGAAGCGCCGTCCAATCAACTTTGCAGCATTTGGCTGAATCTGGGCTGAAAGTATATCCCGGTACACTTCAGAATTCATCCGGCTACTCTTGTCTGCTCTTATGTCATCAATAAACACAAGTGACCCAGTGCCATTGAAAGCCATGCATGCCCATGCCATCACGTTGCCTCCACCATGTTTTACAGAGGATGTGGTGTGCCTTGGATCATGTGCCGTTCCCTTTCTTCTCCAAACTTTTTTCTTCCCATCATTCTGGTACAGGTTGATCTTTGTCTCATCTGTCCATAGAATACTTTTCCAGAACTGAGCTGGCTTCTTGAGGTGTTTTTCTGCAAATTTAACTCTGGCCTGTCTATTTTTGGTATTGATGAATGGTTTGCATCTAGATGTGAACCCTTTGTATTTACTGTCATGGAGTCTTCTCTTTACTGTTGACTTAGAGACAGATACACCTACTTCACTGAGAGTGTTCTGGACTTCAGTTGATGTTGTGAATGGGTTCTTCTTCACCAAATTAAGTATGCGGTGATCATCCACCACTGTTGTCATCCGTGGACGTCCCAAGCTCACCAGTCAATTCCTTTTTTCTCAGAATGTACCCAACTGTTGATTTTGCTACTCCAAGCATGTCTGCTATCTCTCTGATGGATTTTTTCTTTTTTTTCAGCCTCAGGATGTTCTGCTTCACCTCAATTGAGAGTTCCTTTGACCGCATGTTGTCTGCTCACAGCAACAGCTTCCAAATGCAAAACCACACACCTGGAATCCACCCCTGACCTTTTAACTACTTCATTGATTACAGGTTAACGAGGGAGACGCCTTCAGAGTTAATTGCAGCCCTTAGAGTCCATTGTCCAATTACTTTTGGTCCCTTGAAAAAGAGGACGCTATGCATTACAGAGCTATGATTCTTAAACCCTTTCTCTGATTTGGATGTGGAAACTATCATATTGCAGCTGGGAGTGTGCACTTTCAGCCCATATTATATATATAATTGTATTTCTGAACATGTTTTTGTAAACAGCTAAAATAACAAAACTTGTGTCACTGTCCAAATATTTCTGGCCCTAACTGTATATAATTCCACATGTGTTAATTCATAGTTTTGATGCCTTCAGGGTGAATTTGCAATTTTCATAGTCATGAAAATACAGAAAAATCTTTAAATGAGGTGTGTCCAAACGTTTGGTCCGTACTGTACCTCACATGTATTGTGTCAGAAAACTAGGAGGATTGGTCTTCTTTTCTACCAGTGGCTGAGTTTGCGTTAAACAATCATCAAAGGAAGTCCACTGGTAAGTCACCATTTTTGGGTGCATATGGTTTCCATCCTCAATTCTATACCTTCAGTAAAGATGAGTCTTCGGGAGTTCCTAGAGAGGAACAATTGTCTTATTTTCTCTCATCTCTCAGGAAAATTAAACGATCATGGTAGACAAATACAAACGTATGGCTGATAATTGATTGACAGGTTCGGACTTGGGGGAGAATAATTTAATATGGCTATCCACCAAAAATATTAAACTGAAAGTTCCTTCTTGGAAATTAGGTCCTAGGTTTATTGGTCTTTTATAAGGTGTTAATACAGCAGAAAAAGGGCAGCGATGTTTACTTGTCCAGATCTCCAAACAAATGCAGGATGCAGCAGACCCATATCGTAAAGATGGCGGCAACACAGGTGCAAAATACTGATGAGACAACCACTCACAGCCTACCAATCCATGGAGGGGGTGATTGCTCATGAGGTGGTCGCCGTAATCAACCCTGTAGCTTTTTGTGGAAAACCAGCTCTTAAGATCCATAATGTTTTTCACAAGTCTTTGCTCAAAAAATTTGTTGCGCCTGTGGAACTGTCAACTTTCCTGCCACCACTGATTATTGTTGATGGCAATTTAGAATTTCAGGTAGCGAAAATCATCAATTCCCATTTGGTTTGCCGCTCTGTACAATACCTGGTACATTGGAAAGGATATGGTCCGGAGGTGAGGATGTGGGTGCTGGCATCTGAGGTTAATGCCGATAGGTTGATATGGTACTTTCATTTGGCCCATGCAGGTAAACCCAGCCCCAAGGATCCTCAGGCCCCTTGTAGAATGGGGGGTAGTCATGAGTGTGTCACATCAACCTGGGAGATGTGGGAGTAGAAGATTAGTGAGTATTGTGAATTGCAGATTTTCCATTTAGCCTGGGTGTTTGGATCCCATATTAAATTTGTTTGGTTTCCTTTGGTGCAAAAGAGGTTAACAACCCTTTCTATGCCAGTCAGAAACATGCAGCTCCATTTTAGCTGCTTCTGATCTGGTTGTTCTATAAAACCTGGCCAGACCCTATCTGTCTTGCCAGTGAAAGCTTTGCTTCCTTGCTCCTTGGAGATGTTGTGCTATATTAGAGATCGTGTTGCTTCTAGAAATTGTGGTTATGTTTTTGGTGTATGGTTTCATATTTATTCATATTCCCATTTGGTTAGTACTTGTATATCCTTTCCTATATTCCTCCGTGCCCTTGGTGAGTGTTTTTGTATGCAGGTTGCTTTTTTTATCCCTGTTTGTCTTACATGTTTATAAACTAACTTATCTGTCACAGATCTCCAGGGGGAGGGGAAGGGAAAGCATAGGACATTAACTGGAGCATAGTAAGTTCAGAGACTTGGGCCTCTCTACCTTCAGGAGTACCTCTGGGACAGAGAAGTTAGGATCCCAGTTTCAGGGACAGTTTGAGGCCCCCCTTCTTTACTGAAGACCGTCAAAGCGTGACAGATCCAGTAGAGAATGAATCCATATTGCCAATTGAGCAGACATCTAAATAAATTACAACACAACACAAGTGTTAAAGGGAACCTGTCTGTCAAATCACGCTGCCTAAACCAAGGGCAACATGAATCAGAACCTGGTTACACAATTGCAGCCATTTGCAAATCCAGTCAGGCTCTAGAAATATCCTTCATTATACCAGTCACATCAATTTTAATATCCTATACCTGGATAAATTCATAGTGAGGTCCCACATTCATTACTTTTTATGTCAGATTCCTTTTAGCACCTATGCACAGTATAAGTGATTTAATTAGTGGTGGTTTGACCATTGGGTGCCCAAATAATCACAAGAATTGGTCTCGAGCACGAGATGGGAAATATACGACCAGGAAAAATATGCAGCTAATGAATTCTTTTGAGAACCCTGCTATTAGAAGTGGAAAGAAAGAACAAAAACAACAAACTTTGAATGAAAATAGAGGACCAAGAGAAACTGACTACAAACTAAAATGTGTTTATACAAATGCATAGAGAATGGTTATCAAATAAGAATTAGAGCAGCACAGGAAGAGAAATATGATGTCATAGGTATCACTGAAACTTAGTGGGATGAAACACATGATTGGAATACAAACCTTGAAGGCGACAATGTATTTATTAGAAACAGGATTAACAAGAAGCGAGGAGATATTGAATTGTATATTAGGAAAATGTATATCTCCACAAAGATCCAAGCTTCAGAGATTGGGAGCTCTGTAGTAACTGTTTGGTTAAGAATTCATGGAGATAAGAACAGAAAGGACACTATTTTAGGTATTTACTATATGCCACCTGGACAGAGTGAAGATATGGATGAACACTTTTTACATCAGAAATCTCTGTTCTCTAGAAAGTACGACAGTTAAAATTTCCCATGATCGCTATCTAGATATTTATTGGAAATCTATCTCAGGCAAAAGTAATGGGTCCAAAAAATTCTCATCTTCTCCTGCTGACAACTTTATCTTTCAAAAGGTAGGAGAGAGAACAAGAGGATCTGCAATCTTGTACCTAATTCTTACTCACGTGGTGATCAAAATTGTTGGTACCCCTTGTTTAATAACAGAAAAAAATACAATGGTTACAGAAATAACTTGAATCTGACAAAAGTAATAATAAATTAAAAATCTATGAAAATGAACAAATTAAAGTCAGACATTGCTTTTCAGCCATGCTTCCACAGAGTTTTTTTTTTTTTACTTTAACGATGGTAACCAGGGTAAACATCGGGTTACTAAGCGCGGCCCTGCGCTTAGTTACCTGATGTTTACCCTGGTTACCGGGGACCTCGGGATCGTTGGTCGCTGGAGAGCTGTCTGTGTGACAGCTCTCCAGCGATCAAACAGCGACGCTGCAGCGATCCGGATCGTTGTCGGTATCGCTGCAGCGTCGCTATGTGTGACGGGGCCTTTAGCATAATCCAGTCATAGATTAGCAGGTCAGAGAGATAATTAAGTGGAGTGATTTTTGGTAAAATAATTGCCTAGATGCTACTGTCTTTAGTGTCTCCACTGAAAAAATTCCATCTTCCCTACCCGATTTTGAGGTGTTCTAAAAAAAGGGGTGTTGAGAACTGTCTCTCCATCATGTGTTTGACTGTCCTGGGATTAAGAACGTCAAAGCAGATGTTTTGTCTCGGAGTTTCCCTGGCGATGGGAATACTGACAATGCTGTCCCCATTTTACAAGAAGGGGGTCATTTCCGCAGTATGTTCTGAACTTGAGTGTGAGGTATTGAAGGCTCAGGGTGACTCCCCTGTTGGTTCTTCAGTCAAATGGATTGTACCTGTTCACCAGCATCTTAAAATTTTGAAGGCACATCATATCTTGGCTCTGGCTGGTCACCCATGTAGTAAGGTTGAGACCACCTTTCTCGTCATTTTTGGAGGCTAAGGTTCCCCCCAGGAAGAAGCGACAAGCGAAACGCGTGACGGGTTTTACCCCTCCTACAGCAACCTCCACGCCACAGGTACTGGCAACGCTCTATTAACTTTATTGTACATGGTCTTGGACCCTGTTGCTGCAAGGATCATATTGTACTTTGATGTTTCTATTTGCTAGGCACTTGCACTTTTGCACATTGTACTTTCATTTTCTATAGGATTTATCCCCTTTTTGACCCTTTACTTGCCACACTGTGGTCCTTGCACATATTTGCTTCATTATTCCAGAGCCTGCTAGTGCACCTGTTTATAAGAAATTCTTTTATTCTGTGCCACAAGTGCTTTGATTTTTTGGAACCACACTCCGGATTTATATTGCTTTATTGCATGTGGCTGTCAAAGGATTTTGCAATCACTTCCACTTGTACTGATTGACTGTTCATGGTATAGGTTGCTAGGAGTTCACTCTGCCTTGTTCTGTGTTCCCTTGTTTAAATATCTTCAATTCTATTCTTTTATTTTAATTTAAATGTCAACAAATTTATTCTATTTTACTTTGGGCTCTGTACTTCCTTTCTTTTAGGTTTATTCACATATTTTGGATGTGTACCTAAATATATATTTTTATGGTCTTTATTTGGGTTTTTACGTAAGTATGTAGTTGACTGTGTCTTCATGTTGTGTCTGTGTGCATAACAAGACCCCACATACTCATCCATCTGGGGCTCTTTTACTATTAACCATGCCTGAGCAACCAATGACTCATTTGTCTATGGATTTCATTACAGATCTTCCTTCAGACTCTGGTAAAACTATTACCTTAGTTTTGATAGATAGGTTTAGTAAAATGGTGCACTTTACTGCTTTACCTGCTCTACCTAATGACAAGACACTAGCTCAGGTGTTTATTACTGAGATCCTGAAGCTTCACGGGGTTCCCTCCGATGTGGTGCTCGTTTAAGGATGCATCTATCCTTTTCTTCGGTGTTCCATCTTTAATAGCCAGACTGAACGCCTAAACCATAGTTTGGAGACTTACAGTACAGACCAAAAGTTTGGACACACCTTCTCATTTAAAGATTTTTCTGTATTTTCATGACTATGAAAATTGTAAATTCACACTGAAGGCATCAAAACTATGAATTGGCACATGTGGAATTATATACTTAACAAAAAAGTGTGAAACAACAGAAAATATGACAAACTTTTATTGATCCAAAAATATAAAACACTTAAAAATTACATATATGACTCAAAATACCCACAAAAGTAAAAGAAGCAAAATACGCAGTGATCCTGCCAGGATAATAGAGGTCACCATATATATAAAAAATATTCAAATGATACATAAAGTGTGCATAATAATAATAAGACAATGACCTCACATGAGATAGTATAAGATGCCAAACGGACTCACCCCGGAGGGGCGCTGAACAGATGGGCAATAACTGCAATCATAGAGTCAACCAGGTATCAGAAAATACATAAGGTGCATGGACAACAATACCTGAAGCTAACACATTCCACATATACCTGTATGCCAACACAGTAATAATCTGCCGGTGGTAAGAAAATAGCAGCATGGAGGAAGGCAAAAAAAGGGGGTTAATATTGCGCCAAAGACCAAGAGGCACAGGGAGTGGAGAAGTCTGGATGAAAAAAGTTATACCGCAGTCTGATAGAAGCGGAAATATGCGGAGCCCACATGTATTGCAGCCAAAATACAAAATGCTGCTGCCGGGGGAGAGAGGCAAGGCAAGGCAGAGATCACGCTGCCTTGGACCCGTAGAAGAACTGTTTCAAGCGCGAAACGGCCGTCGTCTCCTCCTGCACACTCCTCTCACTGCCCTGTTCCCCCGAGCCGTGAAGATGTTTGTCTATATTTGAATAAAGGAACTTCTGACTACAGGATCGGTGAGTGCTGCCGCATTTGTTCTATGATTTACCATGATTTGATCTCTCATTTTCACGTGAGCACCTCTGTTTACCTATTGGATTACCACTTACTGAAAGTCTCCATTCAGCGTCTCTTTGGATTCTGCAGCTGTGCAGCTCACTTTTTTTCCCTTATTATTATGCACACTTTATGTATCATTTGAATATTTTTGATATATATGTTGACCTCTATTATCCTGGCAGGATCACTGGGTATTTTGAGTCATATATGTAATTTTTAAGTGTTTTTATATTTTTGGATCAATAAAAGTTTGCCTTTTTATACATATTGATATTGTGGTGTGCAGTGTTTTGGAGTGGCTCTTTCTGTTTGTTTGTGCGTTATTCATGTTACCACTCTCTTGCACCCCTTCAATTGGAATTGTCTTTTTCTTGTAACAACAGAAAATATGTCTTATATTCTAGGTTCTTCATGGTAGCCACCTTTTGCTTTGATGACTGCTTTGCACACTCTTGGCATTCTCTTGATGAGCTTCAAGAGGTAGTCACCGGAAATGGTCTTCCAACAATCTTGAAGGAGTTCCCAGAGATGCTTAGCACTTGTTGGCCCTTTTGCCTTCACTCTGTGGTCCAGCTCAAACCATCTTGATTGGGTTCTGGTCTGGTGACTGTGGAGGCTAGGTCATGTGGCGTAGCACCCCATCACTCTCCTTCTTGGTCAAATGGCCCTTTCACAGCCTGGAGGTGTGTTTGGGGTCATTGTCCTGTTGAAAAATAAATGATGGTCCAACTAAACGCAAACCGGATGGAATAGCATGCCTCTGCAAGATACTGTGGTAGCCATGCTGGTTCAGTATTCAATTTTGAATAAATCCCCAACAGTGTCACCAGCAAAGCACTCCCACACCATCACACCTCCTCCTCCATGCTTCACGGTGGGAACCAGGCATGTAGAGACCATCCGTTCAACTTTTCTGCGTCACACAAAGACAAGGTGATTGGAACCAAAGATCTCAAATTTGGACTCATCAGACCAAAGCAGATTTCCACTGTTCTAATGTCCATTCCTTGTGTTCTTTAGCCCAAACAAGTCTCTTCTGCTTGTTGCCTGTCCTAAGCTGTGGTTTCCTAGCAGCTATTTTACCATGAAGGCCTGCTGCACAAAGTCTCCTCTTAACAGTTGTAGAGATGTGTCTGCTGCTAGAACTCTTTGTGGCATTGACCTGGTCTCAAATCTGAGCTGCTATTAACCTGCGATTTCTGAGGCTGGTGACTCGGATAAACTTATCCTCAGAGCAGAGGTGACTCTTGGTCTTCCTTTCCTGGGGTGGTCCTCATGTGAGCCAGTTTCTTTGTAGCGCTTGATGGTTTTTGCAACTGCACTTGGGGACACTTTCAAAGTTTGCCCAATTTTTCGGACTGACTGACGTTCATTTCTTAAAGTAATGATGGCCATTCATTTTTCTTTACTTGACTGCTTTTTTCTTCCCATAATACAAATTCTAATACTCTATTCAGTAGGACTATCAACTGTGTATCCACCAGACTTCTGCTCAACACAACTGATGGTCCCAACCCCATTTATAAGCCAAGAAATCCCACTTATTAAACCTGACAGGGCACACCTGTGAAGTGAAAATCATTTCCGGTGACTACCTCTTGAAGCTCATCAAGAGAATGCCAAGAGTGTGCAAAGCAGTCATCAAAGCAAAAGGTGGCTACTTTGAATAACCTAGAATATAAAACATATTTTCAGTTGTTTCACACTTTTTTGTTAAGTACAGTTAGGGCCAGAAATATTTGGACAGTGACACAATTTTCGCGATTTGGGCTCTGCATGCCACCACATTGGATTTGAAATGAAACCTCTACAACAGAATTCAAGTGCAGATTGTAACGTTTAATTTGAAGGGTTGAACAAAAATATCTGATAGAAAATGTAGGAATTGTACACATTTCTTTACAAACACTCCACATTTTAGGAGGTCAAAAGTAATTGGACAAATAAACATAACCCAAACAAAATATTTTTATTTTCAATATTTTGTTGCAAATCCTTTGGAGGCAATCACTGCCTTAAGTCTGGAACCCATGGACATCACCAAACGCTGGGTTTCCTCCTTCTTAATGCTTTGCCAGGCCTTTACAGCCGCAGCCTTCAGGTCTTGCTTGTTTGTGGGTCTTTCCGTCTTAAGTCTGGATTTGAGCAAGTGAAATGCATGCTCAATTGGGTTTAGATCTGGAGATTGACTTGGCCATTGCAGAATGTTCCACTTTTTGGCACTCATGAACTCCTGGGTAGCTTTGGCTGTATGCTTGGGGTCATTGTCCATCTGTACTATGAAGCGCCGTCCAATCAACTTTGCAGCATTTGGCTGAATCTGGGCTGAAAGTATATCCCGGTACACTTCAGAATTCATCTGGCTACTCTTGTCTGCTCTTATGTCATCAATAAACACAAGTGACCCAGTGCCATTGAAAGCCATGCATGCCCATGCCATCACGTTGCCTCCACCATGTTTTACAGAGGATGTGGTGTGCCGTGGATCATGTGCCGTTCCCTTTCTTCTCCAAACTTTTTTCTTCCCATCATTCTGGTACAGGTTGATCTTTGTCTCATCTGTCCATAGAATACTTTTCCAGAACTGAGCTGGCTTCTTGAGGTGTTTTTCTGCAAATTTAACTCTGGCCTGTCTATTTTTGGTATTGATGAATGGTTTGCATCTAGATGTGAACCCTTTGTATTTACTGTCATGGAGTCTTCTCTTTACTGTTGACTTAGAGACAGATACACCTACTTCACTGAGAGTGTTCTGGACTTCAGTTGATGTTGTGAATGGGTTCTTCTTCACCAAATTAAGTATGCGGTGATCATCCACCACTGTTGTCATCCGTGGACGTCCCAAGCTCACCAGTCAATTCCTTTTTTCTCAGAATGTACCCAACTGTTGATTTTGCTACTCCAAGCATGTCTGCTATCTCTCTGATGGATTTTTTCTTTTTTTTCAGCCTCAGGATGTTCTGCTTCACCTCAATTGAGAGTTCCTTTGACCGCATGTTGTCTGCTCACAGCAACAGCTTCCAAATGCAAAACCACACACCTGGAATCCACCCCTGACCTTTTAACTACTTCATTGATTACAGGTTAACGAGGGAGACGCCTTCAGAGTTAATTGCAGCCCTTAGAGTCCATTGTCCAATTACTTTTGGTCCCTTGAAAAAGAGGACGCTATGCATTACAGAGCTATGATTCCTAAACCCTTTCTCCGATTTGGATGTGGAAACTATCATATTGCAGCTGGGAGTGTGCACTTTCAGCCCATATTATATATATAATTGTATTTCTGAACATGTTTTTGTAAACAGCTAAAATAACAAAACTTGTGTCACTGTCCAAATATTTCTGGCCCTAACTGTATATAATTCCACATGTGTTAATTCATAGTTTTGATGCCTTCAGGGTGAATTTGCAATTTTCATAGTCATGAAAATACAGAAAAATCTTTAAATGAGGTGTGTCCAAACGTTTGGTCCGTACTGTACCTCACATGTATTGTGTCAGAAAACTAGGAGGATTGGTCTTCTTTTCTACCAGTGGCTGAGTTTGCGTTAAACAATCATCAAAGAAAGTCCACTGGTAAGTCACCATTTTTGGGTGCATATGGTTTCCATCCTCAATTCTATACCTTCAGTAAAGATGAGTCTTCGGGAGTTCCTAGAGAGGAACAATTGTCTTATTTTCTCTCATCTCTCAGGAAAATTAAACGATCATGGTAGACAAATACAAACGTATGGCTGATAATTGATTGACAGGTTCGGACTTGGGGGAGAATAATTTAATATGGCTATCCACCAAAAATATTAAACTGAAAGTTCCTTCTTGGAAATTAGGTCCTAGGTTTATTGGTCTTTTATAAGGTGTTAATACAGCAGAAAAAGGGCAGCGATGTTTACTTGTCCAGATCTCCAAACAAATGCAGGATGCAGCAGACCCATATAGTAAAGATGGCGGCAACACAGGTGCAAAATACTGATGAGACAACCACTCACAGCCTACCAATCCATGGAGGGGGTGATTGCTCATGAGGTGGTCGCCGTAATCAACCCTGTAGCTTTTTGTGGAAAACCAGCTCTTAAGATCCATAATGTTTTTCACAAGTCTTTGCTCAAAAAATTTGTTGCGCCTGTGGAACTGTCAACTTTCCTGCCACCACTGATTATTGTTGATGGCAATTTAGAATTTCAGGTAGCGAAAATCATCAATTCCCATTTGGTTTGCCGCTCTGTACAATACCTGGTACATTGGAAAGGATATGGTCCGGAGGTGAGGATGTGGGTGCTGGCATCTGAGGTTAATACCGATAGGTTGATATGGTACTTTCATTTGGCCCATGCAGGTAAACCCAGCCCCAAGGATCCTCAGGCCCCTTGTAGAATGGGGGGTAGTCATGAGTGTGTCACATCAACCTGGGAGATGTGGGAGTAGAAGATTAGTGAGTATTGTGAATTGCAGATTTTCCATTTAGCCTGGGTGTTTGGATCCCATATTAAATTTATTTGGTTTCCTTTGGTGCAAAAGAGGTTAACAACCCTTTCTATGCCGGTCAGAAACATGCAGCTCCATTTTAGCTGCTTCTGATCTGGTTGTTCTATAAAACCTGGCCAGACCCTATCTGTCTTGCCAGTGAAAGCTTTGCTTCCTTGCTCCTTGGAGATGTTGTGCTATACTAGAGATCGTGTTGCTTCTAGAAATTGTGGTTATGTTTTGGGTGTATGGTTTCATATTTATTCATATTCCCATTTGGTTAGTACTTGTATATCTTTTCCTATATTCCTCCGTGCCCTTGGTGAGTGTTTTTGTATGCAGGTTGCTTTTTGTTATCCCTGTTTGTCTTACATGTTTATAAACTAACTTATCTGTCACAGATCTCCAGGGGGAGGGGAAGGGAAAGCATAGGACATTAACTGGAGCATAGTAAGTTCAGAGACTTGGGCCTCTCTACCTTCAGGAGTACCTCTGGGACAGAGAAGTTAGGATCCCAGTTTCAGGGACAGTTTGAGGCCCCCCTTCTTTACTGAAGACCGTCAAAGCGTGACAGATCCAGTAGAGAATGAATCCATATTGCTAATTGAGCAGACATCTAAATAAATTACAACACAAGTGTTAAAGGGAACCTGTCTGTCAAATCACGCTGCCTAAACCAAGGGCAACATGAATCAGAACCTGGTTACACAATTGCAGTCATTTGCAAATCCAGTCAGGCTCTAGAAATATCCTTCATTATATCAGTCACATCAATTTTAATATCCTATACCTGGATAAATTCATAGTGAGGTCCCACATTCATTACTTTTTATGTCAGATTCCTTTTAGCACCTATGCACAGTATAAGTGATTTAATTAGTGGTGGTTTGACCATTGGGTGCCCAAATAATCACAAGAATTGGTCTCGAGCACGGGATGGGAAATATACGACCAGGAAAAATATGCAGCTAATGAATTCTTTTGAGAACCCTGCTATTAGAAGTGGAAAGAAAGAACAAAAACAACAAACTTTGAATGAAAATAGAGGACCAAGAGAAACTGACTACAAACTAAAATGTGTTTATACAAATGCATAGAGAATGGTTATCAAATAAGAATTAGAGCAGCACAGGAAGAGAAATATGATGTCATAGGTATCACTGAAACTTAGTGGGATGAAACACATGATTGGAATACAAACCTTGAAGGCGACAATGTATTTATTAGAAACAGGATTAACAAGAAGCGAGGAGATATTGAATTGTATATTAGGAAAATGTATATCTCCACAAAGATCCAAGCTTCAGAGATTGGGAGCTCTGTAGTAACTGTTTGGTTAAGAATTCATGGAGATAAGAACAGAAAGGACACTATTTTAGGTATTTACTATATGCCACCTGGACAGAGTGAAGATATGGATGAACACTTTTTACATCAGAAATCTCTGTTCTCAAGAAAGTACGACAGTTAAAATTTCCCATGATCGCTATCTAGATATTTATTGGAAATCTATCTCAGGCAAAAGTAATGGGTCCAAACAATTCTCATCTTCTCCTGCTGACAACTTTATCTTTCAAAAGGTAGGAGAGAGAACAAGAGGATCTGCAATCTTGTACCTAATTCTTACTCACGTGGTGATCAAAATTGTTGGTACCCCTTGTTTAATAACAGAAAAAAATACAATGGTTACAGAAATAACTTGAATCTGACAAAAGTAATAATAAATTAAAAATCTATGAAAATGAACAAATTAAAGTCAGACATTGCTTTTCAGCCATGCTTCCACAGAATTTAAAAAAAAATAAACTCATGAAATACGCCTGGACAGAAATGATGGTACCGTTAACTTTATATGTTGTTGCACAACCTTTTGAAGCAATCACTGCAATCAAACGATTCCTGTAACTGTCAATGAGACTTCTGCATCTCTCAACAGGTATTTTGGCCCACTCCTCAAGAGCAAACTGCTCCAGTTGTCTCATGTTTGAAGGTTGCCTTTTCCAGACAGCATGTTTCAGCTCTTTCCCTTAATAGTCTTGAGATTTCACTGTACCCTGCGCAGATTCTGCACTCCCGGTGCCAGATGCAGCAAAGCAGCCCAAGAACATAACAGAGCCTCTTCCATGTTTCACAGTAGGGACAGTGTTCTTTTCTTGATATGCCTCATTTTTCCGTCTGTGAACATAGAGCCTATGTGCCTTGCCAAAAAGTTCAATTTTTGTCTCATCTGTTCATAGGACATTCTCCCAGAAGCTTTTTGACTTGTCAACATGAATTTTGGAAAATTCCAGTCTGGTGTTTTTATGATTTTTTCGACAACGGTGTCCTTCTTGGTCATCTCCCATGAAGTCAACTTTGGATCAGACAACGACAGATGGCGCGATCTGCCACTGATGTTCCTTGAACTTGAAGTTCACCCTTAATCTGCTTAGAAGTTTTTCTGGGCTCTTATGTTACCATTCATATTATCCGTTTCCTCGATTTGTCATCAATTTTCCTCCTGCAGCCACGTCCAGGGAGGTTGGCTACAGTCCCTTGGATCTTAAATTTCTGAATAATATGTGCAGCTGTAGTCACAGGAACATCAAGCTGCTTGGAGATGGTCCAACTTTTACCTTTAACATGTTTGTCTATAATTTTCTTTCTAATCTCTTGAGACAACTCTTTCCTTCACTTCCTCTGGTCCATGTTGAGTGTGATACACACCATGTCACCAAACAGCACAGTGAGTATCTGTATACAGGCCCACTTACTGATTCCAAGATTGTACACCTGTGATGCTAATTAGTGAACACACCATGATTTAACATGTCCCTTTTGTCCCATTATTTCTGTCAGGTCTATTTCATGAGTTTTACTTTTTTTAAATTCTGCATGGTTCAAAAGCAATGCCTGACTTTAATTTGTTAATTTTCATATATTTTTAAGTTATTATTACTTTTGTCAGATTCAAGTTATTTCTGTGACCATTGTGAGTTTTTCTGTCATTAAACAAGGGGTACCAACAATGTTGACCACATGTGTACCAACAGGTTGAGGAAGTAAAGGTGGCTGGAAATTTAGGAGGCAGCGATCATGCTATCCTCAAATTTTGGATTACAAGAGGAGGAAGACCAGCGAGGGCATTGCGGCTTTAAATCTCATCTCAGCATGCTTAGCATGTCAATCTTCGCAAGGAGAAACAATACTTTTTGGATATCCTAGGGTACTGAAAAGGTTAGCAGAGGAAATTGCAGGACCACTAGCCAGAATCTTTGAAAAATCCTAGAAAACAGGAGATATTCAAGAAGATTGCAGAAGGGCAAATTTTGTCCCTATCTTCAAAAAAGGAAAGAAGATGGAACTAGGAAATTACAGGCTAGTGAGTCTTACTTCTATACCAGGAAAATATTTTAATAAATTATTAAACAGCAAGTATGTAAGTACCGGGATAAGAATACAGTAACTAACCAGAGCCAGCATGAGTTTGTGTCAAACACGTCATGCCAGACTAATCTAACTTCCTTCTATGATGGAGTCACTGACTGGATGGATCAGGGAAATGCGGTAGATATAGTATATCTTATCTTCAGAAAAGCATTTGACAAAGTATCTCATTGAAAAAATGAGCAGGTATGGGATTGACAAGGCTACAATTAGGTGGATTCATAACTGGCTCTTTGATCATACTCAAGGAGTGATAATAAATGGTATCACATTCTAAATGATGTATATAAGGGAACAGAAGGTAAACTGATCAAATTTGCAGACAATGCAAAGGAAGGAGGGATAACTAACAAGAGAAGACCAAGATAGGATTCAGAAGGCTATAGATAATCTTGAACAATCGGCAGCAACTAACAGAATGGTATTTATCAAGGAGAAATGCAAGATTCTACATCTGGGCAAGAAAAACAAAAATTACATCTACAGAGTGGGAGAAACAGAACTAAGCGACAGCACTTGTGAAAGACTTGGGAGTACTAATATATCACAGACTGCGCATGAGTCAACAGTGTGATGCAGCAGCAAAAAAGGCAAACACAGTTCTAGGATGTATTAAGAGAAGCATAGAGTCTAGATCGCATGAAGTAATTATCCCCTTCTACTCCTTGGTCAGGCCTCATCTGGAATACTGCACCACAACAATGATACCAATTCCCACATGAGTGTATAAGGAAACAAGGAAGCGATCCCATGTGTAGGCAATAAAAACAATATTTATTATAAATAGTAAAACCAACAAATTCAACAATCAAAAAATTCTGACAGTGCAGTAAATAAAGAGGTAACCAGGCTAATACCTATAAGGAGTCCGTGCTGTGATCCGTGCTCGTGGCGTCCCCTCACCCCGATGCGTGTTTCGCCACCCGCTTCTTCCGAGTTACCTCTTTATTTACTGCACTGTCAGAATTATATGGGTTACGTTGTTAGGTGTATCATGGCTGTGTCTGGTACTAATAATGGGTCAAGCCTTATGGTCTATGAGTTGCACTGACTGAATTACATGTGTGTTTATTCAGGTGTACTAACAATAAGAGGTTACATTTGTTATTAGGATCAATATACTCTTATATGTGTATATATTTCCCTGGAGATATGAGCACGTTATGTCAGTATGCCTATTAGCCCATTATTTGGGTCTATTTCCATAGTGTTTTGTCTCACCATATGTTACTGAGTGGTGTCCCCTACGGCATCTTTTGCTTTTTTGATTGTTGAATTTGTTGGTTTTACTATTTATAATAAATATTGTTTTTATTGCCTACATATGGGATCGCTTACTTGTTTCCATATACACTCATGTGGGAATTGGTAGTTTTTGTCGTTTGGAGTGCCCTATAGGACTATTTTTGGTATTGACCACAACAATGATGGCAAATCCGCAGGCAAAGCCACCTCAAAAATGACTGCCAGTGTTTTCCTATATTGGTTTTGCCAGGTAAAACTTGTAGGCTGTGCCAGTTGTCTAAAATGCACCGTGTGCACATACCACACTGTTATTTCCTTGAATTGTTGGATTTGCTGTATGTTTTTTTTAAATCAAAGTATTCAATTCTTTCAGTGTTTTTTTGCTGTTTTTTTTTCACCCATTCAAATGAATGCTTAAAAACCATATAAAAAAACCCATGGGCATAATGTACACAGCGGTTTTACTTACAACACACTGCAGTTTTACAGTAGAAAAGAGCAGCAATAATGCACTGTGTGAACATACCCTTAAGATAGTTTTTTTAATTAACTCTAGGTGGGTTGGGGCGCAACTTACCTAATATGCCTAGGGCACAAAAATACGTTGTCCCAACCCTGTTTTTTAATTAACTCTAGGTGGGTTGGGGCGCAACTTACCTAATATGCCTAGGGCACAAAAATACGTTGTCCCAACCCTGGTCCTATCACATAAAAATGTTAGTTCCCCTTAAATAGTTCAGACAGATTTGCTGCTTAAAACTCCAGGTAATTTTTGGATTACTTTATCCACATGGGACTGGACAACCCTCTTAACATGCTTTATGTTCAAGCACAATTTATGCGGGTAAGAAGCACTGCAATGATGGCAACATTGCAATATCTAGGGAAGAAAGCCTTCTGTGAACATATAGCGATAATGAGACCACAGAAGGCCCTCTATTTTTCTGTGTGTTTTCTTTTGGGTTAGTATAGTTATATTTAAATTAAAATTTATACAGCAGAAAATCAATTCAATTTCACAATAACAATAGTTTTCTGCAATCACATCCTGCACAGTGAAGCCTCTGAGATTTACCGTAGATAACACAGTAGGATGAGTCATCCATATGAAGAGAGCCAGAAGTTATATACCGTATTTGTATTCCATTCATTCCCGAGGGCAGGGATGATTTTTCCTGTGAAATAATCATCATAAAACAGGAATTGCATCAGGCGCTATAAAACAACATTACTCAAAAGTATTTCTACATTTAGGAAGGACACCTATGCAATACCTAGTAAAATGTATGCCACAGGACGTCAATGAAGTCGGTTACTCAACAGTCAAACATGATACCACAGTGTATTCGTTAGAGGATATGATTAATCTATGTCCTTTATGTATCAGATTTAGGGCCACTTAATATGTTTTAACTATAGCAAAATGTTGGCTTCTTCCATGCTAACAGTCCAAATGGGACACGGCATGGTTCAAAGTAGGGTGAGGCATTGAACAAGGTTGCATCCTGTCACCATTTCTCTTCAATTTATGTGCACAAGCTATTTTCAAGAATGCTGGACTTCCTTAAAAAGAAGAAATCAAAATATATGGACAAATCATCAAGAATCTTAAATACACAGATGACACAACATTGATAGTAACAAGCATAGATGGAATGAAGGACTTATTTTGGAGTGTGAAGATGGAAAGCTCAAACATGGGACTTCAACTCAATACAAAGAAGACTACTATATATAGCCAAGTATGACTGAGACACATTTGACATGAACGGCAATGAACTGGAAGTTATAATAAAGGACTTCAACCTACTCGGAGAGATGATGACTTAAGACGCAGCAACGACACCGCAAGTCAATAGAAGAGCCATGGACAAATTGGCAACAAAGTCACTCAAAAAGGTCTTTAATCAATGAACATTTGACTGGTGATGAAGACACAGTATGTAGTTTGATATTTTCTGTGGAAACATACAGATGAGAAAACTGGAGGATAAAGAAACAAGATAGAAAAATCGACACCATCAAAAGGCGGTGCTAGAGAAAGATGTTTTCAATAATGTTATCATGGATGACAAGAGAAACAAATTAATTTTGGAACAAATTAAGCCAGTCAAGTCATTCTAATTAAGGATCACCAAGCTACGACTTAACTGCTTTGGACGCATCATATGAATACAGAAAACAATGTAGAAGGACATCATGGTCGAAAGAATAGAAGAACAAGTTGAAGATGAAGACCAGCAACCCGAAAGCTTGATAAAATCAAAATAATGTCAGAGAAAGCAATGGCAGACCTATCTATGCTTGCACAAGATCGATCTTACTACAGATCGTTCATCCATCAAGTTGCCATGGCTCGAGACCAAGGCGAAGGTTGTTAAATAATAATCCATGCTAAGCACTGCCAGGCTGTTCATAATTTCATTAGTTATTCTCTATTAGGTTTTTCTCACTTCTTACTCAGAAGGACAGAACTGGGGCTCAGCAGTTAGCAATGTAGCTTTGCAGCACTGGGGTCTTGGGTTCAAAACTCACTATGGTCAACATTTGCAAGGAGTTTGTATGTTCTCCCCTTGTTTGTGTGAGTTTCCTCTGGGTACTCTGGTTTCCTGCTACAGTCAAAAGAAAAAAAATCTGATACTGATTTTAGCTTATTAGCCACAGTGGGAACAGTGATAATGTCTGTAAAGTGCTGGGAAAATTAATGGTGTTGAATAAGTAAAATAAATATACCTTGTAAAATAGGGGATCAAGATATAGTAATCTGATACACACCAGTGAGATGCTATAAGATATAGGTGCCTGTTAGGGGGGTAGCTCTGAAGTAGAGATATGCACTACCGATATTATGCAACGATTTGTGGTGTGTATATATGTGGAGCAAAAGAACAGCATCCATATAAATCCTCTAATAGGGACATAGATGGAGACGCAAGGTGAAATCCCTGACCAAGGATGCGCTCCGAAGCGCGCGTCGGGGAATGCGCTGCACTAGAACCAAGGACCAAGCAGGTAATTTCCTTGCTTCCTCAAGGTACTATACTACTATATCTTGATCCCAAATGTTTAGCAGATACTGCCTGTCTACTGAAATCTACCTCTATCTTATACATTGGTCCCTGAAGGACAAAATAACTCCCCCCACACCTCTTCTCTCTCCCTCCCTCCTCCTTTTTCAATTAAGGAGTTATGTGATTCACTTTGAATGTTATTACATTTTACCTTGTGGTTCAGTTTTTAATTATATGTATTGTATTTTATGTGCAATATAATATATTGTATTTTTCTGTTCACTACAAGTGCGGGCACCTCTTTGTTTGTAGTGCTATTGTATACCACACATAATAGAGGTATTTTATCCTTTCACCGAGGTTCCACACTGTTCTATTGATCTTAAGTTCGGTGTTCTCTTATTGGTTCACGTCATTTTCCGATTGGTCTACCATTCATCCGCACTCCTTAGGTGGTGCAATTAACTACTTCTAGTTGATGTACAGGGTGGGCCATGTATATGGATACACCTAAATAAAATGGGAATGGTTGGTGATATCAACTTCCTGTGTGTGGCACATTAGTATATGGGAGGGGGAAAACTTTTCAAGATGTGTGGTGAATATGGCGGCCATTTTGAAGTAGGCCATTTTGGATCCAACTTTATTTTTTTCCAAGGGGAAGAGGGTCATGTGACACATCCAACTTATTGAGAATTTCACAACAAAAACAATGGTGTGCTTGGTTTTAATGTAACTTTATTCTTTCATGATGTATTTACAAGTTTCTCTTTGTTTACAGCCATTGACATGTTGCAGAGGTTAACACGTGAGGAGCGGATAGAAATTGTGTTGGATGTCTGGTGAACGCAGTACCCAGGACATTGCAGAAGATTTCAATGCAAGACACCCTAAGCAAGAAAACTGTCACCATTCCCATCTTATTTAGATGTATCCATATAAGTGGCCCACCCAAAAAAGTTTGCCTCATCACTGAACATAATGTTCTGTTTAAACTGAGGGTCCTGTTTCAACTTTTGTTTTTCCCATTCTGTGAATTCAGCGTGCCAATCTGGCATCAGTCGTTCATCCCTTTGGCAGATATTAGCTACTCACAAATGACACCCTAACAAAATCCAGCTGCTGCAGCATCTCAACGAGGATAACCCAGATCGGCGCACAGAATGGGCAAAACAAAAATTACATTTGTTTTCAGAATGAGAAAAAGGTGAATGTCCCCTGAGTTTTTTTTTAAATGCACATTTTCAATAAAATTAGCCTTTAGAATTAGGTGGATTAGGTGGATTGCCACCTTTTTGTAATAGGGAATGTTCTTCCAATTCACCAGATACTATTGAAGAACACGGTCTGAGAGATTCATATCACTCATACAGAATCTGTCATACAGAATCTGTCACACAGATTACTACGTTTTACCAATAGCCTCCATTTCCCTGCTACATGTATGCAGCCTACCTCTCATTCCACTTTTCCACAAGTCATTGCTAACTTGCAAAAGTAAAAAAAATGCTTTCAACATGTCTGGACACCAGCGGTTGTGGAAACCCTACTGTTCATTTTGTGGATGGTCCTGTATGTGCAGCCTAAATGGATGTAAGGAGGGAAACACTTATTTATTGTACATAGATGTGACACCCTTTGAGTGAGAATGACACTACCAGGTCCTGTGTATTTGTGCCAATACTTTATTTGAAGGTTAAGGTAATGTTTTAAAAATATAACAAAGAACAAGACAAGAACACACTTGACCAACAGTAAATATAAATATAGTTATATTGATTAAGAATATATTTATTAAAGCTTGAATTGAGCCAAGGTATATAAAAGATTAATATTAAAAATACACTAAACATGACATTAGATGCAGTGGTGAAGGGCTTTTCTATGACGACATACACACCCTTCAGTGGTCCCCAACATTAACATTCAGCTAGTCATCCCTGATTTAATCCTTTAAATGGTACAACAATATAGAACAATGGAAAAGGTTGTTTGAAGTGTCAGGGTCCTAGAGTGATGTCATCCATACATTAACACCTAACATGATATTATGGCTTACTTCTATGTATACGGCAAAGACGTATCTGTGAGACACTTGACACTTTAACAATATCAGCTTTACTTAAAACCCAACGCTGCCTCTCGCGAGTGAATAGCCAAGCTTGTTCCGGTTTCCGATGAAGGACATGAATCCAACGTATGTCTCAATTAGAAGTGGTTGATTTAAGATCAAAGCTCCATTTGCTCGCCCTGGCACAGGGTTAGTCTTGTGTGATTCTTGGACGGCTTTTACCAATTGATCATTAAAGACTGAAATCTGCAGACATAGGAGAAATAAGACGATGACTGAAAGTTAGACGTTCGGACTGCTACAAGTTATGCTTCCACATATAAGAATGTGTACCTGGCCAGTTATAACGAGCGGCTAATGTTTTCATATATACTGTATATCTATATAGTTTTTATACACAAGAGTCACCATTTATTTTAACCCTTTCATGTCCAACCCAATTTCCATTATTGATTTTTTTTCCCCTCTCCTCTTTCCAAGAATGATAACTTTTTACTTCTGATGACATAGCTGTATGTGGGCTTGTTTTTTTGTGGGAAGAGTTTTTAATGACACCATTCATTTTGCCATATATTGTACTGAAAAATTAAAAAAAAAAAAATCCAAGTTTGGTGATTATTTTTTTACATTTTAGTGGTTAGAAAAAAGTTCAAAACTTTAAAACTGTAAAAAAATATATATATGAGACACTAAAATGTTTCTGTTGATGGAGCTATGTGTGAATTTGTTTTATAATGTGGAGACATGTAGTTTTTATTGATAACATTTTTGGTACATACAATGTTGTAATTGCATTTCTGGACAAGAGAAACAGTGTATATAGGAAGTCTACACACCGCTGTTGAAATGCCAGCTTTTTGTCAGGTAAAAGAATCATAGAACTTTCAGCAATCACAAAAAAAGAATCATTCCAGAAATTTTCCCCTTTTAATGTCACCTAAAAACTGTACAATTCAATTGTAAACAAAATTAAATTTTTTCGGGTGGAAAAAGAAAAATAAACAACTAAAATAATGTGTTTGCATAAATATGCACACCCTTAACCCCTTCATGACCCAGCCTACTTTGACCTTAATGACCTGGCCGTTTTTTGCAATTCTGACCAGTGTCCCTTTATGAGGTAATAACTCAGGAAGGCTTCAACGGATCCTAGCGGTTCTGAGATTGTTTTTTCGTGACATATTGGGCTTCATGATAGTGGTAAATTTAGGTCAATAAATTCTGCGTTTATTTGTGATAAAAACGGAAATTTGGCGAAAATTTCGAAAATTTCGCAATTTTCACATTTTTAATTTTTATTCTGTTAAACCAGAGAGTTATGTGACACAAAATAGTTAATAAATAACATTTCCCACATGTCTACTTTACATCAGCACAATTTTGGAAACAAAATTTTTTTTTGCTAGGAAGTTATAAGGGTTAAAATTTGACCAGCGATTTCTCATTTTTACAACGAAATTTACAAAACCATTTTTTTTAGGGACCACCTCACATTTGAAGTCAGTTTGAGAGGTCTATATGGATGAAAATACCCAAAAGTGACACCATTCTAAAAACTGCACCCCTCAAAGTGCACAAAACCACATTCAAGAAGTTTATTAACCCTTCAGGTGCTTCACAGCAGCAGAAGCAACATGGAAGGAAAAAAATGAACATTTAACTTTTTAGTCACAAAAATGATCTTTTAGCAACAATTTTTTTATTTTCCCAATGGTAAAAGGAGAAACTGAACCACGAAAATTGTTGTCCAATTTGTCCTGAGTACGCTGATACCTCATATGTGGGGGTAAACCACTGTTTGGGCGCACGGCAGGGCTTGGAAGGGAAGGAGCGCCATTTGACTTTTTGAATGAAAAATTGGCTCCACTCTTTAGCGGACACCATGTTGCGTTTGGAGAGCCCCCGTGTGCCTAAAAATTGGAGCTCCCCCACAAGTGACCCCATTTTGGAAACTAGATGCCCCAAGGAACTTATCTAGATGCACAGTGAGCATTTTAAACCCTCAGGTGCTTCACAAATTGATCCGTAAAAATGAAAAAGTACTTTTTTTTCACAAAAAATTTCTTTTCGCCTCAATTTTTTCATTTTCACATTGGCAATAGGATAAAATGGATCCTAAAATTTGTTGGGCAATTTCTCCCGAGTACGCCGATACCTTATATGTGGGGGTAAACCACTGTTTGGGCACACGGCAGGGCTCGGAAGGGAAGGCGCGCCATTTGACTTTTTGAATGGAAAATTAGCTCCAATTGTTAGCGGACACCATGTCGCGTTTGGAGAGCCCCTGTGTGCCTAAACATTGGAGCTCCCCCACAAATGACCCCATTTTGGAAACTAGACCCCCCAAGGAACTTATCTAGATGCATATTGAGCACTTTAAACCCCCAGGTGCTTCACAGAAGTTTATAACGCAGAGCCATGAAAATAAAAAATAATTTTTCTTTCATCAAAAATTAGTTTTTAGCCTGGAATTTCCTATTTTGCCAAGGGTAATAGGAGAAATTGGACCCCAGAAGTTGTTGTCCAGTTTCTCCTGAGTACACCGATACCCCATGTGTGGGGGTAAACCACTGTTTGGGCACACGTCGGGGTTTGGAAGGGAAGTAGTGATGTTTTGAAATGCAGACTTTGATGGAATACTCTGCGGGCGTCACGTTGCGTTTGCAGAGCCCCTGATGTGCCTAAACAGTAGAAACTCCCCACAAGTGACCCCATTTTAGAAACTAGACTCCCAAAGGAACTTATCTAGATGTGTGGTGAGCACTTTGAACCCCCAAGTGCTTCACAGATGTTTATAACGCAGAGCAGTGAAAATAATAAATACATTTTCTTTCCTCAAAAATAATTTTTTAGCCCAGAATTTTTTAATTTTCCCAAGGGTAACAGGAGAAATTTGACCCCAATAGCTGTTGTCCAGTTTCTCCTGAGTACGGTGATACCCCATATGTGGGGGTAAACCACTGTTTGGGCACATGCCGGGGCTCTGAAGTGAAGTAGTGACGTTTTGAAATGCAGACTTTGATGGAATGCTCTGTGGGCGTCACGTTGCGTTTGCAGAGACCCTGATGTGGCTAAACAGTAGAAACCCCCCACAAGTGACCCCATTTTAGAAGCTAGACCCCGAAAGGAACTTATCTAGTTGTGTGGTGAGCACTTTGAACCCCCAAGTGCTTCACAGAAATTTATAACGCAGAGCCGTGAAAATAATAAATACGTTTTCTTTCCTCAAAAATAATTTTTTAGCCCAGAATTTTTTAATTTTCCCAAGGGTAACAGGAGAAATTTGACCCCAATAGCTGTTGTCCAGTTTCTCCTGAGTACGGTGATACCCCATATGTGGGGGTAAACCACTGTTTGGGCACACGTCGGGGCTCAGAAGGGAAGTAGTGACTTTTGAAATGCAGACTTTGATGGAATGGTCTGCGGGCGTCACGTTGCGTTTGCAGAGGCCCTGGTGTGCCTAAACAGTAGAAACCCCCCACAAGTGACCCCATTTTGGAAACTAGACCCCCCAAGGAACTTATCTAGATATGTGGTGAGCACTTTGAACCCCCAAGTGCTTCACAGACGTTTACAACGCAGAGCCGTGAAAATAAAAAAAATAATTTTTCTTTCCTCAAAAATGATGTTTTAGCAAGCAATTTTTTATTTTCACAAGGGTAACAGGAGAAATTGGACCCCAATAATTCTTGTGCAGTTTGTCCTGAGTATGCTGGTACCCCATATGTGGGGGTAAACCACTGTTTGGGCACACGTCGGGGCTCGGAATTGAGGGAGCACCATTTGACTTTTTGAATACAAGATTGGCTGGAATCAATGGTGGCACCATGTTGCGTTTGGAGACCCCTGATGTGCCTAAACAGTTGAAACCCCTCAATTCTACCTCCAACACACCCCTAACCCTAATCCCAACTGTAGCCATAACCCTAATCACACCCCTAACCACAACCCTAATTCCAACCCTAACCCTAAGGCTATGTGCCCACGTTGCGGATTCGTGTGAGATTTTTCAGCACCATTTTTCAAAAATCCGCGGGTAAAAGGCACTGCGTTTTACTTGTGGATTTACCGCGGATTTCCAGTGTTTTTTGTGCGGATTTCACCTGCGGATTCCTATTGAGGAACAGGTGTAAAACGCTGCGGAAAATACAACGCAGCGTTTCCGCGCGGTATTTTCCGCACCATGGGCACAGCAGATTTGGTTTTCCATAAGTTTACTTGGTACTGTAAACCTGATGGAACACTGCTGCGAATCCGCAGCGTCCAATCCGCTGCGGATCCGCAGCCAAATCCGCACCGTGTGCACGGAGCCTAATTCTAAAGGTATGTGAACACGCTGCGGAAAACGCTGCGGATCCGCAGCAGTTTCCCATAAGTTTACAGTTCAATGTAAACCTATGGAAAACAAAAATCGCTGTACACATGCTGCAGAAAAACTGCACGGAAACGCAGCGGTTTACATTCCGCAGCATGTCACTTCTTTCTGCGGAATCCGCAGCGGTTTTACAACTGCTCCAATAGTAAACTGCAGTTGTAAAACTGCAGCGAAATGCGCAGAAAAAACGCGGTAAATCCGCCATAAATCCGCAGCGGTTTAGCACTGCGGATTTATCAAATCCCCTGCGGAAAAATCCGCAGAGGACCAGAATACGTGCGCACATACCGAACCCTAACCCTAACCCTAGTTCTTACCCCAACCTTAGTGGAAGAAAAAAAAAAATTCTTTATTTTATTATTGTCCCTACCTATGGGGGTGACAAAGGGGGGGGGGGTCATTTAGTATTTTTTTTTATTTTGATCACTGTGATAGGTCACAGTGATCAAAATGCACTTGAAACGAATCTGCCGGCCGGCAAATTCGGCGGGCGCACTGCGCATACACCCGCCATTATGGAAGATGGCGGTGCCCAGGAAAGACGGACGGACCACGGGAGGCTCGGTAAGTATGATGGGGTGGGGGGGAGCACTGGGGGGTGGATCGGAGCATGGGGGGGTGGATCGGAGCGCGGGGGGGTGGATCAGAGCACAGGGGGGTGGATTGGAGCACCGGGGGGTGGATCGGAGTGCAGGGGGGGTGGTTGGAGCACGGGGGTGGGATTGGATCACGGGGGTGAGCGGACAAGAGCACAGGGGGAGCGGACAGGAGGACGGAGGGGAGCGGAGCTGTGTACCGGACTGATCGGAGGACTAGGGGGGGGGGAAATTGGTGGCGGTGGGGGGGTGCAGACCAATGTTTCCAGCCATGACCGATGATATTGCAGCAGCGGCCATGGCTGGATTGTAATATTTCACCAGTTTTAATAGGTGAAATATTACAAATCGCTCTGATTGGCAGTTTCACTTTCAACAGCCATTCAAATCGATCGCAGCCACGGGGGGGGGGGGGGGGGGGTGAAGCCACCCCCCCTGGGCTAAACTACCACTCCCCCTGTCCCTGCAGATCGGGTGAAATTGGAGTCAACCCTTTCACCCGATCTGCAGGGACGCGATCATTCTGTGACACAGCATATGCGTCACAGGTCGGATTGGCACCGACTTTCAAGACGCATACGCTGTGTCACAGGTCGGGAAGGGGTTAAACTAATACTTAGCTAAAGTAACCTTGTAAGTTATGATATCATTCAGTCTTTTTCGGTAGGAGTCTATCAGCATGGCACGTCTAGAATTAGCGATCTGTACCCACTCTCCCTTGCAGTAGCGCTCCAAATCTGTCAGATTGTGAGATTTGTGGTTAAAGAGTGGCGACTGAAGTTATGTCAGCTCCTGAGTCTCCGCCACATGTGTCCATCAGACAATGGACGTACTAGTAGGCCCGGGTCATACAAATCTTTTTGCTCAAGTCTAGTTAGAGTTTCTCCCACAATGGCAATATTTTTTCTTTTTTACAAAGCACAGTATCTGCATGACCATTGGTAATATTCTTTTTTTCTAGTACCTTTGTGTCATCTCCTTTTGTCCCTTGGTGCATCCAGCTTCACAGAGCGGAACGGACGTTTCTTTTATGTGCTAAAACTACATTTCCCAGCAAGCACCCTGCTTTTACTCCCCTGTAGTTTCTGATAAAGCTAGATCTCAGCTTGGCCATTTTTTTCATTTTACGGATGAAGTGACAATTGCCAGTTTTGAATGTAGTGACCCACTACTTGACCAATATTCAAAACTACTTAAAACTCCATATTTTGTTGGTGGTTCTTGTGGACCTATAGAGCATGATCATGTTCTCTGTGCATGCAGAGCATTGCAGAGCTGAGCATCAATAGCCGCGACAGTTTTTCTTGCACTAGGCAAGGTCATTAGGTGCAAATGCAACTGGCGTTAGTGGGATCTTCAGAGAAGAGCATAACTAAGCAGTGCTACAACCCGGCTGTCAGATGTTTTATCACACGTGCTTTTAGGTGCATCCATGCTCAGCTGACAGCATTACAACTACTGGAGGATGGATTCAGTGGCAATGATGGGTAAAGAAAGCTCTGGGGGACAATATAGGCTGTACTGACACCCGATTCATTCTGTAAATACTGAGACAAAGCTATGATGTTGAGAATAACCTTCTCAATACATGTTTTTTTTCTACTTGTCTTGAAGTTTACAAGTTTTTTTTTGTACTTTCTGCTGGTAAAGCACACACCGCCCTCTAGTGGAAATGTTAGAGTACATTTTTTGCCAATCTGAGTATATAAAGATTATTAAACTACCGTGAATTGGATTGAAAAACTCAAATAAATTGTGATCCCTGCTGCAGTCTGACCCTGAAGAGACCTGATTAAAACACGTGTTTGCTTCTATTAGTAAATGCTCTGGAGTTCATGTTTTAGGAGAAATGTCATCCTCCTACAGAGTACAGTGGGTGCACACTCCAAACAGAGTTTTGCAGCCCACATAACTGAATTCCACACGGCACCTGTCATATGACCGGCGCTGCTGTATACCAAATATGTGACTTCAATGGAAGAAACTTAGATGGACGTCACTTTCACCTACTCAGCAACTTAAAAGATTTACTGTCCTGGACAGCACCGTCCTGATACTTCCGTCTGTGGGATACCTGACATGACGGATTTTCTTAGTATGTACAAGTGAAGCAATCCTCTATATTGGCTGACCAAACATATAAGGGTAGGTTATTCAGCAGTGGCAGAGTGTAATAATGGCCGCGACTGCTACATATGACACCACTATATACATTTACCTGGCTGATGGCGGAGAACTTTTCAGAAAAGGTACTTAGCGGGTGATCGATGAAGGTTGTGTACGGAAGATCACTAGACAAAGGGTTCCAGCGGGCAACAAAAGAAGCCTCGCGCAATTTATCCCAGTGAATACGCAGTCCTTCTCCATCTCTCCTGAAAAGAAGAAATCGCAGGTCTTTACATATGTATCAAATGTGCCCTTGAGAAATCATTCTCAGAAATGATGGTGCAATACACAATAACACATATGGCATGCAAATAATATTATAATATGAAAACCCTAATCGTTTCTGATAAGGATGTTGTTGAAAGAGGATCAGCTTAACAAAACCCCTATGTCACCATATTATACTGCCTAGCAGAGCTAGATTTGCCACAATCGTCAATTTCTGAGGCTACTCAATTATCTGTGTTAATATGAAAATGTTCTACAACAAATACGCTTTATATAAATTGACTTTAATAATTAATGTGCTCAAATTCTTAATTTTTGGGGCTCAATTTAGCCGGCTTATACGGATATAGAAATGTGGGCCTTTATGTTTCAATTCCTTGCAATTTTCCACCAATGATTTTGCGGTCAGTGAATGACAAAGCTTTAGTTTACAATCAGGGTCTGCATTTCCCTACATCCTGCTCTCAGATCAGAGGTCTCCGTTCTTGTCAATGATCACGTGTACACACTACGCCTCTTACCAGCGGACAAAAGCATCGGTTTCTCTCCTCTCTCAGGTGTTTTGTAAACCTGAAGCACCTTTTCCTGTTTTTTTTTTGTCTTTTATCATTTCCTGTTTTTTTTACCAAGTCTGTATTTTTTGCAAATTTGTCAAGGATTTCCATGATTTTTTTTATATCCATAAAGAAATAAAGAAAACATTAGCATTTTTTGCAGTGAAAATGCTGAAAAAAAAGCCTTCTAGGTGTTTTTCGTTTAGTTTTCCTATTTGACTTGTATTATAAAGTATTGAGCTTCTTACTAGTGGAAAATGCCTGAAGAATCGTCAACTCACTTCCTTTAACCGCAGAAGTTGAAGCTTTGCATAGAAAAGAAATCTGTACGTTCTTATGAGTGTTTTCCACAGGTGTTAACAGCAGAAAGAGAGGCCGAGCGGACATACCATTAAAGTCTAGGCTGCTTAGCTCAAGAGCATTGTAGTAAGGTTTCACTGTTTACACTGATGTAAAAAACTAAAAAAAAACTAACTAACTGGAAACCCCTTTAAAAAGGTATCTGTCAGCAGGATTTCATCTACCAAGCTGTTTATATGCACATTTTTAAAGCCAAGTCCAGCAATACCTTTACTTGGCCAGTCTCTTCCTCCATTACTGAGAAATCAGTTGGAATTGATATGCAAACGAGACTAAAAAACTATTTGTAGAGCCCCTGTCACTCCAGCTCTATTCCTCGTCCAGCGCCGCCCCCTCTGGTGTGGCTAACAGCCTACATGATTTGTGAATTTAGGTAAAGGAATCATCAGCCAAACAGGAGGCAGCCTGCGCTGGGCAGGGAATAGAGCTGGAGTGACAGAGGCTTCAGACCTACAGTCTCATTCAAATGCTGATTTCTCAGTAATGGATGAAGGAAATGGCCATGTAAAGGTATTCATGGACTTGTCTATGAAAGAGCTATATATGCATATAAATAGTTTGTGCGGTGAAGCTACTCACAGATTCCCTTTAAAGGGTATAAACTCCAAAATAAGTAGCTATACAAAGCCCAAGGTAACCAAGTAATAAGCTTTTTTCATGTTTACGACTAATTTAGAGGGCTCTAGAATGGTATTGAACATACGTTGTGTATGATTTATTTCCCACTCCTAACAGTTTTGTATAGGCATATACACATTACCCTTTGCAACCAACACCTAATCAGTACAATTTGAGGTGAGTGGCGGTATGCAGCTAATCATGATACTGCGGTAACAACCACCCAATGTGAATTTTGCTGCTTCAGTGCAAAAAAATATCATGTTCTTCCGTTACCTGAGGACACATGATACTATCTATCAGGATATTTAGAATACATTGGCTAGAATAAAATAATATATTGTATGAGATCCGAAACCTAATAATTTTGGTGTGTAATCCTCTTTAAAAGATTAGATATCTTGCTGGAAATAAAAAACGATGAATTGTGATGCATGCCATTCCCTCTCCATAACACAACAGTTTTATTTCAACATCACTATGTTTTCTTTGCATCTGGTAACAAAACCCCAGCTTAGTGAAAACGCGGTATGTGCGGTTAATGGAAACTCTTGGCAGCAGTCCATTAAAACAATACACACAATAGGGAGTCAGCAGCTTTGTGTGCAAGTACGCTATTGTACAAATTTACTTACCGCCACACTCTTCAGTATTTGACCATCTGTCCTGAAGTGCAGGCATGTGTTAAGTTACAAAGCTTTCCATTACCAGTAATGTTGAAGAAATGTTTCTGGCAAGGACCAGATTATCAAGCTTCATTATAAACCACTTGACAAATGGAATTTCTCCATCTTGGAATGTTACGGGGCTTTTTGCCGCAAAATATTAATCTTCATAAAAGTGAAAACTTTAATATCCTGCACCACCACTGACTGTTATCCTGAAATCAATGTCATGAAATGCAACGAGAGTTCAACTTTTATAAAGCGACATTAGTCCAGGAACTTGCTAAAATTTTTCAAATTACTGTAAAAATTGCCCAAATTTCCCGCCATTGCAAAAAATGTAATAAATTAATTAAAGAAGCAGAAGTAACTTATTTCATTCCACCGTTCAAGAACTGTGTCCATGGTTTTCTGTATATTCCTTGTGATCGCAACAGCAAATTAACAGCACTAAGCATCATGTGCAGGATTTCCGATGCCTGGTTTTGGCGAGAACACATGGAGTATGTAAGATGCCACTGATGCTGCCAGTTAAACAGAGACCACTGGTGGAGGACTGGAGATACAGGTGCTTCTCACAAAATCAGAATATTATCAAAAAGTTAATATATTTCAGTTCTTCAATACAAAAAGTGAAACTCATATATTATGTAGAGTCATTACAAAGAAGGTGGTCTATTTCAAGTGTTTATTTCTGTTAATGTTGATAATTATGGCTTACAGCCAGTCACGCAAAAGTCATTGTCTCAGAAAATTAGAATAATTAACAAAAAACACCTGCAAAGGATTCCTAAGCATTTAAAAAGCTCTCTTAGTCTGTTACAGTAGGCTTCACAATCATGGGGAAGACTGCTGATTTGACAGATACAAAATTATTCTAATAAGCATCATTGGTGGTGCGAAAAATACTATAATTCAATGATGGTATATATCCCTAAACAAGCACCCACCATCCATGGACAATATGGATAACTGCCAATACTATAATAGAACAACCGAAGACAATGCAGTCACTGAATCCAATAAAAATATCTTTATTGCAAATCAATCTAAAATTACATACAAAAAAACCAAACAAATAGTGCAAATGGGACTAGCACTAGGGTGACTGCTTTCTTCATGTTGCCTGTGGCATTTGTTATGTCATCTGCTAGTCCCATTTGCACTATTTGTTTAGTTTTTTTGTATGTAATTTTAGACTGATTTGTAATAAAGATATTTTTATTGGATTCAGTGACTGCATTGTCTTCGGTTGTTCTTTGATTTGACAGATGTCCAGAAGGCAATCATTGACACACTCCACTAGGAGTGTAAGCCACAAAAGGTCATTGCTAAAGAAGCTGGCTGTTCACCGAGTGCTGTATCCAACCATATTAATGGAAAGTTGAGTGGAAGGAAAAAGTGTGGTAGAAAAAGGTGCATAAGCAACCAGGATAACCACAGCTTTGGAAGAATTGTTAATAAAAGGCCATTCAAAACTTTGGGGGAGATTCCCAAGGAGTGGACTGCTGCTGGAGTCGTTGCTTCAAGAGCCACCACACACAGACGTACTCAGGACATGTGCTACAAGTGTCTCATTCCTTGTCTCAAGCCACTCATGACCAATAGACAATGCCAGAAGCATCTTACCTGGGCCAAGGAGAAAAAGAGCTGGACTGTTGCTCAGTGGTCCAATGTGTTGTTTTCAGTTGAAAGTAAATTTTTCATTTTATTTGGAAATCAAGGTCCCAGAGTCTGGAGGAAGAGCGGAGAGGCCCACAATACAAGCTGCTTGAGGCCTAGTGTGAAGTTTCCACAATCAGTGATGGTTTGGGGAGCCATGTTATCTGCTGATGTAGGTCCACTGTGTTTTATCAAGACCAAAGTCAGCGCAGATATCTACCAGGAAATTTTAGAGCACTTCAAGCATTGCTCTGCCGACAAGCATTTTGGAGATGGAAATTTCATTCTCCAGCAGGAATTGGCACATGTCCACACTGCCAAAAGTAACAATACCTGGTTTAAAAACAACAGTATCACTGTGCTTGATTGGCCAGCAAACTCACCTGACCGTAATCCCATAGAGAATCTATGGGGTATTGTCAAGAGGAAGATGAGAGACACCAGATCCAACAACGCAGATGAGCTGAATGCTGCTATCAAAGCAACCTGGGCTT
Organism: Ranitomeya imitator; assembly: GCF_032444005.1. Lineage (NCBI taxonomy): Eukaryota > Metazoa > Chordata > Amphibia > Anura > Dendrobatidae > Ranitomeya > Ranitomeya imitator. The sequence continues at coordinate 425,764,337 of NC_091286.1, read as the reverse complement.
CCATAACTTCCCAGCAGTACCACAGGCTGATCACCTCCATGCCATGCCGCACTGATGCAGTAATTGATGCAAAAGGAGTCCTGACCCAGTATTGAGTGCATTTACTGAACAAACATTTCAGTAGGCCAATATTTCGGATTTGAAAATCATTTTTCAAGCTGATGTTCTAAAGTATTCTAATTTACTGAGATAATGACTTTTTGGTATTCATTGGCTGTAAGCCATAATCATCAACATTAACAGAAATAAACAATTGAATTACAACACTCTGTTTGTAATAACTCTATATAATATATGAGTTTACTTTTTATATTGAAGAACTGAAATAAATTAACTTTCTGATGATATTCTAATTTTGTGAGACGGTCCTGTATATGGTGCTTAAACAATGGCGGGTGAACTGTAAAGTGCAGCTTCTTTAAAAATTTTTTACGATTCTGAGTTTGAGCAGTTTTCAGCAAAACCCTTTTAATCAGGTAATATGGCACCATATAACTTAAGTAGCGGAGAATTTGTCATATAGCTGATTATGTTACACATCATATTCATAGGTTGAATCACTGTAAATAAAAAGTTCTGCTGGAACTAATATAGAAAATCTGACACAGAAGACTTGGCCACTGAGATAGATCACAGGCAGACCCACGTATGAAAACTCATTCAGCTTTCATCCATAAGACTTGGACGGTTTTCATCTGTGTCAGTATTTTACATTTGTGTGTTTTTGCACACCCATAGGCTTGAGTGAGAAAGTCTCATCCAAGACTGGGAAGAGACTAGTGCCTGCTAAAAAAATTTTCACATAGAGGCTCAGTCCATGAGAAATAGCTGTCCTCTATACAGCCCTATTGAGTTACAGTGTGCTGCCCAATTGTCACTTGGACAGGACATGTCCATATAGAAAGCTTGTCTGAACGAGACCTTAGGATGATGCACTAGGTTTACTTGCTTTCCTGAAATGAAACCACAGATAATACATTGAGATATCACAAGGAATTGTCACACATGACAAAATCAGCTGAAGGAAAAGATTTCAAGTCTGGCTTCACCTTTAGTGAATTTACTAGAATTCACCAGGAAATCACAGTTATTACTGGAATCGCTTCCGATGAAAGCAGGAGGGTTTGTACAAGAAAGATGGATGGAGACTATTTCAAGATGACTAAGTGGCTTTTCACACTAGCTTTTTTTTTAATACGTCGCAAAGTTGTTTGCAGGATGCGTTTTTGCCCCATAGAGTAACATTACCGACGCATTGCGACGTATTGACACACGTCACAATCGTCGTGCGACGGTTGCGCCGTGTTGTGGCGGACCGCCGGGAGCATTTTTGCTGCCGACGGACCGCTTTTTCCGACCGCGCATGCGTGGCCGGAATTCCGCCCCCACCTCCCCGCACCTCACACACAATAGGGCAGCGGATGCGCCGGAGAAATGCATCCGCTGCACCCGTTGTGCGGCACATCAAACGCTAGCGTCGGAATCTCGGCCCGACGCAATGCGACGGGCCGTATCCAATGCTAGTGTGAAACTAGCCTTAGCTACATTTCCATACACCGAATCCTAAAACAGAAGTTTCCCAGTTTTGCAATAGAAAACTTATTCACAGAGCAAATGCAAAATTTCATTTCATAACCACTTTCAACATTTTTGTCTGCTGTCAGTAAAACAAATCAAATGCTGCCTTCTACTTGCTCGAAACCCAGGCTGGACTGAAAAATAATAATATTTTTGGGGTGGCAAATGAGGTACCGGAGTTATTAGGTGGTTAAAGAGAAGCTGTCAGCAGGATATTCGCCTGCCCCGCTGCACTTGTCACTGAAACTTCAAGGATAGATTTCTCAAAAATGCCCCAACGAAATACTACAAGCAATGTGTGAATGTAGTAAGCATTAAAGGGGCTTTACACGGATGCTTTTAATTGGAGTTAGATATCCTGCAGACAGGTCCTCTTTAAGTCACCTTCTCTACAGATAGAAATGCTGCTGTCAGTGAATGGAACCATTCTTGATTGCTTCCATAGGACAAAAATATTTTTGATCATGTAAATCTCATACAGCTCAGGAAAAGGGAGGTATCTAATACCCTTACGGGTGTTCTCTACATACAGGTGTAATAATGCCGAGTGCTGCCACACATTTCGTCTCCCCTTCTAGATTGGCCAAACAGATTTATATACATTACAAGAATGACCAATGGATTTTAATAGGTTCCAGAGTAATCTGCCCTACAGGCAAAATCCTTAAAAATGACAAATGCTGTCAAGCACATAAAAATAGAAGTATTACAGATTCATGACACACAAATCAAAAATATGGTGCCCTGCTGTAGGTCTATACGAACCCTCCAATTTAGAGATTTTTACAGAGAATCTATGAGAAAAATATCATTCCATGCTCCATTGTACTCTGTATTAGACAGGCTTTCCTCCCTAGTATCCACAACAAGTTTGTACTTGGTAACAAATTCTGCACCAAATTGCATCTAATGTCCCCAAATACGGACAACAAAGTGTAGGCAGGCACCGCCGCTTGGGATCACCTAACGCATGCTACAGATACATAGAACAAACAACAAGAAAAAAGGATAGCATGCACAAAAAAAAAAATCTGTCTCCGGCATACAAGCGGGAGACGAGATACAATTACAGGAAACGCTAGATCCAGTCCCCTGTCCCTCTCCGGAGCAACAGAATCTACAGGACGACTTGGGTAATTTACAGATAATTAATTTATCCACATATGTATTGACCCCAGTAGAGAAACTGGTTTTGAGGAAGGGTCTTTCCTTTGCTCCAATGAACACCTTGGATAAATTTACCCTGGTAAAGGATGTTTATTTATTTTGCCGTCAATTAATATTTAAACTTCTGTACCATCATCCTTCCTCAGTAGATGTGCTTCCGGATGATGAACGACAGGTTCTTAGAGACCTTATGGATCTTCTCCATGAAAATGAAATGACATCTACTAGGAGACGCTTTGGCGGAAGACTTCCCTCACAGGCCACTCCTTCCCTCTCCCTCTTTCCGGCGGTCCAGATCTTTTTCAACCAGACCTGCAGGGAGATCCGGGCACTTCGGCCCGATGGTAATAGAAACAACAATCTTAATTTATCTGAACGCAGGGCACTCGGAGACCTGCAGAGGAATGGAGAGTTCCTTGTTCGGGAGGCGGACAAGGGAGGTAATATTGTCTTGTGGCCTAATTCTCTCTATTTACAGGAGGCTAGACGTCAATTGGGAGACTCCATGTGTTATGTACAACTTCCAGCAGACCCTACGGATTTTTTCAAAAGAAAACTGGACCAGCTTATTGGACAAGCAGCAGGTCGTGGCATTTTGAACAAAAAAAGAGGTAGATTTTCTCACTACAGATTTCCCGGTTACACCGACGTTCTACCTTCTCCCGAAGGTGCATAAATCATTGGAAAATCCCCCAGGCAGGCCAATAGTCTCCGGCATCAATGGTTTATTTGAGAAGCCGTGCACTTATGTGGACTTCTTCTTACAGCCATTGGCCATGAGGCTTAAATCCTTCCTTAGGGACTCGACTCATCTTATCCAACTACTGCAAGATCTTTGTTTACCACCAGGTACGTTGGTAATAACCTTGGATGTCGAGTCCCTATATAACAGCATCAAGCATGATGTTGGATTGCGAGCGGTTTCCTTTTTTCTTGATCTTAACACCACAGGAGATAGAGAGCATGACCAATTTTTAGTTGACCTTCTGCTCTTTGTCCTCGATAAAAACTACTTTGTCTTTGACAGGTGTTTCTATAGACAAATTAAGGGGACCGCTATGGGGGCACGCTGTGCACCTTCCTACGCGAACCTTTTTTTAGGGTGGTGGGAGGAGTCGGTGGTGTATGAGCATGTGGCCTATGGAGAGAAGTGCCTTAAGTGGCTTCGATTTATTGACGACATTGTGATGTTTTGGACAGGCACCGAGGAGGACTGCAATCGGTTCATTGCTGATTTAAATGACAATCCCTTTAATATCCGACTTACGTCATGTATGTCATATACCTCGGTGGATTTCCTGGACCTAAGAATAAGCTTGGTAGGCTCCAATGTCGTCACTACTTTATTTCGTAAGCCAACTGCGACGAATAGCTTGTTACACTATTCTAGCGTCCATCCTAGGCACCTCAAGAATGGGATCCCCACTGGCCAATTCTTGCGTCTTAAGAGGAACTGCAGCCTGACGTCTGATTTCCATCATGAAGCAAAGGCTCTCACAGATCGTTTCAGGCATCGGGGCTATCCAAAGAGGATAATCTCTTCTGCATACCAGAGGGCTTGTACAAGCCCACGTCCGGACTTACTTCAAAGACAGACACGTGAGTCGAATGCACCGTTGGGTATTGTGACCACCTTTAATAACCAGTGGCAGGACATTTATAAGGTTCTACACCGTAGCTGGGGTACCCTTCTGAGTGAACCCAAATTGGTACCGTTTATTTCGGCCACTCCCAAATTGATAGCCCGACGAGCAAAAAATCTTAAAGATCTGCTTTGCCACAGCCATTACACACGCCCTACATCCAGATTAAATAGAGGAACGAGAGTTTTTGGAACTTTTCCGTGTGGTAGCTGCAATGTGTGCCAGTTCATGGTGGCTCAGGATGGCCTTTCGTTAACTGTTCCTCCTTTTCAGATTACGCCGAAAAAAGCCTTCTTCAATTGCAAGACCCATTCACTCGTTTACGCCTTAATTTGCGAGTGTCAGAAGATCTATGTGGGACAGACTACGCAGATGCTGCGAAGAAAAACGCAGCAACACCTATCTAACATTGCCACGGCAGCAAGGGACCGTGAGAGAGATAAGGGAATCTCATCGGTGGCCACCCATTTTTTGGAGTACCATGGTGGACGGACAAGGGGACTGAGGGTCATGGGACTGGAGGCCATCCCACAAAACATTCGGGGCGGTAATGTGGTCAGGAGTCTGTTGAGATGCGAGTCGAAGTGGATCCACAATTTGATCTCTTTAACCCCACATGGACTAAATGAGGAACTACTCTTCACTGGATATTACAAACAACTTTAATAATTGTGGTAGTGATCTATAAGCATATAATAACCTGTCATGTGCATTTTTGTTTACGTGACTTTTCCTTCCGTTTAGGTCCAGAAACACCTTGTGGTTCTAAAATGTAGTATACGGATGAACTAGTTTCTATCCGTGAAAAACCATGGTTTTTCTTTACATAGCCATAACTATAGGTTTATAACTAACAATTATTAGAAAAAGAAGGGGATTGAATGAGGTTTTGGAATCTGATCAGTTCTGTTTAATTTGATTGTTCCATGTCGACTGTACGCCATACCAACTATTGGCCATGTATGCATTCATATTCCTGTATCTATGATTGTTCTATAATTTGAGTCATGTACTTACATCATGGCTGATATCTGATTAAGTGTAATTCACGTGTGTGGAATTTGGACATTACTATGTCCACCACTTTATGACTGTTATATTCAATCTTACCCCCCCCTTTTTTCTAGGATAACATCTTATGACATATGTAAATCTTTGCTTGTTTATGGCTTTCCTGTATGTCGTTGTCATCTACCCAGTTGCCCTATTGAGTGCCATCCTAATATGGTCCCTTTTCGTGTTTCCTTATGCCTGGTGTTCCCAGCACCCTCTTTATGCGTATCGCTTATGTTTGCCTGCCCTGTCTCTTTGTGGTCCGCCTCTGGCCCATGGCGTTTGTTTGTGCATGTGCGTTGGGCCACTGGCGGACATCTTGGGACGGGTGGACCTTTACTTCATTGCGCTTACTGCGCATGCGCCGGTGTGCTGGGCTCTGGTCTTGGTGGCTTCCGCAGTACAGGGCCCGCCTGGTTTTGACTGCGCGCGCGCCGTTTCGACGCGTGTGTGTCTGCTTCAGTGCGGGCGCATTGCTGTAGAGGTCCCCGCTCTGCGCAGCCGCCGGCGTCTCTGGCCACTTCCGGGTATACGGCACATGTGGATCCCCCGCACACCTCCTGTCTCCAGCTGATTCCATTCGGTTTATCAACACTAAGGTATTTAACCACACTACGCTAACACTAGCATGACTGCCCCTGAAGAAGCCAGTTTACTGGCGACACGCGTTGGGCTTTAGTGCCCGGTGTCTACCCCCTACCATTGCCATCTGTTATTTTATCCTGCCATTTTTGCCAGGAAACGCTGCTTCTGGAAACCTGATTCACTTTCTCAGGTAGTATAGGATTCTCTACTTTGTCCGAAGTTATGCCCTGTAGGGTTCTATAGGGGTCTTTTGGTATTAGGGTATTGTTGCCCCTTTAATATACCTTTTGTATACATGGACTAGGCAGCTTACACATATTGGGGGACACTGTGGTTAGACCTTATTTTAGGTCTTTGTTCTATTTGTTTTGTACTGTGTAGTGCAATTTTAATTGTTTTTATATCTCTTTTTTGTAGTGTTCTTGTGTGGTGTATCAATAAAACTGTGATATTTTGTTATTATTGGCATGGTGATCCCTTTTTTGTGCATGCTATCCTAATGTCCCCAAATACAACATATCCTAAATGTTTCATGACTGGAGCCCCGACTGATAAAGAGAATGTAGGTCCTTTCTCCCTTTACACATGAATGCTGATGCTAAAATCACTGTCTATAGGTTTCATAATATACAGTGGGGGAAAAAAAGTATTTAGTCAGCCACCAATTGTGCAAGTTCTCTTATTGAAAGCAATAGTGAGATAGACTTGTTTGCTTTCAATACGTGAAAGGTTGCCACATGATTACCTAGAGATATAAAGGCACGTAGGACTATCACTGGACCATCCCTGATGAAGGAATCCATGAATTCCGAAACGCATAGGATTATTGGTCCAGATTACGCTCCGTAGACAGTCATGTGATCAATCAAGGTCCTGCAAGTCTATTGCACCTTGCTGGCTCTAGTGGTATTCGGCTCCCGCTCTACGCGGGTCACAGACACTGAGGGACGCCTGTCATGTGGTTCTGGGATTTTTGCTCACTGTTCTTGTGATCATTTTGACCCCACGGGGTGAGATCTTGCGTGGAGCCCCCGATCGAGGGAGATTATCAGTGGTCTTGTATGTCTCCCATTTTCTTATTATTGCTCCCACAGTTGATTTCATCACACCACGCTGCTTGCCTATTGCAGATTCAGTCTTCCCAGCCTGGTGCAGGGCTACAATTTTATTTCTGGTGTCCCTGGACAGCTCTTTGGTCTTCACCATAGTGGACTGTGACTGTTTGAGGTTGTGCACAGGTGTCTTTTACACTGATAACAAGTTCAAACAGGTGCCATTACTACAGGTAATGAGTGGAGGACAGAGGAGCCTCTTAATGAAGTTACAGGTCTGTGAGAGCCAGAAATCTTGCATGTTTTTAGGAGACCAAATGTTTATTTTCCACCATAATTTGCAAAATAAATCTTACCAAATCAGACAAGGTGATTTTCTACATTTGTTTTCTCATTTTGACTCTCATAGTTGTGGTCTACCTATGATATCAATTACAGGCCTTTCCAATCTTTTTAAGTTGAAGAACTTGCACAATTGGTGGCTGACTAAATACTTTTTTCCCCATTGTACTACATTGCTTGGCTAAATAGTCAGTGCTTTATACAAAGAATGGAGTGTAGATGCGCACACATGACTGCCGCTTCATTCAAACAGGGAGCACAGCACTTCAGCTCTTGTGACTGTTGGGACCCCCAGTGATCATACACTTATCATTTTTTTATACATAGGTGATAAACAGTGATTATGAGCAGCCACTTTACATTTCCCTGCAGTTCTCAGGATACCTTTATATTCACTGGTACAAACGGTGGTAAATTTACATAGTCAGTGCTGCCAAGGGACTGCTGGTCGTATCTTGTACAGAGGATTTTCGGGGGACATTGGGCAGAGCTCTTTTGTATAATTTCCCCGTATATTCATTCTCCCCCCATCCCCCTAATTTCTCAATTTTTTTCTCCTCTGTTTCCTCATTCTAACAGTATCTTTCCTTCTTATAATATAAATCAATAAAAATATTTGAAAACAATTTCTTTTGACATCTTTCGTCAGTGTATCCTTTTTATACATCCCATGATCTCTCATGAACAAGTAGTAGAAATTAACTGCAAAATTTAGTAACAAAAAAACAACAACAAATATGCAGGTGATTTTAGTTTTCTAAAGCATTCACCAGAAGCAACAAAATAAAATCATAGCCAAAGGTAAAAAAAAAAAAAAGTTAGATTTATGACAAAGGTGCTGGGTGTGTTCCTGAAAGTATGCAGGCAGATTGGGAGACGCTGTGTGGGGATCACCGGCATCTGTAACCCTGCCCAGCTGTAAAGAAATAAGGTATTCCTGCTCCACCTAAAGAAATGTGACTCCTTGTGTACATTAAAAACACAAAGAAAGGAACCGAGCTGGCATCTCTGAGGGTATTAAAAGCTGTTTTGCTGACTGAATGACCTCAAAATGAAATATTTTCCATGACGAGAATAAAAGACGCTGGCACGGTGTCAGACACTAAGATTGCACAGTGTCTCGAGTCTATCCATGCCCTCAGGCTCTTACAAACCTTAAAGGCAGGTGCTCCTTTATCTGCTCTTTGCTCACCTGGCTGTTAACCAGCATGCTCCTAAGACCTCACCTCTTCTCCATTAACTGTTTGTTAGCTTTGGCCAGCAAGGAAGTGAGTTATTAAGTGGAGTGAGTAGCCAGAGGCTGGAAGATTTGGCTCAACTATAAAGCCATGGTGCCAGGAAATGCTAACCTGGAGCTATAGGCTTATCTTCAGTTTTATCCCATAAAGAAAAAAACCTCTGATACACCGTAATAGCAACAAAAGTCCAACTATGTATCATCTACCCTCTACCATAAACCTATAGAGATATCCTACTAATGCACATGGCTGCTGAGTTGGGAGTCCAGATCAATGTTCAGTGGAGTCAGTAAAAATGTACGCGACTAACAACTTGAAGAAAAACATTTTCTGCTATTAATATTGCATAATTAACTTTAATATGAATTTAGAATAGTTTAGAGATGCTAACATCCTAAATATTGTTTTCATGGTTTATCAATATATGGCCCCTATTTATAGAAACAAAAACTGACACATCCAAGGTGTTGTATAAGTGTCTGATGTTAGTATTTTATTACAGAATATTTGTTAGTACCAATTATTGGCCATAGTCCTCCTTATACAATGCTTTGCCAATGTAATAGTATATATCATAAGTTTGTGTCAAAATATTAAAGAGTTCTTCAGTTTGGAAAGTTCTTTCATATACTCCATTAGGGAATACTCAATTACAGGAATAGGTGGGATCCTCTGTACAGGTACAAATAGAGAACGGTAACGAAAGGTTGTCTCTAGCCCAGGAGAACCTGTCATGTCCCTCGTCATGCAGACGACCCAATGATTGGAGTGGACATCATGTAAGACAATGTTCCCCAACTCCGGACCTCAAGAGACACCAAGGTCATGTTCTCTGGATTTCCTTAGTATTACACATGTGATGGAATTCTTTCCTGTGCAGGTGATGGAATTATCACCTAGCCAATACTAAGGAAATTTTGAAAACATGACCTGTTGGTGTCTTTTGAGAACCAGAGTCGAGGTCTACTATCGTAAGGTATTGTTCGGATGAACATATTAAAACACATGTAACCTAATACATGCAGAAATGGTGCAGAAATTCTGCAACATCAAAAACTCACCAAAAGCTCATCATGAGAACTTCATCTCAGAGGGAAAGTATAACAGAAACATGTGCAACACTTCTGCATTTTAGATCCACTCCTGGTTTTGGCTTACAAATACTGATGTAAAAAGCTCACCAAATACTCAACTGTGTGCACGTGGCCTTACTTCTCAGTCATTCATCAGCACTCATCAAAGTGTGACGTAAGCCTTTAATTGTCTCAATACAACACTGCAATACCTCCCTATGTAAAAACAAACAATCTAGGTCCTGAGATCAGCAACGACTGACATCCCAGGGACTAAATGGACAGTGTCCGTTTTAACTCTGATTTCGGCAGTTGCATTGCTTGGGTAAAACAGTGGCCTTTTACTTATGGGAAAGAGGGGTTAATACACTTTTTACCTTTTAATAAAGGAAAAATAAATATCTTTGTACCGTGTTTGCCAGTAAATAGAAAAATAATCAAATTTGAGAGTCCTCAGTGGTTGATACCTTTTAATAGCTAACTGAAATGATGGTAACAAATAGCAAGCTTTCCACACTACTCAGGTCCCTACTATGTCTGATGGAACCCAAGTAGTGTCGAAAGCTGCTATTTGTTACTTTTTAATAGCGGACTAAAAAGATGGTATCAACCACTAAGGACTCTCAATTTTGATCATTTTTCTACTTTTTCATATTAACCCCTTCATGACCCAGCCTATTTTGACCTTAAAGACCTTGCCGTTTTTTGCAATTCTGACCAGTGTCCCTTCATGAGGTAATAACTCAGGAACGCTTCAATGGATCCTAGCGGTTCTGAGATTGTTTTTTCGTGACATATTGGGCTTCATGTTAGTGGTAAATTTAGGTCAATAAATTCTGTGTTTATTTGTGATAAAAACGGAAATTTGGCGAAAATTTTGAAAATTTCGCAATTTTCACATTTTGAATTTTTATTCTGTTAAACCAGAGAGTTATGTGACACAAAATAGTTAATAAATAACATTTCCCACACGTCTACTTTACATCAGCACAATTTTGGAAACAAAATTTTTTTTTGCTAGGAAGTTATAAGGGTTAAAATTTGACCAGCGATTTCTCATTTTTACAACGAAATTTACAAAACCATTTTTTTTAGGGACCACCTCACATTTGAAGTCAGTTTGAGGGGTCTATATGGCTGAAAATACCCAAAAGTGACACCATTCTAAAAACTGCACCCCTCAAGGTGCACAAAACCACATTCAAGAAGTTTATTAACCCTTCAGGTGCTTCACAGCAGCAGAAGCAACATGGAAGGAAAAAATGAACATTTAACTTTTTAGTCACAAAAATGATTTTTCAGCAACAATTTTTTTATTTTCCCAATGGTAAAAGGAGAAACTGAACCACGTACGTTGTTGTCCAATTTGTCCTGAGTACGCTGATACCTCATATGTGGGGGTAAACCACTGTTTGGGCGCACGGCAGGGCTTGGAAGGGAAGGAGCGCCATTTGACTTTTTGAATGAAAAATTGGCTGCACTCTTTAGCGGACACCATGTCACATTTGGAGAGCCCCCGTGTGCCTAAAAATTGGAGCTCCCCCACAAGTGACCCCATTTTGGAAACTAGACGCCCCAAGGAACTTATCTAGATGCATAGTGAGCCCTTTAAACCCCCAGGTGCTTCACAAATTGATCCGTAAAAATGAAAAAGTACTTTTTTTTCACAAAAAAATTCTTTTAGCCTCAATTTTTTCATTTTCACATGGACAACAGGATAAAATGGATCCTAAAATTTGTTTGGCAATTTCTCCTGAGTACACCGATACTTCACATGTGGGGGTAAACCACTGTTTGGGCACATGGTAAGGCTCGGAAGGGAAGGAGCGCCATTTGACTTTTTGAATGAAAAATTATCTCCATCGATAGCGGACACCATGTCGCGTTTGGAGAGACCCTGTGTGCTTAAACATTGGAGCTCCCCCACAAGTGACCCCATTTTGGAAACTGGACCCCCCAAGGAACTTATCTAGATGCCTAGTGAGCACTTTAAACCCTCAGGTGCTTCACAAATTGATCCGTAAAAATGAAAAAGTACTTTTTTTTCACAAAAAATTTATTTTCGCCTCAATTTTTTCATTTTCACATGGGCAATAGGATAAAATGGATCCTAAAATTTGTTGAGCAATTTCTCCCGAGTACGCCGATACCTCATATGTGGGGGTAAACCACTGTTTGGGCACACGGCAGGGCTCGGAAGGGAAGGCGCGCCTTTTAACTTTTTGAATGGAAAATTAGCTCCAATTGTTAGCGGACACCATGTCGCATTTGGAGAGCCCCTGTGTGCCTATGCAATGGAGCTCCCCCACAAGTGACCCCATTTTGGAAACTAGACCCCCCAAGGAACTTATCTAGATGCATACTGAGCACTTTAAACCCCCAGGTGCTTCACAGAAGTTTATAATGCAGAGCCATGAAAATAAAAAATAATTTTTCTTTTCTCAAAAATGATTTTTTAGCCTGGAATTTCCTATTTTGCCAATGGTAATAGGAGAAATTGGACCACAAATGTTGTTGTCCAGTTTGTCCTGAGTATGCAGATACCCCATATGTGGGGGTAAACCACTGTTTGGGCGCACGGCAGGGCTCAGAAGGGAAGGCACGCCATTTGGCTTTTTAAATGGAAAATTATCTCCAATCATTAGCGGACACCATGTCGCGTTTGGAGAGCCCCTGTGTGCCTAAACATTGGAGATCCCCCACAAATTACCCCATTTTGGAAACTAGACCCCCAAAGGAACTAATCTAGATGTGTAGTGAGCACTTTGAACCCTCAAGTGCTTCACAGAAGTTTATAACGCAGAGCCATGAAAATAAAAAAAAAAAATTATTTTCTCAAAAATGAATTTTAGCCCGCAATTTTTTATTTTCCCAAGGGTAACAGGAGAAATTTGACCCCAAAAGTTGTTGTCCAGTTTCTCCTGAGTACGCTGATACCCCATATGTGGGGGTAAACCACTGTTTAGGCACATGCTGGGGCTCGGAAGTGAAGTAGTGACGTTTTGAAATGCAGACTTTGATGGAATGCTCTGCGGGCGTCACGTTGCGTTTGCAGAGCCCCTGATGTGGCTAAACAGTAGAAACCCCCCACAAGTGACCCCATTTTGGAAACTAGACCCCGAAAGGAACTTATCTAGATGTGAGGTGAGCACTTTGAACCCCCAAGTGCTTCACAGAAGTTCATAACACAGAGCAGTGAAAATAATAAATACGTTTTCTTTCCTCAAAAATAATTTTTTAGCCCAGAATTTTTTATTTTCCCAAGGGTTACAGGAGAATTTGGACCACAAAAGTTGTTGTCCAGTTTCTCCTGAGTACGCTGATACCCCATGTGTGGGGGTAAACCACTGTTTGGGCACACGTGGGGGCTCAGAAGGGAAGTAGTGACTTTTGAAATGCAGACTTTGATGGAATGGTCTGCGGGCGTCACATTGCGTTTGCAGAGCCCCTGGTGTGCCTAAACAGTAGAAACCCCCCACAAGTGACCCCATTTTGGAAACTAGACCCCCAAAGGAACTTATCTAGATGTGTGGTGAGCACTTTCAACCCCCAAGTGCTTTACAGAAGTTTATAACGCAGAGCCGTGAAAATAATAAATACGTTTTCTTTCCTCAAAAATAATTTTTTAGCCCAGAATTTTTTATTTTCCCAAGGGTTACAGGAGAAATTGGACCACAAAAGTTGTTGTCCAGTTTCTCCTGAGTACGCTGATGCCCCATGTGTGGGGGTAAACCACTGTTTGGGCACACGTGGGGGCTCAGAAGGGAAGTAGTGACTTTTGAAATGCAGACTTTGATGGAATGGTCTGCGGGCGTCACGTTGCGTTTGCAGAGCCCCTGGTGTGCCTAAACAGTAGAAACCCCCCACAAATGACCCCATTTTGGAAACTAGACCCCCCAAGGAACTTATCTAGATATGTGGTGAGCACTTTGAACCCCCAAGTGCTTCACAGACGTTTACAACGCAGAGCCGTGAAAATAAAAAATCATTTTTCTTTCCTCAAAAATGATGTTTTAGCAAGCAATTTTTTATTTTCTCAAGGGTAACAGGAGAAATTGGACCCCAGTAATTGTTGCGCAGTTTGTCCTGAGTATGCTGGTACCCCATATGTGGGGGTAAACCACTGTTTGGGCACACGTCGGGGTTCGGAAGTGAGGGAGCACCATTTGAATTTTTGAATACAAGATTGGCTGGAATCAATGGTGGCGCCATGTTGCGTTTGGAGACCCCCTGAAGTGCCTAAACAGTGGAAACCCCTCAATTCTACCTCCAACACACCCCTAACCCTTATCCCAACTGTAGCCGTAACCCTAATCACAACCCTAACCCCAACACACCCCTAACCACAACCCTAACCACAACCCTAATTCCAACCCAACTCTAAGGCTATGTGCCAACGTTGCGGATTCGTATGAGATTTTTCAGCATCATTTTTGAAAAATCCGCGGGTAAAAGGCACTGCGTTTTACCTGTGGATTTACCGTGGATTTCCAGTGTTTTTTGTGCGGATTTCACCTGTGGATTCCTATTGAGGAACAGGTGTAAAACGCTGCGGAATCCGCACAAAGAATTGGCATGCTGCGGAAAATACAACGCAACGTTCCCGCGCGGTATTTTCTGCACCATGGGCACAGCGGATTTGGTTTTCCATATGTTTACATGGTACTGTAAACCCGATGGAACACTGCTGCGGATCCGCAGCGGCCAATCCGCACCGTGTGCACATAGCCTAATTCTAAAGGTATGTGCACACGCTGCGGAAAACGCTGCGGATCCGCAGCAGTTTCCCATGAGTTTACAGTTCAATGTGAACCTATGGGAACCAAAAATCGCTGTACACATGCTGTGGAAAAACTGCACGGAAACGCAGCGGTTTACATTCCGCAGCATGTCACTTCTTTCTGCGGATTCCGCAGCGGTTTTAGAACTGCTCCAATAGAAAATCGCAGTTGTAAAACCGCAGTGAAATGCGCAGAAAAACCGCGGTAAATCCACGATAAATCGGCAGCGGTTTAGCACTGTGGATTTTTCAAATCCGCTGCGGAAAAATCCGCATAGGACCAGAATACGTGTGCACATACCGAAACCCTAACCCTAGCCCTAACCCTACCCTTAACCCTACCCCTAACCCTAGCCCTAACCCTACCCCTAACCCTAACCCTACCCCTAACCCTACCCCTAACCCTAACCCTAGTTCTTACCCCAACCTTAGTGAAAAAAAAAAAAATTCTTTATTTTTTTTATTGTCCCTATCTATGGGGGTGACAAAGGGGGGGGTCATTTACTATTTTTTTTATTTTGATCACTGAGATAGGATATATCTCAGTGATCAAAATTCACTCTGGAACGAATCTGCCGGCCGGCAGATTCGGCGGGCGCACTGCACATGCGCCCGCCATTTTGGAAGATGGCGGCGCCCAGGAAAGAAGACGGACGGACCTCGGGCGGCCAGGTAAGTATAAGGGGGGGGAGATCAGGGCACGGGGGGGGCGTCGGAGCACGGGGGGGTGGATCGGATCATGGGGGGGGTGGATCGGAACACGGGAGGGAGGATTGGAGCACGGGGAAGGATTGGAGCACGGGGTGAGGGATCGCTGTGCGGGGGGGGTGGATCGGAGCACGGGGGGGGGTCGCTGTGTGCGGGGGGGGATCGGAGTGCGGGGGGGTTTGATTGCAGCACAGGGGGTGTGATTGGTGCACGGGGAAGCGGACAGGAGGACGGGGGAGCGGAGCACAGGACGGAGGGGAGCGGACCACAGATCGGGGGGCTGGGGGGGCGATCGGAGGGGTGGCGTGGGTGCACATAAGTGTTTCCAGCCATGGCCGATGATATTGCAGCATCGGCCATGGCTGGATTGTAATATTTCACCAGTTTTTTAGGTGAAATATTACAAATCGCTCTGATTGGCAGTTTCACTTTCAACAGCCAATCAGAGCGATCGTAGCCACGAGGGGGTGAAGCCACCCCCCCTGGGCTAAACTACCACTCCCCCTGTCCCTGCAGATCGGGTGAAATGGGAGTTAACCCTTTCACCCGGCCTGCAGGGACGCGATCTTTCCATGACGCATATGCTGCGTCATGGGTCGGAATGGCACCGACTTTCATGACGCAGCGTATGCGTCAAAGGTCGGGAAGGGGTTAAGTGCAGTTACCTGTCGTGCTTGAAAGTTGTTTGTGACCGCTACACTACAGGGTCAACATATACTATAGATGTCTCCAATGAGTTGCTCAGAGAATGATATTTTCTGTAAACGACTGTAACGCTCGCGCTGAGACTGGTTGGCGCGGGCACCTGGGGATGTGGCCCCACTGGACCACAGACCGAACTTCCCTGGAAGGGGCGTAACTAAGTAGCTTCCTAGGTGTTCGCTGGAGCCTCAGATGGTGAGGTCAGACTTGTGCAATAGGAAGCTACCAGGTACCACTCCAGGGTGGAGTCGGACTGTGGATGCTGATCCCACCGGGGACAAGACACGGGCAGGCAGGCACGGCTGTGACACTGGCTGACAGACGGGTATGGCAGTGGCCCTGACAGGCGGACTGGCTTGACGGAGATACAGGCAGGCAGACGGGCGCGGCTGGCACTCAGGCAGACAGGCGGGCACGGCTGGCACTGGCAGACAGGACTGATACTCTGGTAGGAACTGGTATTCAGATGGATGTGTGGAAACAGGTAAGAACCTGTTCAGACTGGAGAATATAAAGGAACAGGTAGAGACCTGTAGGGAAAGTTGCAGAATTAAGATAGAGCAAGAGTGGAAGAAAAGCTGAATCGCAGGAGGCGGAGTACGAGTAGAAGGTGGAGCTATGAGCAGAGAAGGAGAAGGCAGAGCAGAGAGTAGAGAAGGAGAAGGCAGAGCCAAGGACGGAGCCGCAGGAGGCGGAGCCAAGAGCAGAGACGCTGGAGGCGGAGCCAAGAGCGGGGAAGCTGGAGGCGGAGCCAAGAGAAGGGACGCTGGAGGCGGAGCCAAGAGCGGGGACGCTGGAGGCGGAGCCAAGAGCAGGGAAGCTGGAGGCGGAGCCAAGAGCAGGGACGCTGGAGGCGGAGCCAAGAGCGGGGACGCTGGAGGCGGAGCCAAGAGTGGGGACGGAGCCAAGAGCGGAGACGCTGGAGGCGGAGCCAAGAGCAGGGACGGAGCCAAGAGCGGAGACGCTGGAGGCGGAGCCAAGAGCGGGGACGGAGCCAAGAGCGGAGACGCTGGAGGCGGAGCCAAGAGCGGGGACGGAGCCAAGAGCGGAGACACTGGAGGCGGAGCCAAGAGCGGGGACGGAGCCAAGAGCGGAGACGCTGGAGGCGGAGCCAAGAGCGTGGACGGAGCCAAGAGCGGAGACGCTGGAGGCGGAGCCAAGAGCGGGGACGGAGCCAAGAGCGGAGACGCTGGAGGCGGAGCCAAGAGCGGAGACGCTGGAGGCGGAGCCAAGAGCGGAGACGCTGGAGGCGGAGCCAAGAGCGGAGACGCTGGAGGCGGAGCCAAGAGCTAAAGACGTAGAACCGCAAGGAGCGGTGCCAGGTGGAACCGCAAGGAGCGGAGACGTAGAGCAAAGCCACAGAGAGTGGAGCAAGGTCAGAGAGCAGAGCTGAGAGAAAAGTTGAGAGACACAGAGCCACAGGTTGTGGTAGAATCGAGCAGAGAGAAGCAGAGCCACAGACAGTGGCGAACAGAGCAGAAAGATAAGGCAGAGGTACACACAGCTGAGTGGGAAATGACTAATGACAAAGAAGGAGCAGGGACGGACACAGACCAGAGTACAGACAGGAACGGACACGGATACACAAACAGAACACAGATGAAGGCCTGCAATAGTGAGACAGGAAACACACGACCTGGCAGCTCAGTAGCAAATGCAAACTGAGGGGAATAGTTTGCTCAGGCATCCTCCAATGGGTGAGGATGCCTTAAGTATCAGAGGCCTCAAGGCTATTGGCCAGAAGCACCTTAGGGAGATGCACACAGTCTCAATAAGAATCCGGAGTGGCTGGCGCCGCCCCCCTATGCACACAGCCAGGAAGTGTACACAGAGCAGGCCGCCATGAAGCACATGGCATGGAACCAGCAGCAGACAGATCTCACAGCATGGCACTGGGTGAGTGAGTAGATGTAACAGGCAGGTGGGGAATGAAAGGCCATGCAGTAATGCCGGCAGGGTTGTTACAACGACCTTCATATTAGTTCCACAGGGACAGCTAAAAAGCCCAAGGGCACAATATCACTGTCAAACTTAAACATAGAGCTCCGATTTTGAAGGCAGTTGCTCTATGGAGCAGTTAGGCCCCCTGTATGATACGGTATATAGAACAGGCATACATTGCTACGCTAATATCATCACACTACCATTCATATTTTCAGCATTCTGAATGTGTTTTTTCAATGTAAGGTAAGGCATAAAACAGATTTAAACAACAGACCATGCACCATTGTACCAGTCTGTAGCCCTGTAAATGATGCTGTGAAGACAAGGACACCCTGTTAGTACATCAGGTAGAGAACACAGGGTTTCCAGTTCTGCACTAACTGGGCAATGGCCCAAGTGTTAATCCTGCAGATAGGCTATCACTGTCAGGATGAAGAATTCTTTTTAGGACATACCACAGGCTTGTAACACACTGCATTGCTAATCCCATAAATTAGACTCCACTGCTTCCGCCAGGATTTTCATTATATGACACAGAGAAGGGATATAAAGCAACAGGAAAGTCACTCCATTGTTGTTTTTGTGTAAGTGAAGTTGTACAATTCTTTGTAGTTTGCAGATCTACTTTATGAATGTAAATGATTATCGTTACAAGTGATTTGTAAAATATCTTCCGGCCGACAACAACCTTTATTTTCTAGAGATCAGTATCATGCTGTGCTGCACAATAAGGTGACTTATTACTGAAGATTACAAAAAATGTCATGCCAATAAGAAAAGACTTAAACAATAATACTGAAGTTTAAATTTTTTTTATCCTGGAAGCTATAGATCAGTTTTTCATTTATGTTCAAAGAGAATTTATCAGAAAAAGATCACTGCGAGCACAGTGAGAAAAAGTCTCACGGTGCAGCACTGAGCTCAGAGAGTTCACCTGGAGAAATTTCTCCCAGTGAACTCACCTCTGCACCATGAGAATTTTTCTCACGGTGCTCGTGGTAATCTAATTTTCTGATAAATCATCAGAAATGATCTCACCGGATGTCACCAAGGTTCAGCGGCCTGGCTGCCAACACAACCTCAGCTACCGGCGGTATCATCGATGATGTCACCGCTGCTCACTGAGGCTGTGCTAGCAGCACCTCATTCCCCAGTGGTTCTCAGCCTGGACGGTCGCATCTTGGCACCATTCAGATTGAAAAATGTTTACCCCCAGAGATGCATTGTGGCATGGGACAGAACAATGGCCAGGTGAGGGATATGGTTGTTTTTTATTTTTGTTTTATTACAGGAAATGAGGGCTTCAAAGGAATGGGCATTAGGTGAGTATAACTGTGTTTGTTATATTTAAATAAAAAAGGAAAAGTGTGTTTTGTTTTTATTTCAAATAAATTACTTTATTCTGGCTGTGCCTTTATTTACCATATAATTATAGGATTAGTAATGGTAGGTGTCTTATAGACGCCTCTCCATTACTAAGCCGTGGGCTTGATGTCACCGGACATCAACCCCACAAGTATGAACCCCAATTGCCATTGCCACAGGGGAAGTGGGAAGAGCTGGGCCAAGTGCCAGAATTGGAACTTCTAATAGATGTGCCTTTAGGGTATGTTTCCACGTGCCGAATTACATCTGGATTAGCTGCGGATTGAACGCTGCATACAGCCGCAGTGTTCAACCCGCAGCGTCCAGATGTTACAGCATAGAGGAGGGGATTTTATGAAATCCCGCTTCCACTATTCCTGCAAACACACATCCAGTGGTACTGCGTTTACGGACATGCGGCGCGTCTTTTTAGGGCCCTATGTAGAGGGTGCGGAGATTCCAGATGTGTGCAATGAACACATCCGGAATCACAGCGCGTACAGAAGGGGCAGCACTTTGGGCGGAGCGGGTTTTCCGCTCCGTCCAAAGCGCTGTCATTACAGACTGTGGACACGCACCCTCAATGGGAGGCTGCGGGCTGCTATTTTTAGACTGGGGGGGCAATATCCATGGCCCCTTACCAGCCTGAGAATACCAGCTCCCGTTTGTCTGCTTTCGCTTGGCTGGTTGTCAAAAATGGGGGGGGTCCCTACACAATTTTTTTTAGTTATTTGAATAATTTAAAAAACAGGGTGGAGACCCCTCTATTCTTGATAGACAACCTTGCTAAAGCTGACAGCTGAGGGTTGCAGCCCGCAGCTGTCAGTTTTGCCTGGCTAGTTATCAAAAATACAGGGGAACCAATGCTGGTTTATTTTACAACGCAGGTGCCAGTGGATGAATATTCCCATCAGCAGCTCCTGCTCTCGATGTTATTAGCGGCAGCAGATGTAGGCTGAAGGGAGCAGTAGTTGCATCAGCTGATGCCAGTGACCGGAGGTAAACTTTTTACCTCTGATCACAGCTGCGGGCACAGGCTGTTATTTGACAGTGTGGGAACAGCGTCTGTCTGACCAGTGTTATGAGGTTATTATTTTACCGCCGATCAAAGGCAGTGTGCATGACAGCGCTAGAAACACCCGATGCTCAGGGGGCCGAACCCGAACTGTAACACGGACTTCAGAGTGTTAGAGTACCTTGCTCGAACAGTAGTTGTTCGGTACTGACGTCGAACTTTAATGTTCGGGTTCACCCATTTCTAGTCAGGATCTCTTCTATCATCCTTTCTTTTACACAGGCATGCGAGTATCACTAAACTGTATTCAAATGTTGATGTTTTTTGCAACTATACCAGCAACAACAAAAAAAATTGCATTGTTTTACCACAATTCTTTTTAAATTGCAGAATAATATGTTATTAATCTACCTCAATTATGACAAAAACTGATTTTGGATTTAATTGTATCAAATCCATAGTATTACAACTCAATAACTTTTGTTTTTTTAGCTAACCACATTTTTTTTTACTTTTTCAGATGTCGTTTGCAGCAGGTTTAATGCTCTGTCATATGAAACAAATTTGGATTAATAACACGAGTGCCATTGGAGTTGCTACTTTACATTGTACCTAACATAAAATCAATGCCATTATTGGGTTAAACCCATATTTGCTTGGATAATGACAGATGTTAAAGAGAAAGGCAAGCTTTTGGATTTAACCAGGGTATGTAAATACCCTAGCTTCCATTATTATTATTTTTTCAGTTTATTTAAGTATTATAATAAAACCCCACAAAATTCCAAAGAAAAGGTGTCATAGCTGGGCCAGTCCTGACATGCTGTATTCACAGCACACCGCCTTTCTTCAGCGTGCGCCTCTTTTCATAGTTGGAAACTGGTCATTAGCTAACATGACATGATTTCCTTTACTTGTCAGCAAGTAGAAAACCAACACAAAACTACAGTATGTTTTAGATAAATAGACTCCGCACACTCACGCCTCATATTTATCTTTCACATGAACTCCTCAATTATAGGGCCGTGTATTTTTACCAAACCCCCCATCCCCCACTCAATATCAGGGAAAGGCTATAGGCAGAATTTTTACCTCCAATGAATATCACTAACCCAGACCTTGCCATAATCAATCATGAAGGAACAGAACATCTCATTTTGTAGGTTCTGGTCTTTTGCATATTATCAAATATTTAACACATAGCAACAACAGCCTTTGATGATGCATTAGCAGATACGTACTGGTAATGTGGCCCAAACCTTCTCAGCCAGACATCACAAAAAAGAAAACTGTCTTGCCATCCTTAAAAATAAATGAAGCCTCCATATGTCACAAAGACCTAATAATAACTACTTGGTATAATTTACAGTCCTATAACGAGAATGTCATGGTCATTTAGAAGATGCAGATGTATCCCAACACTTTTTGGTGGGATATCTTACTTCACTTATTTTACTAGGTTTGTACAGTGAACAGAGTCTGATAATAGTAAAGCAGAGTATATATGCTCTATAAGTTAAGGGAAGCTGTCAGCAGGATTGTGCTCAGTAACCTACAGACAGTGTCAGGCTGGCGTCGTTATACTGATTACAATGATACCTTGGTTGATGAGGTTTTTGGTTAATATTTATTTTCAATTCTGAGTTAATGATATGCTCGTGCTCTGGGGCGTTCTGTGGGGGTCTTCATGTGGTGCTCTGATTAAGTATTCATCAGTATGGCTTCTGACAGGTCACTGGTCCCTCACTTTTACATAACAAATGGTATATATATATATATATATATATATATATACCGTATATACTCGAGTATAAGCCGACCCGAGTATAAGCCGACCCCCTAATTTTGCCACAAAAAACTGGGAAAACTTATTGACTCGAGTATAAGCCTAGGGTGGAAATGCAGCATTTACCAGTGAATTTCAAAAACAAAAATAGATCATTATTGCCCCATAGCTGTGCCATATAGTGCTCTGCACCGTTCATATTTCCCCATAGCTCTGCCATATAGTGCTCTGCACCGTTCATATTTCCCCATAGCTCTGCCATATAGTGCTCTGCACCGTTCATATTTCCCCATAGCTCTGCCATATAGTGCTCTGCACCGTTCATATTGCCCCATAGCTCTGCCATACAGTGCTATGCACCGTTCATATTGCCCCATATCTGCCCCATACAGTGCTCTGCACCGTTCATATTGCCCCATATCTGCCCCATATAGTGCTCTGCACTGTTCATATTGCCCCGTATCTGCCCCATATAGTGCTCTGCACCGTTCATATTGCCCCATATCTGCCCCATATAGTGCTCTGCACTGTTCATATTGCCCCATATCTGCCCCATATAGTGCTCTGCACTGTTCATATTGCCCCATATCTGCCCCATATAGTGCTCTGCACTGTTCATATTGCTCCATATCTGCCCCATATAGTGCTCTGCACCGTTCATACTGCCCTATAGATGCTCGGTATAAATCTGTGCCGCCGCTGCTGCTGCTGCAATAAAAAAAAAAAAGCCATACTCACCTTTCTTGATTGCAGCTTCCAGCGTCCGGTCCCGGCGTCTCCCCGCACTGACTGATCAGGCAGAGGGCGCCGTGCACACTATATGCGTCATCGCGCCCTCTGACCTGAACAGTCAGAGCGCAGATAGACGCCGGGAAGATGGAGCGGCGCCCGGCGGCTGGAACGCGGACAGGTGAATATTACATACTCACCTAGTCCCAGCGATCCTGGCGCTCCCCCTGCCGTCCCACGGTCTTCTGTGCCGCAGCCTCTTCCTCTATCAGCGGTCACCGGCACCGCTGATTAGAGAAATGAATAGGCGGCTCCACCCCTATGGGAGGTGGAGCCGCTTATTCAGTTCTCTAATGAGCGGTCCCACGTGACCGCTGAAGAGGGGAAGAAGCTGCAGCACAGAAGACCGTGGGAGGGCAGGGGGAGCGCCAGGATCGCTGGGACTAGGTGAGTATGCCTCAGCGCCCTCTCCCCCTCACCCGCCGACCCCGCCGCTACCGTGACTCGAGTATAAGCCGAGAGGGGCACTTTCAGCCCAAAAATTTGGGCTGAAAATCTCGGCTTATACTCGAGTATATACGGTATATCCTTCTATGTTATTTCAAAGCACTCTTTTTCGGTGATTACTTTGTATTTCCGTTCATACTGCACCCACACACACAAATGATACACCGTTTGAAAGGTAAACTTGCCCCTTCAGCAAGACAATAGCCAAACAAACCACACATCAATGATGTGTTCACAAAATACACTTTAAACATTAGTTTTCATAAACCTGTATTCATTAAAAATGAACTGCAGATCGCACCACACTACCCCAAAGCATACTAATACAAAGCTGAAACAAAGGAGCTTTCCAGCTTGCCGAACTCCTTGCCCAGCCGATTTCAGGCAGGTACATATAAAATATTGGCTACATATGTGGATGTAGAATAAAAGTAAAACTTTACCTGTTTAAGACTTCAGTTTTAAAACTGAAGATATAAATGAATGCAGCCTAAAAGGGACTGGACAGGTTCTGAACCATCAGATTTTCCGTATTATTGGACAGTCATTGAAAAGTCTATCTTCCTTCTAAGGCTGCAGCTTACTGGTCACCTGGAGTCACCTTTGGTTCCAAGTAAAAAAACTGCAGCGTTGACATATCTCAGACTGTACATTGTTTCCCGATGGGAAAGATTGGTAGAAACAACATTGCACAAAAAAAAAATCCAACCGCAGGGAAAAAAAGGTAAAATAATCTGCAGATATTACTTTTTTTTAAAGGGATATTCCCAATTATTATACAATGGTGTAAATACGCTCAGTTAAGGGGTCAATTAAGTAACATAGTAACATAGTTAGTAAGGCCGAAAAAAGACATTTGTCCATCCAGTTCAGCCTATATTCCATCATAATAAATCCCCAGATCTACGTCCTTCTACAGAACCTAATAATTGTATGATACAATATTGTTCTGCTCCAGGAAGATATCCAGGCCTCTCTTGAACCCCTCGACTGAGTTCGCCATCACCACCTCCTCAGGCAAGCAATTCCAGATTCTCACCGCCCTAACAGTAAAGAATCCTCTTCTATGTTGGTGGAAAAACCTTCTCTCCTCCAGACGCAAAGAATGCCCCCTTGTGCCCGTCACCTTCCTTGGTATAAACAGATCCTCAGCGAGATATTTGTATTGTCCCCTTATATACTTATACATGGTTATTAGATCGCCCCTCAGTCGTCTTTTTTCTAGACTAAATAATCCTAATTTCGCTAATCTATCTGGGTATTGTAGTTCTCCCATCCCCTTTATTAATTTTGTTGCCCTCCTTTGTACTCTCTCTAGTTCCATTATATCCTTCCTGAGCACCGGTGCCCAAAACTGGACACAGTACTCCATGTGCGGTCTAACTAGGGATTTGTACAGAGGCAGTATAATGCTCTCATCATGTGTATCCAGACCTCTTTTAATGCACCCCATGATCCTGTTTGCCTTTGCAGCTGCTGCCTGGCACTGGCTGCTCCAGGTAAGTTTATCATTAACTAGGATCCCCAAGTCCTTCTCCCTGTCAGATTTACCCAGTGGTTTCCCATTCAGTGTGTAATGGTGACATTGATTCCTTCTTCCCATGTGTATAACCTTACATTTATCATTGTTAAACCTCATCTGCCACCTTTCAGCCCAAGTTTCCAACTTATCCAGATCCATCTGTAGCAGAATACTATCTTCTCTTGTATTAACTGCTTTACATAGTTTTGTATCATCTGCAAATATCGATATTTTACTGTGTAAACCTTCTACCAGATCATTAATGAATATGTTGAAGAGAACAGGTCCCAATACTGACCCCTGCGGTACCCCACTGGTCACAGCGACCCAGTTAGAGACTATACCATTTATAACCACCCTCTGCTTTCTATCACTAAGCCAGTTACTAACCCATTTACACACATTTTCCCCCAGACCAAGCATTCTCATTTTGTGTACCAACCTCTTGTGCGGCACGGTATCAAACGCTTTGGAAAAATCGAGATATACCACGTCCAATGACTCACCGTGGTCCAGCCTATAGCTTACCTCTTCATAAAAACTGATTAGATTGGTTTGACAGGAGCGATTTCTCATAAACCCATGCTGATATGGAGTTAAACAGTTATTCTCATTGAGATAATCCAGAATAACATCCCTCAGAAACCCTTCAAATATTTTACCAACAATAGAGGTTAGACTTACTGGCCTATAATTTCCAGGTTCACTTTTAGAGCCCTTTTTGAATATTGGCACCACATTTGCTATGCGCCAATCCTGCGGAACAGACCCTGTCGCTTCATCATTTTTATTGTCAAAGTGGCACTGCTGTACAGGGAGCTGCTCCGTTCACATACTTAGGGCTGTGTTGCACTTCCCTACACTGAAGATAGATGGCAGCGCTGCTGTGGAGGGGAAAAAATGCTGCTGCCCCTGTTCTTTTGCAAGGTCCTGACAATCAGACCCCTTCTGATCAATAAGTAAAATACCATTATGTTTAATGTTGGGGGATCTCCTTTAGGCTGGAGTCACACACAACATATAAAAATCGCAGAAATGTTCCCTGAATCCGTATGCAGTGCGAGGATGCGATTTTCTCGCACATACGCATCCGTGTGACATCCGTATGGTGGAATTTACTCGCCGGCTTGCAAAATGGACATATAATGGATCCATGGGGTCAAATATTTGTAAAAATATTTGTGAAAACATATATATATATATATATATATATATATATATATATATATACACACAGTATATACAGTCATGGCCAAAAGTATTGACACCCCTGCAATTCTGTCAGATAATACTCATTTTCTTCCTGAAAATGATTGCAAACACAAATTATTTGGTATTATTATCTTCATTTAATTTGTCTTAAATGAAAAAAACACAAAAGAGAATAAGGCAAAAAAGCAAAATATTGATAATTTCACACAAAACTCCAAAAATGGGCCAGACAAAAGTATTGGCACCCTCAGCCTAATACTTGGTTGCACAACCTTTAGCCAAAATAACTGCGGCCAACCACTTCCGGTAACCATCAATGAGTTTCTTACAATTCTCTGCTGGAATTTTAGACCATTCTTCTTTGGCAAACTGCTCCAGGTCCCTGATATTTGAAGGGTGCCTTCTCCAAACTGCCATTTTCAGATCTCTCCACAGGTGTTCTATGGGATTCAGGTCTGGACTCATTGCTGGCCACCTTTGAAGTCTCCAGTGCTTTCTCTCAAACCATTTTCTAGTGTTTTTTGAAGTGTGTTTTGGGTCATTGTCCTGCTGGAAGACTCATGACCTCTGAGGGAGACCCAGCTTTCTCACACTGGGCCCTACATTATGCTGCAAAATTTGTTGGTAGTCTTCAGACTTCATAATGCCATGCACACGGTCAAGCAGTCCAGTGCCAGAGGCAGCAAAGCAACCCCAAAACATCAGGGAACCTCCGCCATGTTTGACTGTAGAGACCATGTTCTTTTCTTTGAATGCCTCTTTTTTTCTCCTGTAAACTCTATGTTGACGCATTTGCCTAAAAAGCTCTACTTTTGTCTCATCTGACCAGAGGACATTCTTCCAAAACGTTTTAGGCTTTTTTAGGTAAGTTTTAAATAACATTTCCCACATGTCTACTTTACATCAGCACAATTTTGGAAACAAAATTTTTTTTGTTGCTAGAAGTTATAAGGGTTAAAAGTTGACCAGCGATTTCTCATTTTTACAGCAAAATTTACAAAACCATTTTTTTTAGGGACCACCTCACATTTGAAGTCATTTTGAGGGGTCTATATGGCAGAAAATACCCAAAAGTGACACCATTCTGAAAACTGCACCCCTCAAGGTACTCAAAACTACATTCAGGTGTTTCACAGGAGCAGAAGGAACGTGGAAGGAAAAAATGAACATTTTACTTTTAAGTCACAAAAATGATATATCAGCAATAATTTTTTTATTTTCCCAAGGGTAAAAAGAGAAAATAGACCTCAAAAGTTATTGTCCAATTTGTCCTGAGTACGCTGATACCCCATATGTGGGGGTGAACCACTTTTTGGGCGCACGGCAGGGCTCAGAAGGAAAGGAGCGCCGTTTAACATTTTTAAGTTAAAATTGGCTGGAATTGAGATCCGACGCCATGTCACGTTTGGCGAGCCCCCGATATGCCTAAACAGTGGAAACCCCCCACAAGTGACCCCATTTTGGAAACTACACCCCCTACGGAACTTATCTAGGTGTGTGGTGAGAATTTTGAACCCCCAAGTGCTTCAGTAAAGTTTATAACGCCCGGGCGTGAAAATAAAAAATCCTATTTTTTTCCCACAAACATGATCTTTTAGTCCCCAATTTTTTCTTTTCCCAAGGGTAACAGGAGAAATTGGACCCCAAAAGTTGTTGTCCAATTTGTCCTGTGTACGCCAATACCCCGTATGTGGCGGGGGGGGGGGGGAGTGTCGTGGGGGGAACCACTGTTTGGGAGCACGGCAGGGCTCAGAAGGAAAGAAGCGCCGTTTGACATTTTCAAGCTAAAATTGGCAAGAATTGAGATCCGACGCCATGTCACGTTTGGCGAGCCCTTGATATGCCTAAACAGTGGAAACCCCCTACAAGTGACCCCATTTTGGAAACTACACCCCCTACGGAACTTATATAGGTGTGTGGTGAGAATTTTGAACCCCCAAGTGATTCAGTAAAGTTTATAACGCCCGGGGGTGAAAATAAACAAATCCTATTTTTTTCCCACAAACATGATCTTTTAGTCCCCAATTTTTTTATTTTCCCAAGGGTAGCAGGAGAAATTGGACCCCAAAAGTTGTTCTCCAAGTTGTTCTGAGTACGCTGATACCCCATATGTGGGAGAAAACTATTGTTTTGGCACACTTCGGGGCTTGGAAGGGACGTAGTAACGCTTTGGAATGCAGACTTTGATGGAATGGTCTGCGAGCATCATGTTCCGTTTGGTGAGCCCCTGATGTGCTTAAACAGTAGAAACTCCCCACAAGTGACCGCATTTTGGAAACTAGACCCCCTAAGAAACTTATCTAGGTGTGTGGTGAGAATTTTGAACCCCCAAGTGCTTCAGTAAAGTTTATAACGCCCGGGCGTGAAAATAAAAAATCCTATTTTTTCCCACAAACATGATCTTTTAGTCCCCAATTTTTTATTTTCCCATGGGTAACAGGAGAAATTGGACCCCAAAAGTTGTTGTCCAATTTGTCCTGAGTACGCAGGTACCCCATATGTGGGAAAAAACTGTTTGGGCACGTCGGGACTTGGAAGGGAAGCAGTGACGTTTTGGAATGCAGACTTTGATGGAATGGTCTGCGGGCGTCATGTTCTGTTTGCAGAGCCCCTGATGTGCCTAAACAGTAAAAAAAACCCACAAGTGACATCATTTTGGAACCTAAACCCCCAAGGAACTTACCTAGATGTGCCCCCTCTTTGGAGCTAATCTACTGGTTCCTGTAAAGTAAATTAGTAGTGCATGGAGGTGTGGTACAATTTGAAGCAATCCTTCATACACAGGCCAGGTTTGTCAGGGCAGGTGTCGCATTGATAGATGGTGTCCTTGCGTATTCCTCTTTCGTAG
Source organism: Ranitomeya imitator (assembly GCF_032444005.1). Classification (NCBI taxonomy): domain Eukaryota; kingdom Metazoa; phylum Chordata; class Amphibia; order Anura; family Dendrobatidae; genus Ranitomeya; species Ranitomeya imitator. Next base: position 425,735,488 of record NC_091286.1, on the reverse strand, counting down.
CACACTTGGCACCTTTTTTGCAGCTTACCTTTACTTCCAGATGGCGGAACCACCCCCGGAAAATGCTGACCTAGTACGATACGAGCACCCTCAGTTCCAGAAGTACTGGGGCCCGCTCCTTCCCTCGTGCCAAATATCAGGGCCTTAACCACTACCTCCTGGAGCTGAAGGTACGACGTATCGGTGTGGCGTGCACAGCGTGACAGCAGGAAAGCGTTGAGCATTGCCATTTGTACGATGTACATGGACAGTTTTTTGTTCCACACCTTGACCTTTCTCAAAGCACTGTACGGATGGAGGAGTTGATCGGAGAGATTAACGCCCCCCATGTTTTTGTTGTACCCCAGTACACAGTCCGGTTTGCTGACCTGTGTAGAGGTACCTCGAACAGTGCTGAGGGTGCTGCCATCACCGTGTATGATGGTTAAGAGAAGGACATCCCTTTTGTCCTTGTACTTGACCACCAGCAGGTGGTCGCTACATTAGGCTCTGCCCTCACCTATTCTGAGCATCTGCCCAAGTAGCGTCTTCGGGAGGCCTCTCTGATTTTTGCGGACAGTATTGCAGGCTGCAGTACCTCGCGCAGAGAGGGATTTGTAGAGTGGGATGCTGGAATAAAAGTTATCGGTGTAGAGGTGATAACCTTTATCCAGCAGTGGGTGCACCAAATCCCACACAACTTTCCCACTCACTCCCAGGACAGGGGGACACTCAGGGGGTTAAATCCTGGTGTCCTTCCCTTAGTAGACTCTAAAGCTATAGGTGTACCCTGAGGTACTCTCACACAGCTTGTAGAGTTTGATTCCGTACCTGGCCCTCTTGTTGGGCAGGTATTGATGGAATCTGAGCCGTCCCGTAAAATGAACCAAGGACTCATCCACGCAGATATCCCTATGGGGCACGTACACATCAGCAAACGTTTTGCTGAAGTGTTCGATGACCGGCCGAACTTTGAACAGACGGTCAAAGTTGGGGTCATTTCGTGCGGGACACTGTGCATTATCGGAATAATGCAGAAATTTATGCATGGCCTCAAAACGCGTCCGTACAATGACCATTCGGAACACTGGAGTGTTGTATAAAATATCAACACTCCAATTTGCTGAATTTCTGGCTTCTTTAGGATCCCCATATGAAGGACCAGGCCCCAAAACTGCATCATTTCAACTACGTCTACAGGAGACCAGTTAGAAAATGCTAAACCGGGGGTTTTGATCCAAAAATTGCCGAGCATACAAATTAGTTTGCTCCATCATGAGGTTAATAAAATTCTCAGAGAAAAAGACTTTGAAAAAGTCTATTTCTGTGAGGCCGGTGGTGTCAAACTTGATTCCTGATTCTGCCACAAAATCAGGAATCAGTGGCTCGTAATTTTCAGGGGGCGAGGTCCATACGGGGTCCGAAGAGGGGTGCGCTGCTTCATCTTCAGGAGTGGGCGCTGCTTCATCTTCATCTCATGAATTGTGGGCACTGCTTCTGTCCTGCGACGTCTTCGTACAGGACCTGAGTAGGAAGATGAGGAGGAGGAAGAAGATGAAGAATCTGAAGAGTAAAGGAATGTGGGATCCTCTCCCTCGCTATCAGTGTTGGAGGCAAGGAAAGAATATGCCTCCTCCAATGAATAGCGCTGTTGGGACGAATGGGACATTTTTTTTGTGAGTATGGTGCTTGGGTGTACTTTATTGGTAACTATGTGTACGTGTGGGGGGGATAGTGTTTGGTGCAAACTAAAAGCTAAAAGGAAAAAAAAGCAAATAGAGAGAAAAAAATACCTGTGAAAGGAAAAGTCTAAAACAGCAGGCCCTAGTCCTCTCTGACTTTTCCCAGCTCCTGCGCACTACAGTACTTTGCTCTGCCCTCAACAGGGCAGACAAAGTACGCCTGCGCTGGAGCGTGAAGACAAGAAGAGGACGTCATCGTAAGAAGATGGGAGGCCCCGGACTGTGACACCCATCGGACAGGACCGTAGCGGGACCGCCCCTGGGTGAGTATAATCTAACCTCTTTTTCTCATCTTTCAGGTTACATCAGGAGCTTAACTACAGCATTACAGAATGTTGTAGATAAGCTCCTGATGCCGGTGGCCGCAGCTCACCTTCGATTTTGGGGGTGACAGGTTCCCTTTAATTTTTGCCAGAGCTGTATATGTAGTCTTCCATTTTGTTGTGGTTGATCCATATAATGAGATTTTAGCATTTTCTAAGCCTAAGGACTCATGGACATGGCGGCATTTTGCCTAAGTTTTCTATAGAACCATTGTAAAGCTGCCATAAATGCAAGTAAAAGCATAAAAATGCACAAAAAGTGTCAAAAACTAGTGCATTTTACACAGCATTTTTCCTGCAAACACTCTGGTTTCTACAGCAGAAAAATCGGCTGCAAATATTGTAAGTGTGCACATACCCATACTTGGTAAATTTTATCACAGCGTTTGGGAGCAGTTCAATGTGAATTCTGCTACACAGCATCACAGAGAACGTGCTCTGTACTAGGGAAGCATACAGACCCAAACCTCTGCCATGTGCATAAGGCCTTCATGTGTTTCTTGGATAGTTCTTATTTACAGTAAGTATTAAAAAGGCTAGATTATAAGTGACAAAAGTGAAAACTAATAAAAATAATGCAAATAATAAAAACCCATGGTAACTTATTATTATTTATTACTATAGCGCCATTTATTCCATGACGCTTTACATGTGAGGAGGGGTATACATAATAAAAACAAGTACAAAAATCTTTAACAATAAAGGTCACGACTGGTACAGGAGGAGAGAGGACCCTGCCCGCGAGGGCTCACAATCTACAAGGGATGGGTGAGGATACAGTAGGTGAGAATAACTTAAAGCAGAATAAATAATTTGACAATATAATTAGAAGCTATGGGCACAATTGGACTGCATACGGTTTTATAACTCTCCCTAGTACAGTATGTCTGTGGCACGGTAATTGCTGCTCCCAATCAAGAGATGATTCAGCACATAAGAGAAGTTCTAGTTCAGGTATATGCATGCTCAGTGCAGCAGCGGAGCTTTACACCAGCATATTCAGGTTGATAAAACCAGAAGCCATGCTAAACACATTGCCCGGCCTTTACTATTTCATCTTATCATCTGCCAAACCACTACAGCCGTATTAAAATCTTCTGACACCGTAGTACAGACTGACAGCAATTACCCCACGTGCAAACACAGCACATTTGTTACAATTGACATGAATCTGTTATAGGATTTCTAAGTGGCAATACCAGTAAACTGGCACTTATTTCTTGTGGGCTTCTGTCATTTTGAGTTTTAGCAAAATGTAATAAACTATTTCTATTGTTATATTATACCTTCTAGAAATAGGATTTCATTGTAACTGTAACTGCTGGAGATTAGAACTGCTGAGCATTACTAAGGTTCACATATTGGTCAAAATAAAATGATATGGGAGGACGTTGTTGGTATTCGTTATGCTCTATGAGGAATGTTCTGAAATGGCCAACAATCCAGTAGATGAAGAGCCCTGTCAGCAGACGACATTGAGCTCTAGTGCTCACACCACACCCTAGAGAAACATGGGGCATTCTTGGAACTCTGCCACCAAGGCATGGTCATTAGGGACTGCAAGGAATTTGTTGCTTGAAATCCCAATAGTGGCATCTGGAACCTGATCTCATGTGGACTTCTTTAACCCACATGCCTCTTAGCGACCATGCAACATAAACAGCATACTGAATGCTGGTTAGTAGACTAGGAAATAACAAGGATACAGATCTGTATTATCCACTTCTCAAAAACTGTTTGATATCTACTATATAATTGTCTAAGGGTCACTTCCGTCTGTCTTTCTGTCACGGATATTCATTGGTCGCTGCCTCTGTCTGTCATGGAAATCCAAGTCGCTGATTGGTCGCGGCAAAACAGCCACGACCAATCAGCGATGGGCACAGTCCGGAAGAAAATGGCCGCTCCTTACTCCCTGCAGTCAGTGCCCAGCGCCCGCATACTCCCCTCCGCTCACACAGGGTTAATGCCGGCGGTAGCCGCGGGTAATGCACTCCGTTACCGCTGCTATTAACCCTGTGTGTCCCCAACTTTTTACTATTGATGCTGCCTATGCGGCATCAATAGCAAAAAAATGTAATGTTAAAAATAATAAAAAAACAAAAAACCTGCTATACTCACCCTCCGTTGTCCGCCGAGCCGCTCGCGCCGGCCGCCATCTTCCGTTCCCAGCGATGCATTGCGAAATTACCCAGAAGACTTAGCGGTCTCGCGAGACCACTAAGTCATCTGGGTAATTTCGCAATGCATCCTGGGAACGGAAGATGGCGGCAGCCGTGCGCGTATCGCCGGAGCTTCGCTGGATCCCAGGGGTGAGTATATAACTATTTTTTATTTTAATTATTTTTTTAACAGGGATATGGTGCACACACTGCTGTATACTACGTGGGCTGTGTTAGATACCGCGTGGCTGCTATATACTACATAGGCAGTGTTATCTACTATGTGGGCTGTGTGATATACTCCGTGGGCTGTGCTATATATTACTTGGCCACTGTTATATACTGCGTGGGCAGTGTTATATACTACGTGGCTGCTATATAGTGCGTGGGCTGTGCTATATACTGCGTGGCTGCTATATACTGCATGGGCAGTGTTATATACGTGGCTGCTATATACTGCGTGGGCAGTGTTATATACTACGTGGCTGCTATTATATATTGCGTGGCCTGTATTAACGCATCGGGTATTCTACAATATGTATGTATATAGCAGCCACATAGTATATAGCACAGGCCAAGTAGTATTTGTCTGCTATATACTACATGGCTCCTATATACTACGTGGCCTGCGCTATATACTATGTGGCTGCTATATACATACATAAATACATATTCTACAATACCCGATGCGTTAGAATCGGGCCACCATCTAGTTAAATATAAACAGGAATGAGAAAAAGCTACATTTTACGTATCACAAGATACAAAATAAGATCTGTTTTTTATGACATTGTAAATTTAGGTAAATAGAACCTCAGATTAACTAAAATGCATAAAAAATGACACTGTTCTATTATATAAATAAATATTTCTTAAAAAGTAGGAAAAAAGTGGGTGAAAAATGAAAGGGGTACTCCCATCTCCAAAATCCAATCCCAATATGTAGTAGGTTCAATAATAATAATATTAGCAAATACCTCCTATTAGAAATGTTGTATAGTTTTTCTGATTCACTATGTCTCTTTCCTCATGTGTAGGCATTGCAGGACCATAGGTATCCACGGTTATGACCACTGGTATAGGGACAGATAGCTAGTTGCTAGTGGTCGTAACCATGGATACCTATGGTCCTGCAATGCCTGCACATGAGTCTCTACAAAAAAAGTTTATGCGTCGCAATATTTTGAGAGCTATAATTTTTTTATATTTCTGCATAAAGAAAAAAAAAGCGTCTTTTAGTGTGCAATAGCAGCCAAACATAAAAAAACCTATATGAATCTAGTATCTCTGTAATCGCACTGACCCGCAGAATAAAGCCATCAAATCACTTATACTGCGCGAGGAATGGCGTAAAAAATAAATAGAACCAATTCTTCACCTGCTGTTGATGTCTTTATTCTGCCTCCCAAAAAACTGCAGTACCGCAAGTCTCTGCACACAGTTATCCTGCTCTGTATGCTGAGTACTTGCACCGGTGTTTCCGTGTAAATCTCTAAAACACGTGAATAAAACGGAAGACTAGATGGAAGATTCCCTATAATGAGGAAGATGGAAACTTTGTGGATGCTATCTGGCTTATGATCCAGCGTGTGCAAAAGCGCGGTCAACCACAGTTTTGTATACGTCTGAAAAGAAGGACACCGCTGGATAGAGTAACTTTGCTGCCTCATTACAGTGCATGGACTAGTTGGGGATTTCATCTGAATCACATCATTAGGAGATTTACATGGAAACCTTGATGTAAGTGCTCAGTGAAGAGCACAGAATATATGTGATCCAAAAGTTTACGTAAAAAATGCTCCAAAAAAAAAGCTTCAATTCAGTTCATAGAAAAAACAAATCCCAACTCAGGTCCGTCATCGGTCAATGGAAATATAGGGCGTCCATATTACTGGTAGCACAAAGAGTCTGGAAACGGGCTATGTCTCCTCATCCCCCAAATGGAATCCAGAAAATTTTGCACAACAAAATACTATTGCCTCCCTCCCTTCTGAGCCCATAGTATGCCTAAATCACATTTAGCATCCACATGTTTGTCATTCCTGTAGCAATGAGAGCCCTCTTTATTTACGCAGCTCATGTCACCAAAAGAATGCGTTGGGCACAGTGTATGGGCACTACATTGTGTGGGCACTAAAATGGCAGATTTACAATTTTTTACTCAGTAACATCCATTGTTGCTTGTTCTTGAAAAACACTCATGGATTCGAAATAATCTGCAGATACTCACTTTGCTCTTAACCACTTTGAGACGCAGCCTGTTTTCACCTTAATGACAAGGCCAATTTTTACAATTCTGACCACCGTCAATTTTAGAGGTAATAACTTTGGAACGCTTCAACGGATCTCGGTGATTCTGTGAATATTTTCTCATGACATATTGTACTTTATGATATTGGTAACATTTCTTCGATATGACTTGTGTTTATTTGTGAAAAAATGAAATTTGGTGAAAATGTAATTTTCAAACTTTTAATTATTATGCCCTTGAATCAGAGTCATATCGCACAAAATAGTTATAAATAACATTTCCCATGTGTATACTTTACATCAGCAACATTTTTTGAACCAAAATTTTTTGTGTTAAGAAGTTATAAGGGTTAAAAGTTGACCAGCGATTTTTCATTTTTTCAACAAATTTTACAAATCCATTGCTTTAGGGACGACATAACAATTGAAGTCACTTTGAGGGGTCTATGTGACAGAAAATACCAAAAAGTTACACCATTCTAAAAACTGCATCACTCAAGGTGCTCAAAACCACATTCAAGAAGTTTATTAGCCCTTCAGGTGCTTCACAGGAGCTGAAGCAACGTGGAAGGAAAAAATGAACATTTACATTTTTAGTCACAAAAATTATCTTTTAGCAACAATTTTTTAATTTTCACAAGTGTAAAAGGAGAAAATAGACCACTAAAGTTGTTGTGTGACTTCTCCTGAGTACGGCAATACCCCAATTGTTGGGGAAAACCACTGTTTTGGCACACGGCATGGCTTGGAATGGAAAGCGTGACGTTTTGGATTGCAGACTTTGAAGGAATGGTCTGTGGGCGTCATGTTACATTGGCTTTTCGCATGGCACTGTATGCTTTGAGGACTTAATCTGAAAGATCTACACCCCCATGTACTGATTGTAATCCAAAACACAATCTGGCTTTAGGACTTGTTATGGTCCAATGAATAGTGACAAGGGAGTTGTTCTCACGGTGTATGGTGGTCAAGATAAGGTCATCCCTTTTGTCCTTATACTTGACCACCAACATGTCGCTGCATTTGGGCTCTGCTTTCGCCTTTTCTCACCGTTTGCCTAATTAGCGGCTTAGGGAGGCCTCAGTGACTTTTCGCATGGTGCCACATGCAACTATACCTCTGGCAGAGACGGTCTTGAAGAGCAGAATGTTGGTGTAAAAGTTATCAATGTAGAGGTGGTAACTTTTATCCAGCAGTGGGTGCAGCAATTCCCACACAATTCTCCCACTGACCCCCAGGACGGGGAGGGGAGGGCATTCATACACCTTAAATCTGTGGGTGCACCCTGAGGTACTCTCGCACAGTTTGTACAGTTTTATTCTGAACATGGCCCTCTTACTGGAGAGGTATTGTCAGAATTTTAGCCTCCCTTTGAAATGAACCAGATTCATAAGTAGCGATGTTCCTCTGTGGAATGTACGCCTCAGCGAATTTTCTGCTGAAGTGTTCAACAACTGGTCGAATTTCATATAGACGATCAAAGTTTGGATCATCTCAGGGAGGACACTGCGCAGTATCACTATAATGCAAAAATTTTGGATCGCTTCAAATTGTATCCTTGTCATGGCCATGTGGAATACCAGTGTACTGAAGAGGACATCAGCCCTGAGACGGGCTTCCAGGGTCACTGAGCGGAGATGGAAGCGATCCCGCTCTGCCGAGCACTTCATCGCATATAAGCAGTCCGTCACCATCTTCAAGTCCACGCTCACTGCTGCAAAACAAACTTATTTCTCATCCCTCATATCCTCCCTGTCTCACAAGGGACAGCTTTTAAACACTTTCAGTCCTCTATTCCATCCCCCATTACCTCCTACCTCTCCTCTCATTTCTGCTGAAGACTTTGCTTCTTTCTTTAAACCAAAGATCGATACGATCAGAGAAAGCTTTGGCCCGCAGCGCACAATGCCCCTCTTAGCTGCTAAGCCCTGTTCCTCCAAAACCAGCTTCTCCACCATGACAGAAGATCAGTTCTCCACCCTTCTGTCAAGATCACGCCTCACCACTTGCACGCTTGACCCGCTCCCATCTGACCTCATCCATAACTTCGCAACAGTCTTCATCCCAAGTCTAACACACCTCTTCAACCTCTCAATTACAAATGGTGTCTTTCCCTCATGATTCAAACATGTCTTGATCACACCAATTCTCAAAAAAGCCTCCCTAAACCCATCCTCTGTGTCTAGTTATCACCCGATATCTCGTCTCCCTTAAGCCTCAAAACTACTGGAACAGCATGTTCATCTTGAACTGTCCTCCCACCTTTCCTCCTGCTCCCCCTTTGACCAGTTACAATCTGGCTTCTGACCACATCACTCAACTGAAAGTGCCCTAATTAAAGTCACCAACGACCTACTAACCTCCAAGAGCAAGCGACACTACTCTGTCCTCCTCCTGGACCTGTCTTCTGCCTTCGACACTGTTGACCATTCCCTCCTGCTACAGAGTCTCTCATCTCTTGGCATCACAGAATTGGCCCTATCCTGGATCTTGTAATATCAAACAGACCGAATATGCAGTGTCTCCCTCTCCCACACCACCTCCTCACCTCGCCCCCTGTCTTTCTGTGTTCTACAGGACTCAGTTCTAGGACCCCTACTCTTCTCCATCTACACCTTCAGCCTGGGACAGCTCATAGAATCCCACGGTTTGCAGTATCATCTCTACGCCGTGACACGCAGATTTACCTATCTGGACCTGACCTCACCTCCTTACTGATCAAAATCACACAATGTCCGTCTGCTATTTCAGCCTTTTCTGCTCGCTTTCTAAAACTGAACATGGACAAAACAGAATTCATCACCTTTCCCTCATCTCACTTTTCCCCTCCACCAGACCTATCCATCAATGTCAATGGCTCCTCACTTTCCGTAGTCTCACATGCTCGGTGCCTCGGGGTGATCCTCGACTCTGCCCTCTCGTTCAAGCCACACATTCAAGCCCTTGCCTCCTCCTGACAACTCAATCTCAGAAATATTTCCCGAATCTGCGCATTCCTTGACCATGAAACCATAAAAACACTAGTGTGCGCCCTTATCTCCCGCTTTGACTACTGCAACCTCCTACTCTCTGGCCTCCCCTCTAGCACCACTCCAATCCATCCTACACTCTGCTGCCCAACTAATCCACCTGTCTCCCCGCTATTCCCCAGCCTCTCCCCTATGCCAAGCCCTTCACTAGTTTCCTATTGTCCAGAGGCTCCAGCTCAAAACCCTAACTATGACATACAAAGCCAACCACAACCTGTCTACTCCATATATCTGTGACACGGTCTCCCAGTACTTACCTACACGCAACCTTCGATCCTCTCAAGATCTCCTTCTCTACTCCTCCCTCATCTCATCTTCCCATAACCCCCATACTCTGGAACACATCACACTCTCGCCTACCACAGAAACCTTCAAAAACAACCTGAAGACCCACCTCTTCTGACAAGCCTACAGCCTGCAGTGATCCTCAGACTACTGAACTGCTACACAACCAGCTCTCTTTCCTACTGTATCCTCACATATTACCTGTAGACTGTGAGCCCTCGCGTGCAGAGTCCTCTCTCCTTCTGTACTTGTGTGTGCCTTGTTTTTTGCTCATGTTTATTATACTTGTCTATATTTGCCCTTTTCACATGTAAAGCACCATGGAATAAATGGCGCTATAAGGCTATGTTCACACGTTCCTGATTTTCCTCCTTTTTTCAGGACTAAAAACCGCAGCTCTTGGCAGAAAACGGTCCTTTTTTTGGTGCTTTTTTGGTGCGTTTTTTGATGCGTTTTTTGATGCAGTTTTCTATGCAGAGTCTGTGTGTTTTCTAGGAAGTTTTTTAGGGTTAAAATGGCTGAAAATACCCTAACCCTACCCCTAACCCTACCCCTAACCCTACCCCTACCCCTAACCCTATTCTAACCTTAGTGGAAAAAAAAAAATTCTTAATTTTTTTATTGTCCCTACCTATGGGGGTGACAAAGGGGGGGGGGGGGGTCATTTACTATTTTTTTTTATTTTGATCACTGAGATAGGTTATATCTCAGAGATCAAAATGCACTTTGGAACGAATCTGCCGGCCGGCAGATTCGGCGGGCGCACTGCGCATGCGCCCGCCATTTTGCAAGATGGCGGCGCCCAGGGAGAAGACGGCCGGACGGACACCGGGAGGCCGGGTATGTATAAGGGGGGGAGATGAGGGCACGGGGGGGCGTCGGAGCACGGGGGGGTGGCATCGGAGCATGGGGGGGTGGGATTGGGGCACGGGGGGGGCAGCCACACTGCAGCGGTTCTGCACCACAAACCGCAGAAAACCCGCAGATATTTTTTTCATCTGCGGGTTTTACTGCGGGTTTGACCTCACAATGGAGGTCTATGGGTGCAGAACCGCTGCAGTTCCGCAAAAAGAAGTGACATGGTACTTCTTTTTTACCGCGGCTATTCAGCGCGGCTTTTTTCGCGATTCTCCGCAATGTGGGCACAGCAGTTCCTGTTTTCCATAGGGTACATTGTAATGTACCCTGCATGGAAAACAGCTGCGGACCCGCAGCGGGAAAATCGCGGCGATTCCGCATGAAAAAAAGGATGGTGTGAACATGGCCTAAAAATGTCTAATAATAATTATCGAAGCTTTGGTTTTCGGATTATGCCCATATGCAGTAAATTCCACAAAATGTCATCATCTCTGCTTCATTTTCAGGGGTCCATCTGGCGTATGATGATGTGGGAATTTGGGTGAAAAATTGATGAGCATACAGGTATGTCTGGGCCACCATAACATTTATTAGTTCCTCACTGAAAAAGAATTTGAAGAAGTCAATTTCAGTAAGGCCAGTGGTGTCAAACTAGATTCATGAGCTTCCAATAAAATCCTGAATGACGGGCTGATAATTCGTATCGGAGGCAAGGAAGGCATAAGCCTCCTCTGTTGAATAGCGTCTTGACGAATGGGCCATTTTTTTATTTTTCCAAACCCCGGGGATGTGTGTGTAAGTGATGCTTTTTACACGTGTAATGTGTGGGGCTTGTGTTTAGGGTACTAATTATTACAAAAAAAAAAAGACAGAAAAAAAAGTATGAAAAATGTTGAAGAAACAAGAAAAAAATGAAAAGAAAAATCAGATGTAAAAAAATAAGTTTGTGTAAAAAAATGCAGACATTTACTAAACTAATGCCCTCCCTATAAATTTACCCGACGCAAAAATCTTTTTTTATAAAAGAGAAACGAACGTCACCAATGTGGATTTGCTTGAGGAAATTTCTGCGTGGTTTCTGCATCGCTAGGCAGAAAAAGCAGTGGAAATTCTGTGCTGTTTTTATGCATTTTATATGCTTTTTTTGTTGGGGTTTTGATGCGATTTTTCATGCAGTTTTGTAAGCTAAATATAGATTATTAAAAAAAATTGTGATGTCATTTCCTTGTTCAACCTCTTCAGCCAGATACCCTTATTAATATTAAAGACACACACACAGTTACCAGCCTATGTAGGAACACTAACATAATTAACCTACATATTCTGTAACAAAACAGCAACTGTCAGAAATCTGTGTGAAACGCAAAATCTGTTTATTATTCAAAAAATGTAAAACAAAATTGTGTGGCTCCTGCATAACTTTCATAACCAGCAGAGGGAAACCAACAAAGGCTAGGCAGACAGCTGTGGGCTGATAATAATAGCCTGGGAAAGGGCAATGGATATTGGCATTCCCCCCCCAGGCTAAAAACATCACCTCTCAGCCGCCCCCAAAATGGCGCATTTTATAGATTCACCAATAATGGCACTTAGCCTCACTATTCTCACTTGCCCTGTAGCGGTGGCAAGTGGGGTTCATATTGGTGGGGTTGATGTCACCTTTGTATTGTCAAGTGACATCAAGCCCATGGCTTAGTAATGGAGAGGCGTCTACAAAGCACCTATCCATTACTAAATTAACTTGGCACTCAACTTAATGAAGATGAAGATTATATAATCCAAACAGTGTAGAAAAATAAAACGTTTTGTTCAAATTGATCTTCATAAGTTACTACAACCAAACAAAATATAATAAAAATCAGTGTATGATGGAAAAAATAATAAAAGTAGCAATATCACCATAATATCGGTCAAGTCTATATAAGCAACATATGCTGTAAGTATTCCAGTGCCAGGGAAATGTAGAATGAGGTTGGCAGGGGGAGAAAGGGAAGACGATTTTAGAGAAAATCCAGACTCCCCTTATACAGAAGATGTCTTCTTTTCTTCTTGATACAGGAGCTTTCCTGGACACAATTCAACATCTAGGATCTGTTCCGAAAGATGCTACCCTAGTCACAGTTGATGTGAAAGACTTCTATACCTCGATTCAACATACAGAAGGCATACGATCGGTTGATCGGCTGCTCGCCTCGTCAGGCATGGATCCTGACCAGGTGAGTCTTTGTCTAGAACTTCTAACACTAGTCCTCACAAGAAACTTCTTTACCTTCCACGAAATTACTACCTACAGATCCACGGAACAGCTATGGGTTCCAATGCGGCCCCCCTATGCCAATTGCTACATGGACGATTAGGAGGAAACAGCGATCTATACAAACTCGTTATATTGGTCTAATATCATACTATGGAAAAGGTATGTTTTGTTTATTTGTAGTAACTGATGGTCAATTCGACCGAAATGTTTTATTTTTCTACGCTGTTTGGATTAAATAATCTTCATATTCATTAAGTTAAGTGCCAAGTTAATTTATTAATTATTGATGGTTTGGGAACCTACTTGGTCACCGACCACAGTAGTGCATACAGTCTTTTTCTAAATACCTATCCATTACTAATCCTATAGTTACATGGTAAATAAACACACAGCCAGAATAAAGTCCTTTATTTGAAATAATCACAGACTCCTTTAATGAATCTAAATTTACTATACTTACTGAACACCTAATCCCTGACGCACTCTTCTCATGCAACAAAAATAACATCATAAACCAACATATAATACTATCTTGTCCGACGTAGTCCATTTAATACCGCTTTTGGTATTTTTTGCTACATAAGCCCCTCAAAGTCACTTCAAATGTGATGTGGTCCCTTAAAAAATTGGTTATGTACGTTTTGTCGGAAAAACGAAAAGTTGCTGATCATGTTTTAACCCTTCTAACTTCCTAACTAAAAAAAAAGTTTAGAAAATTATGCTGATGTAAAGTAGACATGTGGAAGTTAGAAAATAGCTACATTTTCTAAATTTTCAACAAAATTCTGATATCTTCACAAATGAATGCAAAAAACTTCAACCTAAACTTAGCGCTAACAATGTACAATGTGTCATGAAAAAGTCTCAGTAACAGTGGGATCGGTTGAAGCATTCCAGAGTTATTGTTACATAAAGGGACACTAGTCACTGGACTGGACAAGGGAGTTGTAAAATTTGGCCTGGTCAAGAAAGTGAAAACGTGGGGAGGTGTTAAGGGGTATACCAGTAGTGATGTATGTTACTGTAAATCTAATTGTTAGCAATTGTAAATTTGCAATAACAAATAATTAGAGGTTTAACTAAAATTAGATTTCATAAAATGATGTAAGTTTTGAAAAATGGAGGCCTCTTTTTCAATTTTGGTTCTTCTATTAAGAATGACGATCAATAAAGAGTGAACTGCCACATAAATTATCTTTCTAAACTCCTATGGTCCACAGTTCTTCTTTTACCTTTTTTCAGTCTACTATGAATTACTCAACCACTCCGTTCTTATATTCTTCATATTTATTGATTAATTTTGCTTTATTTTAATATGAAAGACCCAATTCAAGGTTTTCAGTGAAAATGCTGCAGCCAGATGCTAGCTAAAAGTCTGTAAGTACACACACTAGTCACTTTTTTGGCATTTCTTGGGTAATTGGTGTTCTTTTTAAAATGAAGCATGCTTCAAACTGCAAGGACATTTAAAATATGCTTTATAAAGCAGAACAAAAGATTTAAGTTTCATTTCCGAATATGGAATAGAAAACTTAGGCATAATTTACACACTTGGTTGATCACGGTTCATTTATTCTGCAATTTTCATTTCAGAATCTTATCCTACATGGAGAATTGAATTAGATAAGCATTATTATAAGAAAGAAACAAATGACTTTAATTATCCTTAAACGTCATCTCATACAAAGTGATGATTCACTGGTTATGTATTCGTTTATTAAACTGAAACATGATAGTATAGTTACAATATACGTGTTAATGGCTGAAATGCTGGAAAATTTACAATATATCACAAAAGACATCAAAAGTGAATTAATGTAGCCAGGGCCTTGGGAAGTTTAGATCGTGTGGGCATGGAGTAGTGTCATGTGATGAACATATAGGGGCTATGGTGCAAATTTGGTGGATGATAGGTAGCAGAGAGCGCAGTTGGTCAAATATTTTACCTCCGACAGCACAAAATTTTTTATACTTAATTTTACTCACTTATATAGCGCTTTACAGACATTATAAGCAATATCCCCATTCAGGCTCACAATAGAATTCCCTATCACTATATATAACTACTAGCTATTGAACCCGTTCTACGCCCGGGTGGCGAGCATTTATATTGGTATATGGTCTCCATACTGGTATGAGCTGCTCCATCCTGCGTTCCCATCCTGTCATGTGCTGCACCCATCCTGCGTCCCCATCCTGTCATGTGCTGCACCCATCCTGCGTCCCCATCCTGTCATGTGCTGCTCCATCCTGCGTCCCCATCCTGTCATGTGCTGCACCCATCCTGCGTCCCCATCCTGTCATGTGCTGCACCCATCCTGCGTCCCCATCCTGGTATGTGCTGCACCCATCCTGCGTCCCCATCCTGTCATGTGCTGCACCCATCCTGCGTCCCCATCCTGGTATGTGCTGCACCCATCCTGCGTCCCCATCCTGCATCCCCATCCTGTCATGTGCTGCACCCATCCTGCGTCCCCATCCTGTCATGTGCTGCACCCATCCTGCGTCCCCATCCTGTCATGTGCTGCACCCATCCTGCGCCCCCATCCTGTCATGTGCTGCACCCATCCTGCGTCCCCATCCTGGTATGTGCTGCACCCATCCTGCGTCCCCATCCTGTCATGTGCTGCACCCATCCTGCGCCCCATCCTGGTATGTGCTGCACCCATCCTGCGTCCCCATCCTGTCATGTGCTGCACCCATCCTGCGTCCCCATCCTGTCATGTGCTGCACCCATCCTGCGTCCCCATCCTGTCATGTGCTGCACCCATCCTGCGCCCCATCCTGGTATGTGCTGCACCCATCCTGCGCCCCCATCCTGTCATGTGCTGCACCCATCCTGCGTCCCCATCCTGGTATGTGCTGCACCCATCCTGCGTCCCCATCCTGTCATGTGCTGCACCCATCCTGCGTCCCCATCCTGTCATGTGCTGCACCCATCCTGCGTCCCCATCCTGTCATGTGCTGCACCCATCCTGCGTCCCCATCCTGGTATGTGCTGCACCCATCCTGCGTCCCCATCCTGCGTCCCCATCCTGGTATGTGCTGCACCCATCCTGCGTCCCCATCCTGTCATGTGCTGCACCCATCCTGCGTCCCCATCCTGGTATGTGCTGCACCCATCCTGCGTCCCCATCCTGCATCCCCATCCTGGTATGTGCTGCAACCATCCTGCGTCCCCATCCTGCGTCCCCATCCTGTCATGTGCTGCACCCATCCGGGGGCCTGAGCAGGCGGGGACACCGGCGCGCTGTGGGGGTCAGGTGCCGGTATAGCCGCCAGCTCAGGCCCCCCAGCACTTACTATACTCACCTGTCTGTCCCGTTCCAGCGCTGCGCGCCGCCATCTTCCCGGTTCTCTGGCTGTGACTGTTCAGTCAGAGGGCGGCGCCGGCGCGCATTAAGCGCGTCATCGCACCCTCTGAACTGAAGGTCACAGGCCGAAGACCAGGAAGATGGCGGCGCTCAGCGGTGGAACGCAGGACAGGTGAATATGGCCGATACTCACCCTCCTGGCGGTCCCTGCTTCTCTGTTGGAGATCGCGGTGTGCGTTCAGTGTGAACGCATACCGCGATCTCCCGGGAGCGTCACTCTGTGAGGCCCAGACTGCGCTTGCGCCTGCGCAGTCTATAAAGGCTTCGGACAGAGTGACGCTCCCAGCGTTATATTATAGATATAACAAGAGAGGACACTATGTAATACTGTTCGGTGTTATACACAACAAGAGAGGACATTATGTAATAAGAAACAGCAATATACATAAAAAAAGATATTATGTAATACGGGAAAGCGCTATAGAACTATACATAACAGGGAGGATGCTGTGTAATAATGTAATAAGTCACTGCTATGTACAGGTGCTTCTCACAAAATTAGAATATCATCAAAAAGTTAATTTATTTCAGTTTTTCAATAGAAAAAGTGAAACGCATATATTATATAGAGTCATTACAAACAGAGTGATCTATTTCAAGTGTTTAGTTCTGGTAATGTTGATGCTTACAGCCAATGAAAACCTAAAAGTAATTACCGTATATACTCGAGTATAAGCCGAGATTTTCAGCCCATTTTTTTGGGCTGAAAGTCCCCCTCTCGGCTTATACTCGAGTCATATACCCGGGGATCAGCAGGGGAGGGGGAGCGGGGGCTGTGTAATCATACTTACCTGCTGCGGCGCGGTCCCTGCAGTCCCTGGCTTCTCCGGCGCTGCAGATTCTTCCTGTACTGAGCGGTCACATGGCACCGCTCATTACAGAAATGAATAGGCGGCTCCACCCCCATAGGGGAGGAGCCGCATATTCATTGCTGTAAATGATCGGTGCCATGTGACCGCTCAATTACAGGAAGAAGCTGCAGCGCCGGAGAAGCCAGGGACTGCAGGGACCGCGCTGGGAGCAGGTAAGGGGAGTGCAGCGCTATAATTACCTGCTCCTCGCTCCGGTGCGGCTCCGTCTGCAGCGTCCTCTAGCAGTGACGCTCAGGTTAGAGGGCGCTGTGACGTAGTCAGTGCGCGCCCTCTGCTGAGCGTCAGTGCTGGAGACGGAGCCGCAGAGGAGCAGGTAATTATTGAAAGCGCTGGCGTCCTGAGAAGAGAGGTGAGTATGTGATTTTTTTTTTTTATTGCAGCCGCATTCTATATGGCACAGCATTATAAGGAGCATCTATGGGGCCATAATCAAAGGTGCAGAGCATATATGGCACAGCATTATAAGGAGCACCTATGGGGCCATAATCAAAGGTGCAGAGCATATAAGGGGCACAGCATTATAAGGAGCATCTATGGGGCCATAATCAAAGGTGCAGAGCATATATGGCACAGCATTATAAGGAGCACTTATGGGGCCATAATCAAAGGTGCAGAGCATATATGGCACAGCATTATAAGGAGCACCTATGGGGCCATAATCAAAGGTGCAGAGCATATATGGCACAGCATTATAAGGAGCACTTATGGGGCCATAATCAAAGGTGCAGAGCATTCTATATAGCACAGCATTATAAGGAGCATCTATGAGGCCATAATGAACGGTGCAGAGCATATATGGCACAGCATTATAAGGAGCACCTATGGGGCCATAATCAAAGGTGCAGAGCATATATGGCACAGCATTATAAGGGGCACCTATGGGGCCATAATCAAAGGTGCAGAGCATATATGGCACAGCATTATAAGGAGCACCTATGGGGCCATAATCAAAGGTGCAGAGCATATATGGCACAGCATTATAAGGGGCACCTATGGGGCCATAATCAAAGGTGCAGAGCATATATGGCACAGCATTATAAGGAGCACCTATGGGGCCATAATCAAAGGTGCAGAGCATATATGGCACAGCATTATAAGGAGCACCTATGGGGCCATAATCAAAGGTGCAGAGCATATATGGCACAGCATTATAAGGAGCATTTATGGGGCCATAATCAAAGGTGCAGAGCATATATGGCACAACATTATAAGGAGCATTTATGGGGCCATAATCAAAGGTGCAG
This sequence comes from Ranitomeya imitator, assembly GCF_032444005.1. Lineage (NCBI taxonomy): Eukaryota > Metazoa > Chordata > Amphibia > Anura > Dendrobatidae > Ranitomeya > Ranitomeya imitator. The sequence continues at coordinate 425,717,113 of NC_091286.1, read as the reverse complement.
AGCATATATGGCACAGCATTATAAGGGGCATCTATGGGGCCATAATCAAAGGTGCAGAGCATATATGGCACAACATTATAAGGAGCATTTATGGGGCCATAATCAAAGGTGCAGAGCATATATGGCACAGCATTATAAGGAGCATCTATGGGGCCATAATCAACGGTGCAGAGCATTCTATATGGCACAGCTTTATAAGGAGCATCTATGGGGCCATAATCAACGGTGCAGAGCATTCTATATGGCACAGCTTTATAAGGAGCATCTATGGGGCAATAATGAACGGTGCAGAGCATTCTATATAGCACAGTTGTATATGGAGCATCTATGGGGCAATAATGAACGGTAAGGAGCATCTATTTTTATTTTTGAAATTCACCGGTAGCTGCTGCATTTTCTACCCTAGGCTTATACTCGAGTCAATAAGTTTTCCCAGTTTTTTGTGGCAAAATTAGGGTGGTCGGCTTATACTCGGGTCGGCTTATACTCGAGTATATACGGTAGCTCAGTAAATTACAATAATTAACAAAAAACACCTCCAAAGACATCCTAAGTGTTTAAAAAGGCCCCTTAGTTTGTTTCATTGGGCTCCACAATCATGGGGAAGACTGCTGACTTGACAGATGTCCAGAAGGCAGTCATTAACACACTTCACAAGGAAAGTAAATTTTGGAAATTTGGAAATCAAGGTCCCAGAGTCTGTGAGAAGAGTGTAGAGGCTGTGATACTGTGACGTCAGGAAGACGTGAACAAGAGTGGACCCTCTGGGTCACGGCACTGAGGGACCAACGGGCGAACGAGCCTGGGAACAACCCCTATACAGGGACCATGAGGAGCAGGCCTGAAGGAGTCAGATGCCGCAACAGCTGGAACCAAGAGGGACGGCTCAAGAGAGAAAAATTACAGGACAGAGAAACAGCGATGCTTGAGTCAGAGAGGAACAAGAATATAGGCACAGCCAAATGACCAGGATGGAACAGGGAACGGGCCAGAAGTATGTAAGGAATGCACATGATAATCAGGCGCCGCCATAATGGCGGAACTGCCTGATATATCCTGTGCTGAAGGCTAATTGGGAGGCAAGGACTGCTGGGAAGAAACTGAAAGGGTTAACTGCAAGGAAGAGCGCGCGCCCGTGACCTAAGGGGTTTGCAAGGAGCTGACACAGTTTGGGAGAAAGGATGGGAACGTGCCCATGCTGAGGCCCCCTAGTGGGAGAACGGAGGAAGCGCGCGGCGCTGGACGGAAGGAGACGGAGCAGAACTCCCGGGGACAGCAGCGGCAGAGATGGCGGCGAGGCGTTCAGAGCGGCGAGGAGGAAGCGGGAGAGCGGACCCCAGAGCAGAAGGAGTAACGACAGCGCGATGCCTGGAGAGGTAAGTAGCGGCAGAAGCAGAGCGAGCAGCGGCAGAAGCAGGAGGAGCAGCGGCCATGATAGTACCCCCCCAAGACTTCGCCCCTGGATTGGCCAAAAATTTCTTTAAAATACGTGGAGCATTAATGTTCTCGCGGGGCTCCCAGGATTTCTCCTCTGGACCGAATCCCTTCCAATTGACAAGAAAGAAGGGTTTACCTCTGACCCTCTTCATGGCCAAGATATCTCCAATTTCAAAATTATTGTCATCCCCAATCGGCAAAGGAAGAGCAGAAGGAACGGAAGAAAACTTGTCAAGGATGACTGGTTTTAGGAGCAAAACATGGAAGGCGTTAGGGACTCAATGCGAAGCAGGCAACCTCAATTTATAGACCACGTTGTTTATGCATCCAAGAACCTCGAATGGACCAATATACCGGGGACCCAGTTTGTAGGAAGGGATCTGCAAGCGAATATGTTTAGTAGATAAGCATACTTTGTCGCCAGGATGGTATGGAGGCAGATCCCTTCTCCTATTGTCCGCATGCTTTTTCATCCGGGAGGCAGCCTGAATGAGAACATCCCAAGTCTCCCTCCAAACTTGAAAAAACTCCTGAGAAAGGATATCTGCAGCAGGAACAACGGAAGGAGTCAAAGAAAGAGGCATATCAGGATTCCGACCATAAACCACGAAGAATGGAGACTTGGAGGTAGATTCGCTGGAATGATTGTTATGAGCGAACTCCGCCCAAGGTAGAAGACCTACCCAGTCATTTTGATGAGCGTTAGTGAAGATGCGTAGATAAGAAGTTAGAACCTGATTAATACACTCCACCTGACCATTGGTTTGTGGATGATAGGAGGAGGAGTAATCCAGAGATATGATAAATTGAACCCCCCGATCGGATACGATACGTTGAGGCAGCCCATGCAATCTGAAGATCTGAAGAATGAAGATTTTGGCTAGTTCAGGAGCTGAAGGCAATCCAGGTAGCGGAACGAAAAGGGCCATCTTGGAGAATCGATCCATCACCACCAGGATTGTTGTGCATCCAGAAGAGCGAGGCAAATCAGTGATGAAATCCATGCCGATATGTTGCCAAGGACCCTCTGGAACAGGCAAGGGATGCAGAAGCCCCAAAGGCAATTTTCTAGGTACTTTATTCCTAGCGCAAGTCTCGCAGGAATGTACAAAGTCAGACACATCCCGTCGAAGGGAAGACCACCAGTAATAGCGGGAGAGAAGGTTGAGAGTTCTCTTGATTCCGACATGTCCAGAGATCTTAGAAGAGTGTCCCCAGAGTAATACCTCAAGTCTCTTGTCTTGCCGGATGAAGGTCTTTCCAGGCGGAACAGGAAGAAAACTCACGGGAGCTACTGAGATGAATTTTGCTGGCTCAATAATGTGTGACGAAACCTCCTCTGACTCTTTAGTTTGTTGAGAACGAGAAAGTGCACCTGCTTTAGTATTCTTGCCAGCCGGTCGAAAATGAAGCTTGAAATCAAAGCGAGAAAAGAACAAGGACCATCTGGCTTGTCTGGAATTAAGTCTTTGTGCCGATTGGATATAGGCAAGATTCTTGTGGTCGATGAATATTGTAAAAGAATGAACGGCCTCTTCCAAAAGATATCGCCACTCCTCCAGAGCCATCTTGATGGCCAGAAGCTCCCGGTCCCCAATAGTATAATTACATTCAGCAGGGGAAAAGGAGAAAAACCAGCAGGGGAACAGACGTCCTGAGGTAGACTTCAGAGAAAGGACCGCTCCGGCTCCTGTGGAGGAGACATCTACCTCAAGAATGAAAGGTTTACTGGCCACAGGCCGGAGCAGAACGGGTGAAGTGGGGAAGGCCCGTTTCAGGGCGATGAAGGCATCTTCAGCCTCTGACGGCCAAGAGTTAGGTTTAGTTCCTCTCCAGGTTAGGACGGTGAGTGGCTTAGTGAGAGAAGAAAAGTAAGGTATAAACTGTCTGTAATAATTCACGAAACCCAGGAAATGTTGAATGGCTTTAGTACCAAGTGGACGCGGCCACTGAAGCACGGAAGACAATTTCTCAGGATCCATCTTCAAGCCAGAGTCAGAAATAATGTAAACCAAGAAAGGCAAAGAGGTCTGTTCAAGTAAACATTTTTCAATTTTAGCAGAGACGATTCTCCCGAAGACGTTGCAGGGCCAGATGGACACTCTTTCTGTGGGGGGAAAGATCGGGAGAAAAGATGAGGATGTCGTCCAAATATACCACCACACAGGAGTACAGAAGATCTCGAAAGATCTCATTAACAAATTCTTTGAAGACTGCCGGAGCGTTACAGAGACCAAAGGGCATGACCAAATACTCATAATGGCCATCCCAATTATTAAAGGCAGTTTTCCACTCGTCTCCAGCGCGGATTCAGACCAAATTATACGCTCCTCTCAGATCCAGTTTGGAAAAGATTCTGGACCCTCTCAGGCGATCGAAGAGCTCCGGGATAAGTGGAAGAGGATACCTATTCTTGACTGTGATGTTGTTCAAGCCCCGGTAATCAATGCAAGGCCGAAGGGATCCATCTTTGTTCCGAACGAAGAAAAATCCGGCCCCAGCCGGGGAAGATAATTTCCAGATGAAACCTTTGGCTAAGTTCTCTCTGATGTATTCGGACATAGCCACAGTTTCCGTAGGAGACAAAGGATAAGTTCTGCCTCTGGGAGGCGTGGTTCCTGGAATAAGTTCGATGGGGCAATCATAAGCCCGATGTGGAAGAAGAGAATCCGCCTCTTTTTTGTCAAAGACGTCAGAAAAACAATGATATCCCGAGGGAAGACCGGGAAGATCGATTGAAGCATGAGAAGGAGTAGATGGGGTAACAGGCAGGAGACAATGTTCATGACAGGAATGACCCCAGCGAAGAACCTCCCCGGAACGCCAATCAAGAACTGGCTCGTGTGTCCTGAGCCAGGGCAAACCAAGGAGCAAAGCGTGAGACAAGTTAGGCAAAACATAAAAAGCGATCCTTTCCCGATGAAGGGCTCCTACTTGCATCTCCAATTCGAGGGTTACTGAAGTAACAGAAACTGGTAACGGTTTGCAATCCACAGCAGTAATAACACGCGGATTTTCAAGAGACACCACTGGTATTCGGAACTTGTCCACCTCCTCTTGTCGAATGAAATTGCCAGCCGCACCCGAGTCCACACACGCCTCCAAGGACTTACACTCCTGACCTAAAGAGATAACAACTGAAAAAGTAAGGGGCAGAGAGGAAATAACGTCACCTAGGAAAGCCTCCCTTACCTGGCCTAGGTGGAGGAGTTTCCCACTCTCTCGGGACAGGAACGCAAGAAATGATTAGCTCCTCCACAGTAGAGGCACAACCCCTGCGCAAGTCTATCCCTGCGACGCTGCTCCGAAAGCTTTATATGGTCAACTTGCATGGGTTCAGGAACACAACCACTGGAAGGACTGGTGGGACTAGGAACGGAATAACGATTAAACCTAGATCGCTTATCCCTACCCGCTTCTCGAGAACGTTCCTAGATGCGTAAATCAATTCGCGTGGCCAGAGATATTAGATCCTCCAGAACAGTAGGAGTATCCCGCCCAGCAAGCTCGTCCTTAATTTTACCCGAAAGTCCCCTCCAGAAGGCCCCGACCAGAGCCTCATTATTCCACCCCAGTTCCGAAGATAAAGTTCGGAAGCGGATGGCATATTGTACGATCGAGAGGGTTCCCTGCTGGAGACTGAAAAGAGACTCGGTGGTGGAGGCCAAGCGCCCGGGTTCATCGAAAACCCTGCGAAAAGTGTCCAAAAAGTTTTGGATGTTAGAAACTACCGGATCATCCCTCTCCCACAAAGGATTCACCCAGGTCAAAGTTTCCCCCTCGAGGTGGGATACAATAAATGCCACTTTGGCTCTATCCGAAGGGTATTGCTGAGGCAAGAGCTCGAAATGTAGACGGCACTGGTTAAAGGGAACCTGTCACCCCGAAAATCGCGGGTGAGGTAATCCCACCGGCATCAGGGGCTTATCTGCAGCATTCTGTAATGCTGTAGATAAGCCCCCGATGTTACCTGAAAAAGGAGAAAAAGACGTTAGATTATACTTACCCAGGGGCGGTCCCGCTGCTGGTCAGGTCGGATGGGCGTCTCCGGTCCGCTCCGGCGCCTCCTATCTTCTTTCCATGACGTCCTCTTCTGATCTTCAGCCACGGCTCCGGCGCAGGCGTACTTTGCTCTGCCCTGTTGAGGGCAGACAAAGTACTGCAGTGCGCAGGCGCCGGGCCTCTGACCTTTCCGGCGCCTGCGCACTGCAGTACTATCCTCTGCCCTCAAGAGGACAAAGCAAAGTACGCCTGCGCCGGAGCTGAAGATCAGAAGAGGACGTCATGGAAACAAGATAGGAGGCGCCGGAGCGGACTGGAGACGCCCATCCGACCTGACCAGCAGCGAGACCGCCCCTGGGTGAGTATAATCTAACGTCTTTTTCCCCTTTTTCAGGTAACATCGGGGGCTTATCTACAGCATTACAGAATGCTGCAGATAAGCCCCTGATGCCGGTGGGATTACCTCACCCGCGATTTTCGGGGTGACAGGTTCCCTTTAAGGAAGCCTTGACACTGTTTGGGATCTCCAGCAAATCTGCGGGGCAGTGGATGAGGTACAGGATCAAGCAGAGGAGCAGAAACAGCTGCGGCCGCAGAGGTCTGCAAGGCAAGTAAACGGTCATCAAGGGACGCCATGTAACCGAAAATGTGGGACTGAGTATCCCGTTGCTGCGCGAGCTCCTGCTGGAGTCCGGCCAAGAGAGACGCATTACCGGGATCAGACAATTGCAAAGCAGACAGCCGGGTATCCATTGATTTCATAACGGACATGATCCGGGTCTTATTCTCTCGTAGGAAAAGTAATTCCTTTTGAGTCGCGGCTGAGAAACCAGCAGGGTCCATGGCCTGATCATACTGTAACGTCAGGAAGACGTGAACAAGAGTGGACCCTCTGGGTCACGGCACTGAGGGACCAACGGGCGAGCGAGCCTGGGAACAACCCTTATACAGGGACCATGAGGAGCAGGCCCGAAGGAGTCAGATGCCGCAACAGCTGGAACCAAGAGGGACGGCTCAAGAGAGAAAAAGCACAGGACAGAGAAACAGCGATGCTTGAGTCAGAGAGGAACAGGAATACAGGCACAGCCAAATGACCAGGACGGAACAGGGATTGGGCCAGAAGCACGTAAGGAATGCACACGATAATCAGGCGCCGCCATAATGGCGGAACTGCCTGATATATCCTGTGCTGAAGGCTGATTGGGAGGCAAGGACTGCTGGGAAGAAACTGAAAGGGTTAACTGCAAGGAAGAGCGCGCGCCCGCGACCTAAGGGGTTTGCAAGGAGCTGACACAGGTCGGGAGAAAGGATGGGAATGTGCACCATGCTGAGGCCCCCTAGTGGCAGCAAGGAAGAATGGAGGAAGAGCGGAGCTGGACGGAAGGAGACGGAGCAGAACCCCCGGGGACAGCAGCGGCAGAGATGGCGGCGAGGTGTCCAGAGCGGCGAGGAGGGAGCGGGAGAGCGGACCCCGGAGCAGAAGGAGTAACGACAGCGCGACGCCTGGAGAGGTAAGTAGCGGCAGAAGCAGAGGAAGCAGCGGCAGAAGCAGGAGGAGCAGCGGCCATGACAGAGGCACACAATCTAAGCTGCTAGTCATCTGCTGGTGTAGGTCCACTGTGTTTTATCAAGAGTAAAGCGAGCGCAGCAATCTACCAGGACATTTTAGAGCACTTGTTGGTGACCTATGCCAACAAGCTTTTTGTAGATGGAAATTTCATTCTCCAGCAGCACTTGGCACCTGTCCACACTGCCAAAGTACCAATACCTGGTTTAAAAATAACAGTATCACTGTGCTTGATTGGCCAGCAAACTTACCTGACCTTAACCCCATAGAGATTCTTGCTAAGGGGCACCTGGACATTCTATAAATATTGCACCCCTAATAAACCAGTGAGAGTGTTAAAGAGACAGTGTTCCTTTGTCTACCTCCATGTGCAGCCGAGTGCACCGATCTACCACAATGTTTGTGCCCAATTCATCAATTTTGTATGCCAGTCTTTATGATGAGCATGCAGCAGTAAGATGTGCAATAATTAATTAAGAGGTATGCACCATTGACAGAAATGTTTCTCTAGTCAGTGACTATAGTACATTTCTGGTGTAATTTATGCCACTTTAGTGGAGTAAATTTATGATTTATTAGACAGGTACGCTTGGTCTCAACTCTGTTTCGCCCACTTTTCTATAAGTTGGGGGGAGCTGACCAAGAGTGGTGTAAAAACCGCAAAAGTGGAAAAATGTATGAGCAACTTCAAGTTGAACACAAATTTTGCAACATTTCATGATATCTTACGTCAGAAAACTGTCAAGTGCCTTCATGAATTGGGTTCTATGTGTATTGTTTGAGAGTCTGTATACATAAACAGTCGAGTTTTGATGGTAGCAAAATGAGATGTTTCTTACCAAGAGATGCTGTACGCCTATATACATATACCTATATACTGTACATACGGTGTATAGTTGACTATATGTAATTGTGTGTTTAGATATATATCATAGAAGTATACAGTACATGCCTGTGGAAAACACATTAAGCAATCTTGACTCCTTTTTGTCAGCTTTTATGACTTTTTTTCTATTATTACAATGTACATGTGTTTAAATATTTTACAGATAGATTTCATATTAATTTCATTGTGTTCCAGGTCAATTTGTACCCCAGTATGCACTAAGATTGCAAAACTGCCTTTGATGACATGCAGTAGCCCAGAGGCAAAGAACATTGATCCCAAGCATTAGACCACAAAATAATATTTTTGTTAGAAAGCATAATATAGCCTGTATGGTTTACATACAAAACAGTCATTGTCACTGTGTTATTGGAAGCCAATTAAAGGGCAAATTGAAAAAGCAAATATTCTTTGGTACATGATCTTAGCACAACAAAGCAAACACACAATGGAAAATAAATATAAAAGCTTATTGCAAAATATGGTGAAAAAGGAAAGAAAAACAGTCAACACCCACAACAGTGAAGGAAATCATAAAGCTAATCCAACACAGTATTAAAAGTGTCGTTGGTCAGACTGTCTAAATCATACCATGTGCCACGCTTGTCAGCGGCATTGTCCCCATGTTATGTGGCTAACCACAAGTGACAATAAAATGATTAGAAGCCAGAAAAACAGGCATTTAGAAACTAAAAGAGCTACCTTGTGCAGCAGTAATGCTGCATTCTCACAAGGTGGCTCTTTTAGTTATTGGTGCTGTAAATGCCGAAATAATGCGTTTTGTAATTTCTCCAAAATACCTGTCTTCAGTCCTGGAGGCAGGCCTTTCCCCCCCTGCTGCACACGCCACACAGCCGTCACTCAACTGTCTTCTCAGCGCCGGGCGCCGCCTCCTCAGCGCTGTTTTCAGATCATCCGTCACCTGCGCTCTTTTGTCCTGCTTGGGGCAGGCGCAGTGAGCGCTGCCCATCTGACCTCATATGCAGTCTCGCTGACTGCGCCTGTGCGGCCGCCCTGCTTGTTAATCCCAGCCCCGCAGTGTCTTATGATTTAATCACATTGCGGGGCTGGGATTCACAAGTAGGGCGGCCGCACAGGCGCAGTCTGCGAGACTGCATATCATCTCTGGTATTGATGGTATTTAGTTTATCTAAGATCTTCTGTTTCAGATAAGCTGCAGTGCTCTCTAGTTGCAGGATTGGATAAAGATTTTTTAGGGGGCTGCACATGTTGGTCTTCCAGGTCTTCTTGTGGGGTGGATCTGAAGTGCAGTTGATCGATCTCAAGTTGTAATAATAGCTTTTTGTTTATGACATTGAAACAATGGGTAACTAGTTGATTCTCAGTCATGCAGGTCTTGTATCCATCCAGTTTCCTCATACGATTCATATAGCCTCTCTTATTTGGTCTGCTGTTATAGTAGCATAATCATCACAGTTTGCAGACAAATTGTCAACAATTATATTCAATGTGTCAGTTGAAGAATATAATGTTCCCTGACACCTACTGACACTATGTAGTGCTAGTCACACTCCAGTTCGTATTGCATTTTTACGGTCCGCAGGAGTTTTTTTTTCTGGTAATACCAAATATCATGGTCATTCCATTGATTTTCAGGTAATGGTGGATTGTGGTTCTGCACTTAATTTGATTGATCAACAATTACTAGACAAATATAAGTTTGATTCTGAACCATTGTCATCTCCTATTCCTGTTGTTGCTATTGATAACACTCCTCTGGAAAATGGGTGTATTTCTCGAAAGGTTACCGCGTTCCCACTTATTATGAATATGGAACATCAGGAGTGTATAGACTTGTTTGTCCTTGCTAAATTACCTTGCCAAGTCGTCCTGGGTTTACCCTGGTTAAAAATGCACAATCCTTTGCTGGACTGGTCGTCTAGTACTAAGAGGTCCTGGGGTCAGGGGTGTTATGGTAATTGTTGTAATGTTCACATTGCTGCTGTTGTGAAGAAGGAGCTACCTGAAGCCATTCAGGATTTCTGGAGGGTATTTTCGGAGGTTGAGTCGCAAGCTCTACCACCCCATAGAGATTACAACAGCGCTATTGAGTTTGTCCCAGGTGCCACCCTTCCTAAGAGTCATTTATTTAACCTGACGATTCCCAAGAGGGAGGCCTTAAAGGAATACCTACAGACTAGTTTAGCTGCAGGTCATATAAGACCCTCTAAGTCCCCTGTGGCTGCAGGATTTTTTTTTTGTCACAAAGAAGGATGGGGGCATTAGGCCGTGTCTGGATTTTCGGGAGATTAATAAGATCACTGTGAGCAATCCTTACCCATTGCCGCTGATTCCGGATTTGTTTACCCAACTAACCGGAGCTAAGTGGTTTTCTAAGATTGACCTTCGTGGGGCATATAATTTGCTGCGGGTGAAGGAAAGCAATGAATGGAAGACAGCCTTTAATATCTCGGAAGGTCATTTTGAGTGTCTGGTGATGCCTTTTGACCTTACTAACGCGCCTGCGTTTTTTCAAAATTTCATTAATGACATTCTGAGGTTGTTGATCGGTAGGAGTGTTATTGTTTATTTGGATGATATTTTGATCTATTCACTTGATCTGGAGTCGCATTGGCAGAGAGTCCGCGAAGTTCTACAGATTTTGAACGAAAACTCACTCTTTGCTAAATTGGAGAAGTGCGAGTTTGGAGAAAAGGTACCCCAAAAACTCATTTTCTGTTCTGCAGTGATGGGTTTGAGATGGACCCGGTGAAAGTTCAGGCAGTGCTGGAGTGGCCTAGGCCTGAATGAGAGAGAGAGAGAGAGAGAGAGAGAAAGAGAAAGAGAAAGAGAGAATCTCAAGGAGAGGTTTAGCTCTGCTCCTGCTTTGATCCAGACCGATGAGACCAAGCCATTTCTGCTAGGGGTTGATCCCTCTTCAGTAGGGGTGAGGGCAGTTCTGTCCCAAGAGGGAGAGGATGGGGTGCATCCCTGTGCATTCTTTTCTAAAGAAAATTTCGGATACTGAGCTCAACTATGATGTTGGGAACAGAGAGTTGCTGGCTATAAAACTTGTGTTTGAGCATTGGCAACATTTTTTGGACGGGGCTAGACATCCGATACAGGCTTTCACTGATCATAAGAATCTGATATATCTGGATGCTGCTAAACGTTTGAATGCCCAAAAAGCTAGGTGGGCACTGTTTTTTGCCCGGTTTCATTTCTTCGTAACTTATATCCCTGGGACGAAGAATGTTAAAGTGGATGCTTTGTCTCTTCGTTTCTCTCCAGCAGTTAATACTGAGAAGGAGGAATGTATTTTACAGAGAGGGGTGGTGGTGGCAGCATTGGGTTCTGAGTTGGAGAGTAGCATCCTAGAGGTTCAGAATGCTGCACCACATAACACTCCGTATGGTAAATTATTTGTGCCTAGAGCCTTGCAGAGAGCTTTGTTTGCTGAATGTCATGAGTCTCGGTTGGCGGGTCATCCAGGGATTTCGGAAACTAGAAAGTCGATTGGTCGAAGTTTCTAGTGGCCAGGGTAGCAAAGAAAAATCATCAAGTGGGTGCGTCAGTGTACTGTGTGCGCTAGGTCGAAGGCCTCTCATGCTCCGGCTGCAGGGTTGCTGTGCCCTTTGGGGGTTCCTCGTTCACCATGGTCATATCTTGCTATGGATTTTCACAGATCTGCCGGTCTCTGAGGGCTTTTCTGTCATCTGGGTTGTTGTGGACCGGTTTAGTAAGATGTGTCATCTGGTCCCATTCAATGAATTACCCTGCGCCAAGACTCTAGCTAAGGCATTTGTGAAAGAGATTGTCAGGCTCCATGGGGTTCCCACGGACATTGTGTCTAATAGAGGACCACAGTTTGTGGCTCACTTTTGGCGTGCTTTTTGTGACAGATTAAAAGTTCTTTTGTCATTTTCGTCAGGTTATCATCCGGAGTCCAATGGACAGACTGAAAGGAAGAACCAGGACATCGAGCAGTTTCTGAGATGTTTCGTAGCAGACAATCAGGAGATGTGGTCGGAATATCTACCACTAGCTGAGTTTGCTCTTAATAATCATATGTCTTCCTCGGCTGGGTGTTCTCCTTTTTTTTGTTGTACAGGGAGGCATCCATCTTTTGGTCCTTTTTTTGAAAGATTGGGGCAGCGGTGCCTGAGGAGGTGAGTTTTTCTGGAAATTTGTACAGGGTTTGGATCAACGTACGCCATAATCTGAAAGAGGCAAATAGGAGGTCAAAGAAATATTTTGACAAGAAAAGAAGGGAGGCGTTGTTTGCAATTGGGGACATGGTCTGGTTGTCTTCTAGGAATCTGCGTTTGAAGATCCCTTCTAAAAAACTGGGGCCTAAGTTTGTATGACCCTTAAAAGTGGTTCAGGTTGTCAACTCGGCAGAGGTGAGATTAGACATCCCCTCGTCCTTGAGAGTTAATTCAGTTTTTCATGTATCTTTACTGAAGAAAGTTGACACACCAGATAAGGAGGCGATGCTGACTGTTCCTCCAGTTGATGAGGACGGCAAGTTTGAGATTTCACGCATTTTAGATTCCAGGTGGCACAGAGGAAGGTTGCAGTATCTCGTGTCCTGGAAGGGTTTCGGTCCCGAGGATAATTCCTGGGTGAAAGCTGAGGATGTCTCGGTCTCAAGGCTGATTAAGGCTTTTCACAGGATATTTCCGAATAAGGCTCGGCCAAGAGGATCCAGAGGATCCTCATAAAAGGGGAGGTACTGTTAGAATCTGTTTTGCTATTTTGACCATCCGCCATCTTGTGGTTTTCTGGCTGCTGGTCTTTTTCCCCTGGTGCTGGGTTGTCTTAGGCTACTTTCACACTAGCGTCGGATTCGGCCTGTCGCATTGCGTCGGGCCGAGATTCCGACGCTAACGTTTGATGCGCCGCACAACGGGTGCAGTGGATGCATTTCTCTGGCGCATCCGCTGCCCCATTGTGAGGTGCGGGGAGGTGGGGGCGGAGTTCCGGCCGCGCATGCGAGGTCGGAAAAAGCGGTCCGTCGGCAGCAAAAAAACGTTACATTTAACGTTTTTTGCTCCCGGCGGTCGGCCACAACACGGCGCAACCATCGCGCGACGGTTGCGACGTGTGACAATACGTCGCAATGCGTCGGTAATGTTACTCTATGGGGCAAAAACGCATCCTGCAAACAACTTTGCAGGATGCGTTTTTTCCCCTAAACGACGCATTGCGACGTATTCAAAAAAACGCTAGTGTGAAAGTAGCCTTAGGTCAGGTGATTGCATCACCCTTTATTACCCAGCACTTGCCTCCCATTCCTTGCTGGACAACAGTGTTAATCCGCTAGAGTTCTGGCTAGGTGCTTTGATAGCTTTCTGTGTTTGATATTGTGCAGTTCTGGGATCTCTGGTTCTGCTATCCTTAGTTTCTGTTTTCAGTTGGTTTCTGCAGCCATCTCTGTGTTTTCTATTAGGAAGTGACCTGTTTTTATACCCAGAGTCAAGACAGAAAAAAGTCAAAACCGCACCCTTTTCTTTCTTTGCAAATAAATGTCTCAGCGGACACAGGGGCGCACGTCCAGAGCCAGGGAGCCCATCCCGGACAACGTACCAAGACTTCAAAGAAAAAAAGACAGAATGAATGGTGAAAAAGCTCACATTTATTCTGCCTTCTGTAGCGACGTTTCGGTCAACAGACCTTTATCAAGCACTTGTTTTTATACCCAGTCCATAGATCTTTCAAGGACCTCTTTCCCCCATCTAAAGGTCTTCGCTGAGATTAAGCTATTATCATCGGTGGGTCTATTCGCAAGGAATGGGTCACCCACTTCATCGTAGAGTATCAGCCAAGTCTCAGTGCAGGGTCAGTTTTCCCCCTTCTATCCTAGTTCTGTGTTGCAGTTCCGTAACACTAATAAAACTTGCTTTTGGAATATATCATCATATCTCACCCACTGTGTTCCAGGAGTGCACACTACCTGGAGAATAACTACATATGTGACTTTAAACAGAAAAATAGAACTATGTCGATTACAATAAAATTAATTGAAGCACCAAAAAGTGTTAGGCCGGCGTCACACACAGCGTAAAACAATACGGTCCGTATATTACGGCCGTAATACGCTGAAAAGTCCCGAAAAAAGTGGTCCGTAGCTCCTCCGTAGGCAGGGTGTGTCAGCGTTTTTTGCGCATGGCATCCTCCATATGTAATCCGTATGGCATCCGTACTGCGTGGTTTTCTCGCAGGCTAGCAAAACCAACATACCGCTATAGAAGTGATCCATGTGTCCCAAAAAGAAAAGAAAATATATATATACTGTCTATATATATATATATATATATATATATATATATATATATATATATATATATGTGTGTCAGTAGACACATATATTAGAGAGAAAAGCCGGTAATTCAGTGCGGTGTACAGTAAAATCACACTGACAGCTTACAGTAGAATAGGTAGAATAAATGTGTACACATAGAATAGGTATATATATATATATATGTCAGTGAGACACATATATGTATATATATTAATATTTATTCCAGCGCTAGACAGCTTGAAAGCCGGTAATTCAATTACCGGCTTTTTCCTTCTCCTTCCTAAAACCCGACATGATTTGAGACATGGTTTACATACAGTAAACCATGTCTTCTCTCCATTTTTTTTGCAGATTCCACACTACTAATGTCAGTAGTGTGTATCTGCAAAATTTGGCCGTTCTAGCTCTTAAAATAAAGGGTTAAATGGCGGAAAAAATTGGCGTGGGCTCCCGCGCAATTTTCTCCGCCAGAGTAGTAAAGCCAGTGACTGAGGGCAGATATTAATAGCCTGGAGAGGGTCCACGGTTATTGGCCCCCCCCTGGCTAAAAATATCTGCCCCCAGCCACCCCAGAAAAGGCACATCTGGAAGATGCGCCTATTCTGGCACTTGGCCACTCTCTTCCCATTCCCGTGTAGCGGTGGGATATGGGGTAATGAAGGGTTAATGCCACCTTGCTATTGTAAGGTGACATTAAGCCTAATTAATAATGGAGAGGCGTCAATTATGACACCTATCCATTATTAATCCAATACTAGTAAAGGGTTAAATAAAACACAAACACATTTTTTAAAATGATTTTAATGAAATAAAAACAATGGTTGTTGCAGTATTTTATTCAACGCCCAATCCAGTCACTGAAGACCCTCGTTCTGTGAGTAAAAAAACATAATAAACCAACAATATACTTACCCTCCGCAGATCTGTAACGTCCAACGATGTAAATCCTTCTGAAAGGGTTAAAACATTTTGCAGCAAGGAGCTGTGCTAATGCAGGCTGCTCCTCGCTGCAAAACCCCAGGGAATGAGGCTATATTATAGATCAATGATCTATATTTAGCTTCATTTGCGGTGAGGCGCCCTCTGCTGGCTGTTCATA
Source organism: Ranitomeya imitator (assembly GCF_032444005.1). Classification (NCBI taxonomy): domain Eukaryota; kingdom Metazoa; phylum Chordata; class Amphibia; order Anura; family Dendrobatidae; genus Ranitomeya; species Ranitomeya imitator. The sequence continues at coordinate 425,701,857 of NC_091286.1, read as the reverse complement.
GATCGTGGGAAATTACCTAGAAAGCTCCCAGGCTTTCTAGGTAATTTCCCACGATCTATGAACAGCCAGCAGAGGGCGCCTCACCGCCAATGAAGCTAAATATAGATCATTGATCTATTTTTAGCCTCATTCCCTGGGGTTTTGCAGCGAGGAGCAGCCTGCATTAGCACAGCTCCTTGCTGCAAAATGTTTTAACCCCTTCAGAAGGATTTACATCGTTGGACGTTACAGATCTGCGGAGGGTAAGTATATTGTTGGTTTACTTTGTTTTTTTACTCACAGAACGAGGGTCTTCAGTGACTGGATTGGGCGTTGAATAAAATACTGCAACAACCATTGTTTTTATTTCATTAAAATCATTTTAAATAATGTGTTTGTGTTTTATTTAACCCTTCACTACAATTGGATTAATAATGGATAGGTGTCATAATTGACGCCTCTCCATTATTAATTAGGCTTAATGTCACCTTACAATAGCAAGGTGGCATTAACCCTTCATTACCCCATATCCCACCGCTACACGGGAATGGGAAGAGAGTGGCCAAGTGCCAGAATAGGCGCATCTTCCAGATGTGCCTTTTCTGGGGTGGCTGGGGGCAGATATTTTTAGCCAGGGGGGGGCCAATAACCGTGGACCCTCTCCAGGCTATTAATATCTGCCCTCAGTCACTGGCTTTACTACTCTGGCGGAGAAAATTGCGCGGGAGCCCACGCCAATTTTTTCCGCCATTTAACCCTTTATTTTAAGAGCTAGAACGGCCAAATTTTGCAGATACACACTACTGACATTAGTAGTGTGGAATCTGCAAAAAAAATGGAGAGAAGACATGGTTTACTGTATGTAAACCATGTCTCAAATCATGTCGGGTTTTAGGAAGGAGAAGGAAAAAGCCGGTAATTGAATTACCGGCTTTCAAGCTGTCTAGCGCTGGAATAAATATTAATATATATACATATATGTGTCTCACTGACATATATATATATATATATATACCTATTCTATGTGTACACATTTATTCTACCTATTCTACTGTAAGCGGTCAGTGTGATTTTACTGTACACCGCACTGAATTACCGGCTTTTCTCTCTAACAGCGCTGCGTATTTCTCGCAAGTCACACTGCTTGTCCGTGTGTAATCCGTATTTTTCACGCTTCCATAGACTTTCATTGGCGTATTTCTTGCGCAGTACGGTGACAAACGCAGCATGCTGCGATTTTGTACGGCCGTAGAAAGCCGTATAATACTGATCAGTAAAATACGGCAAATAGGAGCAGGGGCATAGAGAATAATTGTGCCGTATTTTTTGCGAGTTTTACGGACGTAGATTCTGCGCTCTTACGTCCGTAAAACTCGCATGTGTGACGGCGGCCTTAGAGGTGCACGCTTATCGGCTATCTATAGTCAAAATGTGTTCTAAGGCATCCGTGCTAGGGTAATATTAACCCCAAAAAAGAAAATAGTACCCTTTAACAAGATGCAAAAAGGAGGTGTGCACAGGCTCTAATATTCCAAAATATTTTCTTATGAAATGTTTCCCTTGCATAACACAGATTTCTTGCTCTTTAAGAAAAAAGGTGCACAGCCGACCTTCTCCACATCTTACCAGTGCAATCTGCTTTACTTGTTATAGAGGACCTTTCAAAAACATTTTTCAGGTTGAACTGGACACACAATGTAATATTGGTAGCTACAGAACAAAATTTTTTATTTTTTTATTTTACCTTTCCGTTGCGGAGAGAAAACTAAAGTATTTGGCACATACTGAGTTACATTTTTTAAAGGGGTGGTCCAAATAAATTTTCCTCCTAAATCGCTATTGATTTGATGACATAATCTAAACCATTTTCTAATCTACTTGAATAAAATATTACCTATCCTTCCCTAATTACACTATCTAACGTCTTTTTTTTCACTTCCTCTTTGAGGATACTTCATTTGAAAATCCCAGTGCATGCTGAGACACTGAAACAAAGAGTTATCAGGGGGCAGAGGCTGTGATCACAGCCGCATTCCCAGCCCCCTTCCTCAAATGAAGCATCATCAGTGGCACTCTATTCAGTGGCTGGGTTGGTCTCTATGTGCTGTACAATGTGCACAATGACAGCACGCTCTCTGTTGCCAGCTTAAATCAACAGTAACGAACCGACAACAGGACAATCTGTCAGAATACAAGCGCTGCTCCCACAAGTGAGGTCACTAGTCTCTGCACGCTGGATATTCTGGGATCGGGAATTAACAAAATTCAAGTATATAAGAAAATAGTTTAAATTATGGCACTAAAAAGATAGATTTAGGAGGGAAATTACTTTGGATTTCGGACCACCCCTTTAACTCAAAGTAAGTGTTATTAGAAGTTTTCACTGGGGGCTTGTACTGCTCCCTGTAGCATTGTGACCAACTATAAAAAGGCAGCGGAACTCAAAAGGAAAGAAGAATATGCCCAATAGCTTAGAGCAGGTTTCTCTGTGCAAGATCTACAGTCATGGCCAAAAGTATTGACACCCCTGCAATTCTGTCAGATAATACTCAGTTTCTTCATGAAAATGATTGCAAACACAAATTCTTTGGTATTATTATCTTCATTTAATTTGTCTTAAATGAAAAAACACAAAAGAGAATAAAGCAAAAAATTGATCATTTCACACAAAACTCCAAAAATGGGCCAGACAAAACTATTGGCACCCTCAGCCTAATACTTGGTTGCACAACCTTTAGCCAAAATAACTGCGACCAACCGCTTCCGGTAACCATCAATGAGTTCCTTACAATGCTCTGCTGGAATTTTAGACCATTCTTCTTTGGCAAACTGCTCCAGGTCCCTGATATTTGAAGGGTGCCTTCTCCAAACTGACATTTTTAGATCTTTCCACAGGTGTTCTATGGGATTCAGGTCTGGACTCATTGCTGGCCACCTTAGAAGTCTCCAGTGCTTTCTCTCAAACTATTTTCTAGTGCTTTTTGAAGTGTGTTTTGGGTCATTGTCCTGCTGGAAGACCCATGACCTCTGAGGGAGACCCAGCTTTCTCACACTGGACCCTACATTATGCTGCATAATTTGTTGGTAGTCTTCAGACTTCATAATGCCATGCACACGGTCAAGCAGTCCAGTGGCAGAGGCAGCAAAGCAATCCCAAAACATCTGGGAACCTCCGCCATGTTTGACTGTAGGGATCGTGTTCTTTTCTTTGAATGCCTCTTTTTTTCTCCTGTAAACTCTATGTTGATGCCTTTGCCCGAAAAGCTCTACTTCTGTCTCATCTGACCAGAGAACATTCTTCCAAAACGTTTTAGGCTTTTTCAGGTAAGTTTTGGCAAACTCCAGCCTGGCTTTTTTATGTCTCGGGGTAAGAAGTGGGGTCTTCCTGGGTCTCCTACCATACAGTCCCTTTTCATTCAGATGCCGACGGATAGTACGGGTTGACACTGTTGTACCCTCGGACTGCAGGGCAGCTTGAACTTGTTTAGATGTTAGTTGAGGTTCTTTATCCAACATCTGCACAATCTTGGGTTGAAATCTCTTGTCAATTCTTCTTTTCCGTCCACATCTAGGGAGGTTAGCCACAGTGCCATGTTCTTTAAACTTCTTGATGACACTGCATACGGTAGACACAGGAACATTCAGGTCTTTAAAGATGGACTTGTAGCCTTGAGTTGCTCATGCTTCCTCACAATTTGGTTTCTCAAGTCCTCAGACAGTTCTTTGGTCTTCTTTCTTTTCTCCATGCTCAATGTGGTACACACAAGGACACAAGGACACAGGACAGAGGTTAAGTCAACTTTAATCCATGTCAACTGGCTGCAAGTGTGATTTAGTTATTGCCAACACCTGTTAGGTGCCACAGGTAAGTTACAGGTGCTGTTAATTACACAAATTAGAGAAGCATCACATGATGTTTCGAACAGTGCCAATACTTTTGTCCACCCCCTTTTTTATGTTTGGTGTGGAATTATATCCAATTTGGCTTTAGGACAATTCTTTTTGTGTTTTTTCATTTAAGACAAATTAAATGAAGATAATAATAACAAACAATTTTTATTTGCAATCATTTTCAGGAAGAAATTGAGTATTATTTGACAGAATTGCAGGGGTGTCAATACTTTTGGCCATGACTGTTAGAATGCAGCTCAGATCTCCTGATCTAACCTCCTACATGATTAGAAAGCACAGCTGACTAAGGCTAGTTTCACACTAGCGTTTTGAGGAGCTGCGGACTTCCTCCGTGAAGCCCTGCCCTCGGCTGCACCTCCGCCTACTTCTCCGCATACAGCCGCACGACCTGCATACCTAATGTTGAAGATAGGTACGCAGGCCGCATGCAGAAGTAGGCGGTGCTAGCAGTGGAGGTGCGGCCGAGGGCGGGGCTTCACGGAGGAAGTCTGCAGCCCTCCGCAGATCCTCAAAACACTAATGTGAAACCGGCCTAACACCTTTCAGATAAGGTCATTGTGGGGGAAGGGGCAATACAGCTGAGTTTAGCTATATGACATTACAAACCCGTCTAGCACTGCCATTCTGCTGTACTTCCATATGTTTTTACCATGTATAATGTACACCCAGCCAGCACACCCATCTTCATATAGTACCTCACCCACTGCTATCGCTCTATGGCACGTTACAGTGAACTTTGGACCTTTTATACAATACTACATTTCACATAATGGGTACAGTCATAAAATCAGCATGTGGAAACACATCTAGCACCTCAATTAACTACAATAATTTTAGATAGCTGTATTTATGTTTCTTCCTATTTATGTTTGTTGTCTTTTTTAGAATAGAGGCATACACATGTCTAGTACAAAGTCTGTCTTTATGTCCTTCTCGGTATGTCATCATATTGAAGTTGCCAGTTCCCCTCCCATTTTCCTATGGCAAGTCTGTAACTTCCACAATTATAGGAGAGTAGTAGGTCATTTATTTATGATTACCGTAGGTTTAAACCTGGTGAGAACAGACATATTATTTTTACATTTTACCCTTGTGGTATTAATACACCTACTATGTCTTGAAAGTACCGTAGCTGAATCAGCAATGGAAAAGTAAACGTATATTAAAGTATCACATTATGTATTGCACAAAACACATTAGAGGTTATCTGCTTCATGTAACCCTGATCACGCTTCCAATCAAGAGCCCATTCTTACAGCCTGGAGTTTGCAGCATGTCTTCTGAAAGACTCAAGGTGTCCATTATGACCCTTCATAATGCTGTATTTTCCTGCAGGAAAATTAAGACTGAAAAATTAAAGTGGATCTGTCAGCAGAATATGCTGTCCTATGTAAGGGTAGCATATTAGGCTACTTTCACACTAGCGCTGGCCCGTCGCAGTGCGTCAGGCCGACGTACCGACGCATCCTGTGACAACGCAGCACAAAGGGGGCAGCGGATTAAGTTTTACAACACATCTGCTGCCCCATTGTGAGTTGCGGGGAGGACGGGGCGGAGTTCCGGCCGCGCATGCGCAGTCGGAAATGGCGGACACGACGCGCAAAAAAACGTTGCAAGCAACGTTTTTTTGTTACGACGGTCCGCCACAACACGACGCAACCGTCGCACGACGGTTGCGACGTGTGGCAATGCGTCGCTAATGTTAGTCTATGGGGAAAAAACGCATCCTGCAGACAACTTTGCAGGATGCGTTTTTTCTCCAAAACGACGCATTGCGACGTGCGTCGTACGACACTGGTGTGAAAGTAGCCTTACAGACACAGGACCATTCTTCTTAAATACATTTTAAATTGGCTATGCAGTGTTGCAGGGGACTTAGTTCATATAAAAACCATATTACCACTGCACCTGTTAGGCTGTGTACACATGTTCAGGATTTTTTGCATTTTTTTTGCGTTTTTTCGCTATAAAAACGCTTAAAAACGCATACATATGCATCCCATCATTTATAATGCATTCTGCAATTTTTGTGCATAGGTTGCATTTTTTCCGCGAAAAAAACGCATCGCGGTAAAAACGCAGCATGTTGATTAATTTTGCGGATTTTTTGCGGATTTCCCACTATATTACTGCATTGGGAACCTCCGGAAAAAAAAGCAAAAAATCCGCGCAAAAATCGTGTGCGGATTTCTTGCAGAAAATGTCCGGTTTTGCTCAGGAAATTTCTGCAAAGAATCCTGACGTGTGAACATAGCCTTTCTGTGCTCCCAATATGCAAATGAGGAAATGTAACAGTGCCCCAAAACCCCACACCAAGGGAGCACTGGAGTCTCTGCATTTACATTTTAATTAGAAGCTATTTTCATGCATGGTACCAGTAACTAGTACAGTGCCAGTATGATTTTTAAGGGGCTATGTTACCTTCAACACTGTATAGACTATTTATCCCCTTCACAATTTTCGATTTTATAATTTTTGTTTTTTTGCTCCCCTTTTTACAAGAGAAATAAGTTTTTTATTTTTCCATCAATATGGCCGTATGAGGGCTTATTTTTTGCAGGATGAGTCGTACTTTTGATCCACACCATTGATGTTCTGATATATATATTTTTTTTTACCATGTCCACTAAATGCTAAAACTGACCTGCCATTATGATTCTCCAGGTCATTACGAGTTCGCAGATACCAAACATGTTTAGGCTGCCGTCACACTATCAGTATTTGGTCAGTATTTTCCATCAGTATTTGTAAGCCAAAACCAGGAGTGGGTGATAAATGCAGATGTGGTGCATATGTTTCTATTATACTTTTTCTCTAATTGTTCCACTCCTGGTTTTGTCTTACAAATACTGATGAAAAATACTGACCAAATACTGCTAGTGTGACGGCAGCCTTAGTGTCACATGAGAGCTGATGAAAAGGTTGTAAAGGGGTTAAAATTAGTGATGAGCGAATATACTCGTTACTCGAGATTTCCTGAGCACGCTTATGCTAACAGATGTAAATCATTCAGCTGCGGTAATAAAAACTAAATCTCCGAGCACTAAAAAATACTCGGAGGACCCCCGATTGTGCTCGGGAAATCTCGTGTAACGAGTATATTCGCTCATCGCTAGTTAAAATGCATTTTGGGGTGATCTACTCCCTTTGAAATGGCACATGTAAATAAAGCAGGCTACCAATCATGCTAGAGAAGGTGGGTGATGCTTCCAGTAGAAATACAGCAGACCCAAAAATATTGTATCTGGTATTATCTGATCACTTCGGTTAGCAAATTGTTGCGCTAACTGTTCAAAAAAAGGAATCTTTAACTGTAATGTGGTGCAATTACAGGGCATATCTGCTTAAAAGTGTACCTCTGATTTAATAAAACTATTAATATGTTGTAGTGAGACCTTCACAGAAATGAAAGGGTAGAAAAGCTCAGCTGAGTCCTGTACTCTGGTCTCCTGTTTTGACAATCAGAAGAGTATATGCACCCCAAGAATTTATATCATATTTCGATATTTAAAGCAACCCTCCACTCTATAGTAAATGTGACTATAAATTTGTAATCAATATCATCCAAACTAACAAAGTAACACTCACCAAAAAGATAGAGGTTTTGAGTTGTAATGTACCAAATATCTAAAGGGGAACTCCACTACAGAGTATGATTCCTCCAGACAAAATTAGAGTAATATATCCACCAGAAATAGTGAATAATAATGTTTTATTAGAAAACCACATATGATGACAATCCCAATAGTATTAATAAAATCATAGGTGAAGTCCATGCAAAACGAGCGTCAGGGTTGTAGATACGTGGCCTGATACAGGGAGCTACAAGGATTTGGATATTTCAGTCTTCTTCACTCTGGTGGTGTTTTTCAGCACACAATTTAGTGATTTCACTTGTCAATTCATGTGCTACACATTTACCCCTTGTTATGCTACCCTCCCTTATGAGTTGTATCTTGGCCATGTATGACTTTCATTGAGTCTTCACCACTGATTTTATTAATGCTATTCTGATTATTCTCATATATAGTTTTCTAATAAAATATTGTTCAGCATTTCTGGTGGATGTATTATTACAATTTTCTCTGTATAAATTATTATTATTTGTAATGTATAATCATTATACCCAACTGCTGCTCTGCTGCTGTTCTTTCTGTATCTGAGATAGATACCCATTTTCTCTTTCTGTCTAAAATAGACACTATGGAAGCGCTGTTGTAAGTTTCAACTTCACTGCCTCTGCCCCGGGATTTACACTGCACTGTCGTATTGAGCACTGTTCCATCCCAAGCAATCAAAAGGAAGAGAAAGTGAGGTTCAGACTTGGCATACTGTTCCCCATGCCTCTGCAGAGACCATTTACAGAAGGAGAAGTGAGTGAAGGCCATTAGGTATAATGAGTATATATTATAAGTGTTGAGTTATATTTATTACTAGCTGAAGAGCCCGGCGTTGCCTGGGCATAGTAAATATCTGTGGTTAGTTATAGCACCTCACTTCTCTTATTTTCCCATCATGCCTCTCATTTACCCCTCACATCTCTCATTTTCTCCCTTACACCTCTCATTTTCCCCCTCACTCCTCTCATTCCCCCCTAACACTTGTCATTTCGACCTCACATCTGTAATTTTCCGATCACGCCACCATTTTCCCGCACTCCTCTCATTTTGCACTCACACCTTTTCAATTTCACCTCACACCCCTCATTTTCACCTCACACCTCTCATTTTCCCCTCAGTATATACATGTTTGTCATCTCCCTTCTATATAGTATACACCTGTATGTCATCTCCTGTATATAGTATATACCTGTATGTCATCTCCCCTGTAAAGAGTATATACCTGCTGTGTGTCATCTCCTCCTCTATATACCTATGTGTCATCTCCTCTTTTATATAGTATATACCTGTAAGTCATCTCCTCCTCTATATAGTATATATTTGTGTCATCTCCTCCTGTATATAGTGTATACCTGTAAGCCATCTCCTCCTGTGTATAGTATATACCTGTGTGTCATCTGCTCCTGGATATAGTATATACCTGTGTGTCATCTAATCCTGTATATAGTATGTACCTGTATGTCATCTCCTTCTGTATATAGTATGTACCTGTGTGTCATCTCCTCCTGTATATAGTATATACCTCTGTGTCATCTGCTCCTGTATATAGTATATACGTGTGTCATCTCCCCTGTATATAGTATATACCTGTGTGTCATCTCCTCCTGTATATAGTATATACCTGTGTGTCATCTCCCCTGTATATAGCATATACCTGTGTGTCATCTTCCCTGTATATAGTATATACCTGTGTGTCACCTCCCCTGTTTATAGTATGTACCTGTATGTCATCTCACCTGTATATAGTATATACCAGTGTGTCATCTCCTCATGTATATAGTATATACCTGTGTGTCATATCCCCTGTATATAGTATATATCTGTGTCATCTTCTCCTGTATATAGTATATACCTGTGTGTCATCTTCTCCTGTATATAGTATATACCTGTATGTCATCTCCCCTGTATATAGTATGTACCGGTATGTCATCTCCCCTGTATATAGTATATACCAGTGTGTCATCTCCTCCTGTATATAGTATATATGTGTGTGTCATCTCCTCCTGTATATAGTATATACCTGTATGTCATCTCCTCCTGTATATAGTATATACCTGTGTGTCATCTCCCCTGTATATAGTATGTGTGTCATCTCCCCTGTATATAGTATATACATGTGTGTTATCTCCCCCTGTATATAGTATATACCTGTGTGTCATCTCTTCCTGTATATAGTATATACCTGTGTGTCATCTCCACCTGTATATAGTATATACCTGTGTGTCATCTCCCCTGTATATAGTATATACCTGTGTGTCATCTCCCCTGTATATAGTATGTACCTGTATGTAATCTCCCCTGTATATAGTATATACCAGTGTGTAATATCCTCCTGTATATAGAATATACCTTTATGTCATCTCCTCCTGTATGTAGTATATACCTGTGTGTCATCTCCTGTATATAGTATATAGCTGTGTGTCATCACCAATGTATATAGTATATATGTGTGTGTCATCTCCTCCTGTATATAGTATATACCTGTGTGTCATCTCTCCTGTATATAATATATATCTGTGTCATCTCCCTTGTATATATCTATATGTCATCTCCTCCTGTATTGGACCTCGTTCACACGTTATTTGGTCAGTATTTTTACCTCAGTATTTGTAAGCTAAATTGGCAGCCTGATAAATCCCCAGCCAACAGGAAGCCCTCCCCCCTGGCAGTATATATTAGCTCACACATACACATAATAGACAGGTCATGTGACTGACAGCTGCCATATTTCCTATATGGTACATTTGTTGCTCTTGTAGTTTGTCTGTTTATTAATCAGATTTTTATTTTTGAAGGATAATACCAGACTTGTGTGTGTTTTAGGGCGAGTTTCATGTGTCAAGTTGTGTGTGTTGAGTTGCATGTGGCGACATGCATGTAGCGACTTTTGTGAGATGAGTTTTGTGTGGCGACATGCGTGTAGCAACTTTTTGTATGTCGAGTTGCATGTGACAGGTTAGTGTAGCAAGTTGTGTGCAGCAAGTTTTGCGCGTGGCGAGTTTTGAGCGGCGAATTTTGTGTTTCGACGTTGGTGTATGTGTGGTGAAATGTGTGCTGAGGGTGGTATATGTGTTCAAGCACGTGGTAGTGTGTGGTGCATTTTGTGTGTGCAACTGTACGGTATATACTCTTTGGCGCCATCGCTCTCACTCTTTAAGTCCCCCTTGTTCACATCTGGCAGCTGTCAATTTGCCTCCAACACTTTTCCTTTCACTTTTCCCCCATTATGTAGATAGGGGCAAAATTGTTTGGTGAATTGGAACGCGCGAGGTTAAAATTTCACCTAGCAACATAGCCTATGACGCTCTCGGGGTCCAGACAAGTCACTGTGCATAATTTTGTGGCTGTAGCTACGACGGTGCAGATGCCAATCCCAGACATACACACATTCAGCTTTATCTACTGTATATACATAATTGTCTAAGGGGTACTTCCGTCTGTCTGTGTCCTTCTGTCACGCTTATTCGTTCCCTGATTGGTCTCAGCAGCTGCCTGTCATGGCTGCCGCGACCAATCAGCAGCGGCCACAGTCCGATTAGTCCCTCCCCTACACTCACTGCCCGGCGCCCGCTCCGTAATCCCCTCCACTCACACAGGGTTAATGGCAGCGGTAACGACCCGCGGTGTAACGCACTCCGTTACCGCTGCTATTAACCCTGTGTGTCCCCAACTATTTACTATTGATGCTGCCTAGGCAGCATCAATAGTAAAAATGTCATGTTAAAAATAATAATAAAAAAAAAAAAACCTGCTATACTCACCCTCCGCCGCCTTTCTCGCTCCTCGCCACGCTCCCTGGCTCACTCCACTGCAAGCGGCAGCTTCCGCTCCTAGGGCTGGTGTGCGACAAGGACCTGCCGTGACGTCACGGTCATGTGACCGCGACGTCATCATAGGTCCTGCTCACACCAGCCCTGGGACCGCAAGCTGCCGCTTGCAATGGAGCAATCCAGAGAGCGTGGCGAGGAACGGGAAAGGCGGCGGATGGTAAGTATAGCAGGACTTCAACGGGCTATAGGTGAGTATATGTTTTTATTTTTTTTTAAAAGTCTCTATACTACGTGGCTCTGTGCTGGGCAATATACTACGTGGCTCTGCTATGTGGCTGGGCAATATACTACGTGTCTGGGCAATATACTACGTGACTGGGCAATATACTACGTGGCTGCGCAATATACTACGTGGCTGGGCAATATACTACGTGGACATGCATATTCTAGAATACCCGATGCGTTAGAATCCGGCCACCATCTACTATATTAGATTTGGGGAGTGGGGAGGGTCAACTGTAGGTTCATATATGGGCAGCACTGTGGCTCAGAAGTTAGCACTGCAGCATTGCAGCGCTGGGAGTCCTGGGTTCAATCCCAACCAAGGACAACATCTGCAAGAAGTTTGTATGTTCTCCCTGTGTTTGACTGGATTTCATCGGGTACTCCAGTTTCCTCCCACACTGAAAAAGATACTGACTTGGAAATTAGATTGTGAGCCCTAAAAGGGACAGTGCCGATAATGTCTGTAAAGCGTTGTGGACTTAACCCCTTTACCCCCAAGGGTGGTTTGCACGTTAATGACCAGGCCAATTTTTACAATTCTGACCACTGTCCCTTTATGAGGTTATAACTCCGAAACGCTTCAACGGATCCTGGTGATTCTGACATTGTTTTCTCGTGACATATTGTACTTCATGATAGTGGTAAAATTTCTTTGATAGTACCTGCGTTTATTTGTGAAAAAAACGGAAATTTGGCGAAAATTTTGAAAATTTCGCAATTTTCAAACTTTGAATTTTTATGCAATTAAATCACAGAGATATGTCACACAAAATACTTAATAAGTAACATTTCCCACATGTCTCCTTTACATCAGCATAATTTTGGAACCAATTTTTTTTTTTGTTAGGGAGTTATAAGGGTTAAAAGTTGACCAGCAATTTCTCATTTTTACAACACCATTTTTTTTTAGGGACCACGTCTCATTTGAAGTCATTTTGAGGGGTCTATATGATAGAAAATGCCCAAGTGTGACACCATTCTAAAAACTGCACCCCTCAAGGTGCTCAAAACCACATTCAAGAAGTTTATTAACCCTTCAGGTGTTTAATAGGAATTTTTGGAATGTTTAAATAAAAATGAACATTTAACTTTTTTACACAAAAAATTTACTTCAGCTCCAATTTGTTTTATTTTACCAAGGGTAACAGGAGAAATTGGACCCAAAAAGTTGTTGTCCAATTTGTCCTGAGTACGCTGATACCCCATATGTGGCAGTAAACCACTGTTTGGGCGCATGGGAGAGCTCGGAAGGGAAGGAGCGCTATTTGACTTTTCAATGCAAACTTGACAGGAATTGAGATGGGACGCCATGTTGCGTTTGGAGAGCCACTGATGTGCCTAAACATTGAAACCCCCCACAAGTGACACCATTTTGGAAAGTAGACCCCCTAAGGAACTTATCTGGATGTGTGGTGAGCACTTTGACCCACCAAGTGCTTCACAGAAGTTTATAATGCAGAACCGTAAAAATAAAAAATCATATTTTTTCACAAAAATTATATTTTTGCCCCCAATTTTTTATTTTTCCAAGGGTAAGAGAAGAAATTGGACCTCAAAAGTTGTTGTCCAATTTGTCCTGAGTACGCTGATACCCCATATGTGGCAGTAAACCACTGTTTGGGCGCATGGGAGAGCTCGGAAGGGAAGGAGCGCAGTTTGACTTTTCAATGCAAAATTGACAGAAATTGAGATGGGACGCCATGTTGCGTTTGGAGAGCCACTGATGTGCCTAAACATTGAAACCCCCCACAAGTGACACCATTTTGGAAAGTAGACCCCCTAAGGAACTTATCTAGAGGTGTGGTGAGCACTTTGACCCACCAAGTGCTTCACAGAAGTTTATAATGCAGAACCGTAAAAATAAAAAATCATATTTTTTCACAAAAATTATATTTTTGCCCCCAATTTTTTATTTTTCCAAGGGTAAGAGAAGAAATTGGACCTCAAAAGTTGTTGTCCAATTTGTCCCGAGTACGCTGATACCCCATATGTGGCAGTAAACCACTGTTTGGGCGCATGGGAGAGCTCGGAAGGGAAGGAGCGCCGTTTGACTTTTCAATGCAAAATTGACAGGAATTGAGATGGGACGCCATGTTGCGTTTGGAGAGCCACTGATGTGCCTAAACATTGAAACCCCCCACAAGTGACACCATTTTGGAAAGTAGACCCCCTAAGGAACTTATCTGGATGTGTGGTGAGCACTTTGACCCACCAAGGGCTTCACAGAAGTTTATAATGCAGAGCCATAAAAATAAAACAAAATTTTTTTCCCACAAAAATTATTTTTTAGCCCCCAGTTTTGTATTTTCCCTAGGGTAAGAGGAGAAATTGGACCACAAAAGTTGTTGTCCAATTTGTCCTGAGTACGCTGATACCCCATATGTGGGGGGGAACCACCGTTTGGGCGCATGGGAGGGTTCGGAAGGGAAGGAGCGCCATTTGGAATGCAGACTTAGATGGAATGGTCTGCAGGCGTCACATTGCGTTTGCAGAGCCCCTAATGTACCTAAACAGTAGAAACCCCCCACAAGTGACACCATTTTGGAAAGTAGACCCCCTAAGGAACTCATCTTGATGTGTTGTGAGAGCTTTGAACCCCCAAGTATTTCACTACAGTTTATAACGCAGAGCCATGCAAATAAAAAATATTTTTTTTTCCACAAAAATTATATTTTAGCCCCCAGTTTTGTATTTTTCCAAGGTTAGCAGGAGAAATTGGACCCTAAATGTTGTTGTCCAATTTGTCCTGAGTACGCTGATACCCGATATGTGGGGGGGAACCACCGTTTGGGCGCATGGGAGGGCTCGGAAGGGAAGGAGCATCATTTGGAATGCAGACTTAGATGGATTGGTCTGCAGGCGTCACATTGCGTTTGCAGAGCCCCTAATGTACCTAAACAGTAGAAACCCCCCACAAGTGACCCCATATTGGAAACTAGACCCCTCAATGAACTTATCTAGATGTGTTGTGAGAACTTTGAACCCCCAAGTGTTTCACTACAGTTTATAACGCAGAGCCGTGAAAATAAAAAATCTTTTTGTTTTCCCACAAAAATTATTTTTTAGCCCCCAGTTTTGTATTTTCCCAAGGGTAACAGGAGAAATTGGTCCACAAAAGTTGTTGTCCAATTTGTCCTGAGTACGCTGATACCCGATATGTGGGGGGGAACCACCGTTTGGGCGCATGGGAGGGCTCGGAAGGGAAGGAGCATCATTTGGAATGCAGACTTAGATGGATTGGTCTGCAGGCGTCACATTGCGTTTGCAGAGCCCCTAATGTACCTAAACAGTAGAAACCCCCCACAAGTGACCCCATATTGGAAACTAGACCCCTCAATGAACTTATCTAGATGTGTTGTGAGAACTTTGAACCCCCAAGTGTTTCACTACAGTTTATAACGCAGAGCCGTGAAAATAAAAAATCTTTTTGTTTTCCCACAAAAATTATTTTTTAGCCCCCAGTTTTGTATTTTCCCAAGGGTAACAGGAGAAATTGGTCCACAAAAGTTGTTGTCCAATTTGTCCTGAGTACGCTGATACCCCATATGTTGGGGTAAACCCCTGTTTGGGCACACAGGAGAGCTCGGAAGGGAAGGAGCACTGTTTTACTTTTTCAACGCAGAATTGGCTGGAATTGAGATCGGACGCCATGTCGTGTTTGGAGAGCCCCTGATGTGCCGAAACAGTGGAAACCCCCCAATTATAACTGAAACCCTAATCTAAACACACCCCTAACCCTAATTCCAACGGTAACCCTAACCACACCTCTAACCCTGACACACCCCTAACCCTAATCCCAACCCTATTCCCAACTGTAAATGTAATCTAAACCCTAACCCTAACTTTAGCCCCAACCCTAACTGTAGCCCCAACCCTAACCCTAACCCTAATCCTAGCCCTAACCCTAGCCCTAACCCTAACCCTAGCCCTAACCCTAGCCCTAACCCTAGCCCTAACCCTAGCCCTAACCCTAGCCCTAGCCCTAACCCTAGCCCTAACCCTAGCCCTAACCCTAGCCCTAACCCTAGCCCTAACCCTAACCCTAGCCCTAACCCTAGCCCTAACCCTAGCCCTAACCCTAGCCCTAGCCCTAACCCTAGCCCTAACCCTAGCCCTAATGGGAAAATGGAAATAAATACATTTTTTTTTATTTTTCCCTAACTAAGGGGGTGATGAAGGGGGGTTTGATTTACTTTTATAGCGAGTTTTTTAGCGGATTTTTATGATTGGCAGCCGTCACACACTGAAAGACCCTTTTTATTGCAAAAAATATTTTTTGCAATACCACATTTTGAGAGCTATAATTTTTCCATATTTTGGTCCACAGAGTCATGTGAGGTCTTGTTTTTTGCGGGACGAGTTGACGTTTTTATTGAAAACATTTTTGGGCACGTGACTTTTTTTATCGCTTTTTATTCCGATTTTTGTGAGGAAGAATGACCAAAAGCCAGCTATTCATGAATTTCTATTGGGGGAGGCGTTTATACCGTTCCGCGTTTGGTAAAATTGATAAATCAGTTTTATTCTTCGGGTCAGTACGATTACAGCGATACCTCATTTATATAATTTTTTTATGGTTTGGTGCTTTTATACGATAAAAACTATTTTACAGAAAAAATAATTATTTTTGCATCGCTTTATTCTCAGGACTATAACTTTTTTATTTTTTTGCTGATGATGCTGTATGGCGGCTCTTTTTTTGCGGGACAATATGACGCTTTCAGCGGTACCATGGTTATTTATATCTGTCCTTTTGATCGCGTGTTATTCCACTTTTTGTTCGGCGGTATGATAATAAAGCGTTGTTTTTTGCCTCGTTTTTTTTTTTTTTTTCTTACGGTGTTTACTGAAGGGGTTAACTAGTGGGCCAGTTTTATAGGTCGGGCCGTTACGGACGCGGCGATACTAAATATGTGTACTTTTATTGGTTTTTTTTTTTTATTTAGATGAAGAAATGTATTTATGGGAATAATATTTTTTTTTTTTTTTCATTATTTTGGAATATTTTTTTTTATTTTTTTTACACATTTGGAAATTTTTTTTTTTACTTTTTTACTTTGTCCCAGGGGGGGACATCACAGATCAGTGATCTGACAGTTTGCACAGCACTCTGTCAGATCACTGATCTGATAGGAGTGCAGGCTGCTTCACAGTGCCTGCTCTGAGCAGGCTCTGTGAAGCCACCTCCCTCCCTGCAGGACCCGGATCCGCGGCCATCTTGGATCCGGGGCTCGAGCAGGGAGGGAGGTGAGGAGACCCTCGCAGCAACGCGATCACATCGCGTTGCTGCGGGGGGCTCAGGGAAGCCCGCAGGGAGCCCCCTCCCTGCGCGGTGCTTCCCTGTACCGCCGGCACATCGCGATCATCTTTGATCGCGGTGTGCCAGGGGTTAATGTGCCGGGGGCGGTCCGTGACCGCTCCTGGCACATAGTGCCGGATGTCAGCTGCGATAAGCAGCTGACACCCGGCCGCGATCGGCCGCGCTCCCCCCGTGAGCGCGGCCGATCGGCTATGACGTACTATCCCGTCCAGGGTCAGATAAGCCCAGGGCACCTCGACGGGATAGTACGTCTAAGGTCACAGAGGGGTTAATGGAGCTATGTACACACTTGGTCAAAATTATTGGAACCTCTCGTTTAATGACAGAAAAACCCACAATTGTCACAGAAATAACTTGAGTCTGACAAAAGTAATAATAAATTAATAATCTATGAAAATGAACAAATGAATGTCAGACATTGCTTTTCAACCATGCTGCTACAGAATTTAAAAAAAAACAAAAACTAAAACTCATGAAATAGGCCTGGACAGAAATGATGGTACCCTTAAATACTGGCCTATCTGCAAGCAGTGTGTTATATGTGATATAGCGGGAGCTGTGAATTAAATACATTTGTAGTTAATGATTCAAAATAACTGAAATTTGTGCGAAAGAAGTCAATAATACCGGACACTGAATTCAGTGAGGGTATCCCCGTTTCTATTTGACTGTGGGAGTATGGAAGCATGCTCCTCTATTGTTCAAGATCTGTTGGGTTTGAGTTTATGCACTAGTTTTGACTGTTTGATGTATATGGTTGCCGCCAATATTGATTTTCTGCTCTGTGGGGTGTCTCTGGATCATGCCCGTATATTGCCGACATATATTATTTTTTCTTTTATATATAAATATGGGATCTGAAATGATATATATGACCTGGAACATACGGGGTATTAAGACTCCTCGGAAGAAAGTTAAGGTATTTTCACAGATCAAAAAACACAATCCTCATGTTGTGGCATTGGTGGAGACACACCTGACTAGGGATACGGTTCGATGTATACAAAAGCCATGGGTACAGTGGTCGCTCCATGCTTTCCATACTAGCTACTCAAGAGGGGTCTCCTTGTTGATACACAGGGGGGTTAGATGGGAGGCGAGAGAAGCACGGCGGGATCCTGAGGGCCGCTTTGTCTTTGTACATGCAATTCTCAATTCATGTGAATATGTGATACTATGTGTTTATAACCCTCCCCCTGCTAATATGTCGGTTCTCCGTATGGCATTGGGTTTCTCCTTAAAATATCCAGATGCCAATGTTATCTGCATGGGTGACTTTAACCTAGTCATGGACCATTCTATGGACAGAGTAAGATTGGATAACACAGTATCCGGGGAGTCTTTGCCTCAGTCACCCTCCCAGCTGGCGCTGTTTATGGATGGCAGTGGTTGGTTGGACTTGTGGAGAATGAGTCACCCGGAGGTTAGAGGGTATACCTGCCACTCATCCACTAAACAATCTTTATCTCGTATAGATTATATATTTGGATCTAGTGGCGTGGCACTGCAGGTGGATAATGTTGAACATGGTAACAGAGGGATTTCAGACAACAGTCCAGTAATTCTTAAACTTAAATATGGTCAGTCCAATAACAATAGATCCTGGAAATTAAACCCTTTCTGGTTGAAATTGATAGATTCTAGTAACAGGACAATCGAACAATTAAATTGTTTTATTTTAGCACATCCAGAACCCCAGAATCTTGGTTTATTTTGGGACACTCTGAAGGCATATTTAAGGGGGTGCTTGTCCTCTACAATCTCCTACATTAAAAGGGTGACGGCGAGGGAGGATGATGAGAGAGCAGCAATTAAAGGATTCAGAGGCTACATATATAGCAAATCAGACCAGCAGTAACAGGGCTGAATGGCTCACCTCCCAGAGATTGTATATCCAACATATAGACGTTAAATCGAAAAGTAAATTTTTCTTTACCCGTCAGTCCTATTTTGAGTTGGGGAACCAGGCCAGTACGCTCTTGGCTTTCTTAGTGCGCCAACACAACACATCCAACACAATATTACAAATCCGTGTGCCTGATGGCACATTAGTATCCTCTACTGATGAGGTACTTCAAGGTTTTAACGATTATTATAACTTGTTATATAAATCTGGTAGCGGTTTTGATACTGATGAATGTTTGGATTATTTATCAGATATAATGTTTCCCTCGCTGAGCCCATCCCAACAAGCCTTTATGGATGCGGAGTTTACTTTGGAGGAAGTGGAACAGGCTATAACGGACATGGCTACTGGGAAGGCCCCGGGTCCTGATGGGTTCCCCATTGAGCTATATAGGAAATACAGGGATAAGTTGGCACCGCTTCTATTGAAGGTACTCGGGGGAATATGGAGGGGAGAGTCTGTCCCTGAAACGTTTTATGATGCCAATATTATAGTACTCAGGAAAGAGGGGAAGGATCCTCTCGATTGTGGATCATATCGACCTATATCCCTGGTGAACTTAGATTACAATATTTTTACTAAAATTCTGGCTACCAGACTGAATACGATTATATTAGATCTCATACATCCGGACCAGACTGGCTTTATGCCTGGGAAAAGTACCTCCATCAATATTAGACGGGTCCAATCGGTTATTCAATATAGCTCTTTGGAGCCAGATAATAACCATTGGCATCGCTGGATGCAGCCAAAGCTTTTGACTCCCTTGAGTGGTCCTTTCTATTTGCATGTTTGCGGAAGTATGGTTTTGGGGCAAATTTCTGAAAGGGATAGGTACATTATATACGAAACCTAGGGCGCGTATGATAGTGAATGGCTCAATATCCGAGCCTTTTTCTTTACATAGAGGAACTCGCCAGGGATGCCCTCTTTCCCCTGCTTTATTTGCATTGGTGATAGAGGCTCTGGCAATACGGATGAGATCCTCCATTGACATCAAGGGGATACGCATTGCAGATCGGGTAGATATTATTGGCCTTTATGCTGATGATATGGTGGTATTTATGGATCAAACAGAGGATACGCTACCAAAAGTAATAACGATTATAGACAAATTTAGCAAATTCTCTGGTCTTTATATAAATTGGGATAAGTCCACCCTGATGCCTCTTTCTCATATTCCAATGTTGCGTCTCGAAACTCTCTCGGCGTTGCCCATTGTCTCCAATTTGAAGTATCTGGGAATACATATGTCTCAACATAGCAGATTTGATTTACAATTTAATATTTACCCATTAATTGATCTGGTAAAATCTAAATTTACTACCTGGGATAAACTCCCTCTCTCTGTGGCTGGTCGCATTAATTTGATCAAAATGATACTGCTCCCCAAGTTGAACTACTGCCTTCAACACAGTGCTGTCCCAATACCTAAATCCCTCTTTGCGACTCTAAATTCCCTAACCACGTCTTTTATATGGGGGAAAAGTAGGCCTAAACTTAGGCTATCTACTCTGCAGAGGCCGAGGCGGGGGGGAGGAGCGGCTTTGCCAGACTTCTACTTATATTATCTAGCCGGGCAGGTTAAAATGATAAATAAGTGGATGCCCAATAATTCTAATTCTCTCCCTAATTCAGAGAGTCATCTGCTTTATTCTGCTCGGATTGATTGTCCACTGGGGTTTTTGGAAATGGAGAGGATTGGTGTTCCCCGTTTGTTACCTTTGCTTCGGTTGGCAAGATCAATATGGCGTCAAATAAAAAAAATAGCCAAATTTGTTGATATAGTGGCAGAAATGCCACTGTGGAATAACAGTTATTTCCCGGGATTATTAGGCCACCCATCAACGGAATTTTGGATATCACACGGTGTTCTCTCAATAGGAAATGTACACAACCAGGGTTTTTTTTACCTCCTTTGAACAATTACAAAATACTTATAACATCCCAAGATCCCAGTTTTTCCGCTATCTACAGTTGAGATCAGCCTTTCAATCACACGTGCGAAATATGGGTGCGGGTCGAGCCATTTCATCTCTTCCATTGATAGGTATTCTCAATTCACAAGGTCCTCAAGGACTTATCTCCTCTTTATACACGTATCTATTATCCATAGGAGAGGGGTCTACTATAGATTCTATTAAGAAGAGGTGGGAGGGGCTTCTTCCAGATACACTGGGGGAAGAATGGGAAGACATTTTGGAATCTCCAACTAAGATTTCCCCATCAATTAACAATAGGATGACTCAGCTGTACATAATATATCAATCCTATCTGACCCCGACTCGTCTTTTCAAGATGGGACGTCTCCATTCATCAGATTGTTTGAGATGTCACTTAAGTGATGCGGATTTCATTCATATGATATGGAGATGTCCCGTTATCTCTCATTATTGGAAAGAGGTGACGACATTGTTGTCATCCTTGTTGCTGATTCCTGTCCCACTTGAGCCATTGACCTGCTTATTTGGGGTGTGGGATGCGGAGGTTTGGGACCACCACTCTGGGATTTTTTTTTGCGAGAGACACTGTTCCTGGCGCGAAAGGTACTGGCGCTGAGATGGATGGGTGGTTCTTGCAGATCTCTTAGAGCTTGGGTGGATTTAGTGAACTCAATTATCCCATATGAACGGACATTATATCAGAATAGGGGATGTCCAGATAAATTTGAGAAAACATGGGGTAAATGGAACTCCTCTCATCATACTCTATAATCTATAATACTTTAATATATACGTAGGAAGTGAGGTCTGTGGTTTTGGGGACATTGCTTACAGGGTGAAATTTATACGGAACTTTCTTTTGGCGGCGTTCTTTTAGTAGTTGAGGTAGTTAAGGTTATATAATAGGATACTTGTGATTGACATGCACCGTTTATTACTCTTGTAATACTACGCATTGTAACGATCCACACTGTATGTTATAATGGATAATGATAGAAACAAATGCAAATGTGTGTATTGTATGATTTATTCTGCAATTAATAAACGAATTAAAAAAAAAATAACTGAAATTTTCATTTATTTAAATCCTTCCTAATTCTAGGCTTAAAAGTCCAGTGGACAGTCTTAATAAATAGACAGTAGGGATGAGCGAGCACTAAAATGCTCAGATGCTTGTTTCTCCAACCGAGCAATTCCTAATGCTCGAAAGCTCATTTCAAGTAACGAGTATACTGGGAGTCAATGGGAAATCCGAGCATGTTTCCGCAGACCCTACAAGGAGGTCTGGGGGGAGAGCAGTGAAAATGTTAAAATGGATGGAAAAAGTGGTGCATCGAAGTAGAGGAGGGAAGACCCCTGGAAGCACCTCTGACTTCCAGATCGCTGCGGAGAACAATGGTGTCACTTTTACTCCACTTTAAGGGCTGACAAAAAAATATTCAAAATAGAAGAGAAATTGGAGTTTACAGGAATAAAAATGTTAAGAAACATTCTTTCCTGTATAATAACTTATGTAATAAGGCAACTTTTTAAAAATATTTAAAATAAAACAACAATTTAAGAACTCCAAAACTGAAATTTTTATAAACAAATTGGAAATTTTAGTGTAATTTATGAAGCAAGAAAGAACTGCCAAAAATTGAAGGAAAAGGGACTCGGATACACCCTGTATTAAGACCTAAAGTTCAAATTGTCATGTAGTGGTACTCCTAGACTCATAAAGGCTAAACACTAAGTGCAAAGACTGCTAAAAAATACAAATAGGGTCATCTATACACCCTTGAAAGCACCAACTGGAGTGCCTCATTAAAATATTAAAGTGTAGTTGTGGTACTTCTATACACAAAGGCTCTGCATGCAGTTCAAAGCTAGAAAAAAAATTATAAGGATGGACATCCATACACCATTGAAGGCAACGAGAGGAGGGCCTTATTCAAATATTGAAGATTAAAAACATCTTTATGTGCTGCTATCATCTGGTGGTATGGAAAAGTAGGGGGAAATGCAGGCTTTGTTAATATTTAATCAGAGTAAGCCTATCAGTATTTTCCGTTGACAGGCGAAAGCGGACATCTGCTATGACACCCCCCGTGCGGCACAAAAAACCCGCCCAGACAAGATGCTAGCGGCATGGTAGCACAACACCTCCAAGGCATAGAGGGACAGCTCATGCCAGGTGTCCAGTTTTGAGACCCAATAGTTGAAGATTGCATAGGAATTATGGAGTACGCTAGTTTTGTAGGCCAGGTATTGATGGACCCTCTTTAAAAATGTTCCCTCCTTGTTACAAATACCAGGCCTTTGGCAGTGTACCCCTGCCTCTGTTGTGCTTTTGTACCTGGTGTGTGTCTCCCTCACATCTCCTCCTTGGCTGGGAAAGGAAGCTTGCCCACTGCCGCTAATGTTATCTGATGAGTCTGATAGGTATAGCTCTTGTTCCTCCTCCTCCTCAGCCTCCAACTCCTCATTGTTACCCAACCCACGCTGATGAGATGAGGCTAGGCTGGGAAGTATATCCCTGTTTCATGTCTTCTTCCATCTCCAACTGGTCCGGATGCAAAGTTTCATGTTTAATTATGAGCAGCAGCAAGTAGGCACAGATGGATGCTCATATGAACTCAAGCCTGGGAACTTTGCAGAATATTTTCCCACGCTCGAGTTCATATGAGTTCATCCAGCAGAGGGCGCATCACCGCGACTCGAGGTAACTACAGTACATTTCCCTGCATTATTAATTCACCAAGTTTTACAGTCAGGAGCACAGCTGCATTAGCAGAGCTCCTGGGTGTAAAATGATTTAACCCCTTCAGATGGATTTACAGCGTGGGACAAGACTGTAACGACGGAAGGTATGGAATATTGTTGTTTTTTTTTTTACTTTGTTTCAGGTGACAAGGGTCTTCAGGTGGATTAAGAGTATAATAAAATATTAAAACACCCTGTGTCTTTACTTCATTAAAATACTTTTTAATAATGTGTGTGTGTTTTATTAACCATTTCATACTATTTGATTAATAATGGATAGGTGTCATAATTGACGCCTCTCCATTATTAACCTGGCTTAATGTCACATTACAATAGCAAGGTGACATTAACCCTTCATTACCCCATATCCCACCGCTACAGGGGAGTGGGAAGAGAGAGGCTAAGTGCCAGAATAGGCGCATCTTACAGATGTGCCTTTTCTGGCGTAGCTGGGGGCAGATGTTTTTAGCCAGGGGGGGGGGCTATAACCATGGTCCCTCTCTAGGCTGTTAATATCTGCCCTCAGTCACTGGCTTTCTCACTCTGGCGGAGAAAATTGCGCGGGAGCTCACACCAATTTTTTCCGGGATTTAACCCTTTAATTTAATAGCTAGAGACCCCAAATTTGACACAATGACACTTCTTACATTACTAAAGAGGAATATGTAATAAAAGAAGAGATATGAGATGGTATGTAAACCATGTCTCATATCCTGTCGGGTTTGTGAAGGAGATAGGAAAAGCCGGTAATTGAATTATCGGCTTTTCTGCTATCTAGCGCTGAATAAAATACAAATATATATATATATATATATATATATATATATACATACACCGTATATACTAGAGTATAAGCCGACCCGAGTATAAGCCGACCCACCTAATTTTGCCACAAAAAACTGGGAAAACTTATTGACTCGAGTATAAGCCTAGGGTGGAAAATGCAGCAGCTACCGGTGAATTTAAAAAATAAAAATAGATGCTCCATACCGTTCATTATTGCCCCATAGCTGTGCCATATAGTGCTCTGCACCGTTCATTCTTGCCCCATAACTGTGCCATATAGTGCTATGCACCATTCATTATTGCCCCATAGCTGTGCCATATAGTGCTCTGCACCGTTCATTATTGCCCCATAGCTGTGCCATATAGTGCTCTGCACCGTTCATTTTTGCCCCATAGATGCTCCATATAAATCTGTGCCATTGCTGCTGCTGCTGCAATAATAATAAAAAAAAAAAAGCCATACTCACCTCTCTTGATTGCAGCTCCCGGCGTCTCGTTCCGGCGTCTCGAGTCTCTGCACTGACTGATCAGGAAGAGGGCGCCGCGCACACTATATGCGTCATCGCGCCCTCTGACCTGAACAGTCAGAGCACAGAGACGCCGGGAAGATGGAGCGGCACCGGGAAGATGGAGCGGCGCCCGGCGGCTGGAACGGGGACAGGTGAATATAATACTCACCTAGTCCTGCCGCTCCTGACGCTGCCCCTGCCTGTCACTGTCCCCGGGTGCCGCAGCTCTTCCTGTCAGCGGTCACTGGCACCGCTCAGAGGAATGAATATGTGGCTCCACCCTTATGGGAGTGGAGTCCATATTCATGAGTTTAATGAGCGGTCCCACGTGATCGCTGAAGAGGGGAAGAGCTGCAGCACCCGGAGACCGTGGGACGGGCAGGGGGAACGTCAGGATCGCCGGGACTAGGTGAGTATGCCTCAGCGCTCTCTCCCCCTCACCCGCCGACCCTGCCACCCACCGTGACTTGAGTATAAGTCGAGAGGGGCACTTTCAGCCCAAAAATTTGGGCTGAAAATCTCGGCTTATACTCGAGTATATACGGTACTATATATATTTTATAGAATATTTGAGCCGATGGATCCATGATATGTCCATTTTGCAAGCCTGCGAGAGAAAAAAAAAAAATCGCCGTACGGAAGCCACACGGATACATTTGTGCGTAAAAATCGCATCCTCGCATTGAATACGGAACAGTGTTTTGGGACAATTACTGCGTATTACGGCCTTAAAAAACGGACCGTATTTACTTACGTCTAGTGTGACGCCGGCCTTAGTATGATGGTTCAGCAAAGTATCACCACTATAGGATTGATGCCTAAAACTGTGCGCACATTGACCTGGACAACTACTATCTTCCTCCAATAACAACTGTCCATGAGCTGTGCAATGGCGTCAATGTGTTTTATAACCTCTGATGAAGTAATGCGGCCAGCTAATCACAGCACAGTAATGCCACAACCAAGATGGCTACAACATTACAGTGACTGGCAGGCAATCCCCGCATGTTTTTTGGCTGTGTAACAGGCGTCAAACATGCGGGGTAGGGATTCGAGCATTCAATCAGAGCACCATCGAAAGCTCGAGTGATATCAGACTATGTACAGCCATCCTTGTACGAGGAAACAGTGCTCTCTATTGTTGAAAAAAAAAAAAACAGCTCACTCTACACCTAAGCCCAGAATGGGTGAGGATTTAAAAATATAAATGAAGAGTTACACTTATTTTCTCAGAAACGTTATATCAATTTGCTCACTTCTACCTAATCTACATTTAAAAGCTATATACAAGGGACAAACCCCCGTGGTAGTAAGGAAAATATTTGTGAAAAAAATATTTGTGTAAAATTACATACAAGTGACATGCTTACTACCCTGGAAGGACCAGTATATTATATCATGGACTGTCGGAAAATATAACCTAAAAACCTGAGAAGAGCACCACACACCCACCAAATAGTCCAATAAAGTAATTTTTTATTACTTTATTAGTAACTAGCTGAAGAGCCCGGCGTTGCCTGGGCATAGTAAATATCTGTGGTTAGTTATAGCACCTCACGTCTCTTATTTTCCCATCATGCCTCTCATTTTCTCCCTTACACCTCTAATTTTCCCCCTCACTCCTCTTATTTTCCCCCTCACTCCTCTCATTCCCCCCTAACACTTGTCATTTCGACCTCATATCTGTCATTTTCCGATCACTCCACTATTTTACCTCACTCCTCTCATTTTGCACTCACACCATTTCATTTTCACCTCACACCCCTCATTTTCACCTCAGTATATACATGTTTGTCATCTCCCTTATATATAGTATACACCTGTATGTCTTCTCTTGTATATAGTATATACCTGTATGTCATCTCCCCTGTAAATAGTATATACCTGCTGTATGTCATCTCCTCCTGTATATTGTATATACCCATGTGTCATCTCCTCCTGTATCTAGTATATACCTGTATGTCATATCTTCTGTATATACTATATACCTGTATGTCATCTCCTCCTATATATAGTATATACCCGTGTGTCATCTCCTCCTGTATATAGTATATATCTGTGTGTCATATCCCCTGTATATAGTATATATCTGTGTCATCTTCTCCTGTATATAGTATATACCTGTGTGTCATCTCCTCCTGTATTAGACCTCGTTCACACGTTATTTGGTCAGTATTTTTACCTCAGTATTTGTAAGCTAAATTGGCAGCCTGATAAATCCCCAGCCAACAGGAAGCCCTCCCTCCTGGCGGTATATATTAGCTCACACATACACATAATAGACAGGTCATGTGACTGACAGCTGCCGTATTTCCAATATGGTACATTTGTTGCTCTTGTAGTTTGTCTGCTTATTAATCAGATTTTTATTTTTGAAGGATAAGACTTGTGTATGTTTTAGGGTGAGTTTCATGTGTCAAGTTGTGTGTGTTGAGTTGTGTGTGGCGACATGCATGTAGCGACTTTTGTGAGATGAGTTTTGTGTGGCGACATGCGTGTAGCAACTTTTTGTGTGTTGAGTTGCATGTGACAGGTTAGTGTAGCAAGTTGTGTGCAGCAAGTTTTGCGCATGGCGAGTTTTGCGCGTGGCGAGTTTTATGTGGTGCGTTTTGAGTATGTGCAAGTTTTGTGTGAGGCACCTTTTGCATGTGTTGCAACTTTTGTGCATGTGGCAATTTTTCCGCGTGCGCAAGTTTTGCGTGTTGCGAGTTTTCCATGAGGTGAGTTTTGCACGTGTGACGAGTTTTGCATGAGCCTAGTTTTGCATGTGGCGAGTTTTGCGCGTGGCGAGTTTTTCGCCGCGACTTTTGTTTTTCGACTTTTATGTGGCGAGGTTGCTGTATGTGTGGTGAAATGTGTCCTGAGGGTGGTATATGTGTTCAAGCACATGGTAGTTTGTGGCGCATTTTGTGTGTGTGTTCATATCCCCGTGTGTGGTGAGTATCCCATGTCGGGGCCCCACCTTAGCAACTGTACGGTGTATACTCTTTGGTGCCATCGCTCTCACTCTTTAAGTCCTCCTTGTTCACATCTGGCAGCTGTCAATTTGCCTCCAACACTTTTCCTTTCACTTTTTCCCCATTATGTAGATAGGGGCAAAATTCTTTGGTGAACTGGAATGCGCGGGGTTAAAATTTCGCCTCACAACATAGCCTATGACGCTCTCGGGGTCCAGACGTGTGACTGTGCAAAATTTTTGTGGCTGTAGCTGCGACGGTGCAGATGCCATTCCCGGACATACACACATACATACGTACATACATACATACACACATTCAGCTTTATACATTAGATTACTTTTATTAGTAATTTTGCCTGATGAAGGCAAAGAGCCGAAACGTGCGTTGGGTGAGGACGCCATTCAGGAGTCAGAGTCACAATTTCATAGTTAGTGATTATGCACTATTACCGTAATTTGTTTTGATTTCTTATCTTACGTGGATTCCTTGACTGTCTTTCACTTTCCCCTCACGGCAATACTTAGGTCTTAAATATCAGTGATTGTACACTCAATTTACTGCTTCTGACAGATTCTATAGTGAACCGCAGTGTGCCTTTCACTTTTACGCCATAGTACTATTTTTCAATTGCCACTTTTATTGTTTATTGCAGATGGTTTGATTCACCATCACGTTTTTTTTTGACATTTCTATGGATTGTACTCAATGTTAGCAGCACAATAATTTTCTGTTGAATATATGTGCAGCCGTCATCCATTTTGGTTTTAGGGTATGTTCACACGTTCCTGATTTCCATCCTTTTTTTTTCAGGACTTTTTTAAAAAACTGCAGCTCTTGGCAGAAAACGCAGGTCCTTTTTTTGGTCCTTTTTTTATGCGTTTTTTGATCCTTTTTTTGATCCTTTTTTTATGCAGTTTTTAAAATGGCTGAAAATACCCTAACCCTACCCCTAACCGTACCCCTAACCCTAACCCTACCCCTAACCCTACCCCTAACCCTACCCCTAACCCTACCCCTATTCTAATCTTAGTGGAAAAAAAAAAAATTCTTAATTTTTTTATTGTCCCTACCTATGGGGGTGACAAAGGTGGGGGGGTCATTTACTATTTTTTTTATTTTGATCACTGAGATAGGTTATATCTCAGTGATCAAAATGCACTTTGGAACGAATCTGCCGGCCGGCAGATTCGGCGGGCGCACTGCGCATGCGCCCGCCATTTTGCAAGATGGCGGCGCCCAGGGAGAAGACGGCCGGACGGACACCGGGACGCCGGGTAAGTATAAGGGGGGGAGATTAGGGCACGGGGGGGGCATCGGAGCACTGGGGGGGGCATCGGAGCACGGGGCGGTGGGATTGGAGCACGGGGGCGGGATCGGAGCACGGGGGGGCAGCCACACTCCGCCCACGCACTTCCGCCCGCTTCCCCGCACTTCCTGCTGCAGCGGTTCGGCACCACAAACCGCAGTAAAACCCGCAGATATTTTTTTCATCTGCGGGTTTTACTGCGGGTTTGACCTCACAATGGAGGTCAATGGGTGCAGAACCGCTGCGGCTCCGAAAAAAGAAGTGACATGGTACTTCTTTTTTCCCGCAGCTATTCAGCGCGGTTTTTTTTTTTATTTTCCGCATTGTGGGCACAGCAGTTCCTGTTTTCCATAGGGTACAATGTAATGTACCCTGCATGGAAAACAGCTGCGGACCCGCAGCGGGAAAATCGCGGCAATTCCGCATGAAAAAAAGGATCGTGTGAACATGGCCTTATACAGTTTTTCTCCTTTGGAACCTATATGTACTATACTCCTGGATACGCGTCCTTTTTCCCGTATTTTCGGATACATTTTGGTATCGAATTTGTAAAATTGGTATATTTACCTGTGTATTTTTCCCATTTTTATCTTTTTAATGTCATAAGTTTTATGTAATAAAAAATTACTTTATTGGACCATTTGGTGTGTGGTGCTCTTCTCATCTACATTTAGTGATACTATTCAGTCATTTCATTCTGTATTGGTTTCATAAGAAGACATTGGGCAAGTACTGCTCAGATTCCGATCTAGGCCATGTGCACACGATGCGGAATTAGTGCAGATCCGCCGCAACGGATTTTTCCACGCAGAAACGCTGCAGATCTGCAATGTGATTTACAGTACAATGTAAATCAATTGCGAAACAAAAAACCTGTGCTAATGGTGCGGAGAAATCCGCACTGATTCTGCAGCGAATTGAAAAGAAGTGCATGTCACTTCTTTTGTGCGGAACTGCAGCAGATTTGGACCCTTCCATGTTAGAAATCCGCACAAAATCTGCATCAAATCCGCAGCTTTTCCGCACCAAATCCGCAGAAAATCTGCCAGGACATGTGGATTTGGTGCAGAAAATTTTGCACCCCATTCCGCAACGTGTGCACATAGCCTTACACTCTTTTTATTTACATTTTTGGCAGGTTTTCCTGATCCTGTGCAGAAATGTCTGCTTGTTTCTTAAAAATACATATTCAATAATAAGTAAAGTTTTTAACTACCGATTCTTTAAAATAATAGAAAACAATGCAATTAAGATTTCACATTGAATATAAAGTTGTAAAAACGTCATTTAAAGTGGCTTGGTAGAATAACCAAACGTTTGCAGAAAAAATATTCCAGTTTATATTGAAGAAATATAGGAATTCTCCATCCAATACTGCAAAATGAAATGCATTTTGTTTCTGCATCATACCTCCAGCACAAAACACACTAGGGCCAGGTCTGAAATGTGCCAGCTCCTTGGAAGAAATCTTGCGATTGCTTTAGTGGAAGGAATGTGGGACAGGTAGAGACAAGCAGAGCCTCCATAGCTGACATATATACATATGTATTCCTTCACAAGCTTCATCGTAATTATCTTCCTTTGGGGAGGTTGTACTGAGCCAGTGGCATGGTATAATAACAAGATATAATTACATGATAAAAGCACATCCCTCAGACCCCACGCCCCATAAAATAAAACACAGCCCTACCAACAAGGTGCCTGGAGTTATCCTACTTTTCACTGCACAATTACAGAACTTGGAAGACTCAAGTATTTCATTTGAGATTACCTCTTGCCTGCAGTACACTTTGCGTCCCCCACCTTAGCTCAGGGATAAATGCCTGGAAAATCTGATATGCTGACTTCAAAGTTAGTGGTTTCCAGACCACCATAAGAGATGACCCACTTCTGCCCTGCTGCACCAAGGCTGGCTAGATAGACCTTCAGGGGGCAAATAGGTGCTGTAGCCACACATTAACTCATTCCTCATTACAAACACATATCACAGAATCACGCTGTGGACAAGTAAAGGGTTAATCAAGCAGAGCTTACTGAAGGCGGTCTACCTGCAAAACCCAATGCTTGGTTGCACTGATTTCTCATGCTAGGCTACTTTCACACTAGCGTCGTGCACTGCACGTCGCTATGCGTCGTTTTGGAGAAAAAACGCATCCTGCAAAATTGCTTGCAGGATGCATTTTTTCTCCATTGACTAACATTAGCGATGCATTGCGACGCTTTGCCACACGTCGCAACCATCATGCGACGGTTGCGTCGTGTTGTGGCGGAGCGTCGCCACCAAAAACGTTGCATGTAACGTTTTTTGGTGCGTCGTTACAGTCTTTTCCAACCGCGCATGCGCGGCCGGAACTCCGCCCCCTCCTCCCCGCAGCTCAGAATGGGGCAGCGGATGCGTTGAAAAACAGATACAAAGGAAAGGTGTATAGAGATTTGGTGCCGAGTTTTATCTGAGAGATGTGGTGCTTGGAGCGGGATACAATGCTTCAGTAGATGGCAGTAATATTTGTATGGCCATATTTCCTCACCTACTTACCAGTTATTAAAGCATAGGCACCTTTGCATAGGGGAAAGCTCTAAGGCTGTGTTAACACAATCGGCGTAAAGTTAGTATCATCACAGCTGAATCAGTGACCGCGTGCTATCCGTTTTTCACAAACCCATTAACTTTGACAGTTCTAAAGTGTGATTTTTGAAAAGTGTGAAATGGCCCATCGACTTCGAGGGGGTCATTGATCTAAACGCACAGCATTCTAATGTGAACATCGTTCTCAGAACTAGGTCTTTGGTATTGAACTAGGTCAGTAATTCCCTTCCTGGACGCCCATACCAGCTGTATGTGTAATAACGTATTACAGCAGCAATAAATCTGAACTAGAGTATATACTATACATTTATGTACATGCTTCTTCCATTACCTGTGTGGTACGATGCAGATGTTCTAATAGATCTGGGAGGCTATAGCAAGAATCTAAAAGATCTGATGTGGATTGGAGGCACACAACACCGTAGATGAATTTTAAACTTTTACTGACCTCTGCTGGGAACAATAGGTAATACACAGCACATAAGCACATAACATGGATGCTGAGTTCAGAGCCTTGATTCTGGACATTTATGCTTGCATGGTGACACATGACACATTATGGGTACTGTTAAGACCACTCATTTATTTCACCTTAAATTACATTTTAATGCTGCTCCATCTGCACTGTTTAGTGGAGATTGTAAGGTATTTAAATAACCCGCTCTCCTGTTACTTTTCTGCACCAATGTAAAATCTCAAAAATCAGAGTTATTATTATTATTTATATATATTATTATTATATAGCACCATTGATTCCATGGTGCTGTACATGAGAAGGGGTTACATTAAAATACAAATATCACTTACAGTAGACAATTTAACAAAGGTAAACTGGTAGAGGACCCTGCCTTTGCGGTCTTACATTCTACAGGATGATGGGGAAGGATAGTTAGGAAGTTAGCCAGTTAGGAACAAGTGTTCTTCCCATTTTCTTAGATGGATATGTTTAATAGTAATAGAAAAAAACAAGCAAGCAATTTTGCAATTTAATTTTTGTGAAAATTTGGTCTCATTCTGTACAGTTCATTGCCAAGGGCACTGGTCTCTGCTGCTGTCTATGAGCAAACTTGTGCAGTGCTTACAAGCTAATTTCTACTGAGCTTGTAAGCACTGGCCTGCGATCTTGACTAGGATCACTGGATTGCACTTAGCACTTTATCCCCTTCACCTCTACAGTCCTCCAATGCTTCAGAGGCAAGGCTGCCTCATATAACAGCAGTGCAAGTAAGTTAGGAGACTAGAGAGTGCTTCAAGAAAACAGTACTAGACCTTTAAATATGGTGTTGTACACATGACAAATACAATTAAACTAGTGGGGAAAGGGGGGCGTGGCCTAGCAGATGATGTGAACAGACGTGCAACAGAGCTCTCCCGCTTCATTATCTCTTTATTAACCCCTTAGAGGCGCCACCGATTGCCAATCATACTCTCAGGAGTGCACAGAGTCCTGGGGAGCGAGGTGCGACCCGAAGGAACGGAATCTTATCTGAGGATGACGCGCAGGAGACAGAAGGAGCCGACAGCTGCGGGAAGCTCACAGGCCCAAGATGGCGCCGAGACTGCAGAGGAGGCAGCGAGGACAAGCGCTGCTTATCAGAGGAGGATGGATGTGCTCGCTAAGTTGGAGCGATTTGCCAGGTCAGAGGAGGCTGTAAATCTGCAGTCAGAGGCTGGAAGTGTGGAGTCTGGAGCAGCTGGTGCCCCCGGAGAACAGCAGGAAGGAGGGGCTCAGCTACAGTGCAGTGGGTCAGACCAGGGATCTCCTACCAGGGCCGCAGGAGCTGTTCTGTCTGCACAGTTTGACATGCCAGAAATGGAGGAGCCGACTCTGAAGGACATATTTTCAGTGGTGATGTACTGTAAGTCTGCCCTGGGGGCTCTAAACCTTCGAGCTGATGAATTAAAGGGAGAGATGGTCGCTTTAAACCCTGCTATGCATAAAGTTGAAAAGAGAGTGGAAGTGGTGGAAGAAAGGGTTGGGAGTGCAGAAGATCGGATTGGTGAATTGTTAAACAGGGAAAAAAAGTATATTCAACGTATTGCTGATCTGGAGTTTAAGACTGAAGACCTTGAAAACCGATCCCGCAGGAACAACCTAAGGATTGTGGGGGTCCCAGAAAAGGCGGAAGGGAGTAACCCCACGGCTTATATTGAAGCATGGCGAAAAAACGCTGTGGGTGGAGATGGCCTCACTAAGATGTTTGCCGTTGAAAGAGCGCACCGTGTGCCCACCAGACCCCTCCCCCCGGCTCGGCCCCAAGAGTTATCTTGGCTAAAATTCTGAACTATCAGGACCGAGACATTTTGTTGAGGAAAGCCAGGAATTGTGATGAGCTGACCATTGATGGTAATCGGGTCTCCCTTTATCCGGATTACTCTGCGGCGGTCCAAAAGCTTCGGATGAAGTTTGGAGAGGTCAAGAGGAGGTTGCGAGACTTAGATGTCCGTTATTCAATGATTTACCCAGCTAAATTAAGGGAGGTGGCTCTGGATCGGGTGCATTTTTTCCAAAATCCAGAGGAGGCGTCACAATGGCTGGATCTCAATACTAAGCATATCAGAACGGGGCAGACCCGCTGAAACTGATTTAAGTGCTACTGAGGCAATTATTAACCCTTCACTGTTATGTTTGGTTTGATAGTTAACTGGTACTTATGCTGTGACTTTATGGTATATTAATATCATCAGGTTGTGTTCGGCGGCGCAACGGAATTTGCATTTTGGCTATGGTGGGCGGGGGAGCTGAAGGAACGCAGAGTTTGTATCGTTAGGCTGTGAAACAGCGTTCCCAGATCTCAAATTGAGAGGGAGAGTTTATTTTGATATTCTAAGAGTAGAGAGGAGTTGGTTGGGCTTAAGAGAGGGGAGAGATAGAGTTATTTCAGTTGGGAATTGGGGATGGGGGGGAAGGAGGGAGGGGGTGGGAGTTGGGGTTGAGACCTTAGGGAGCTTGAACTCATTCATTGTTTCTATAAGCTACAATGGGTGGGGAGGTTAAAATCCTAAGTTGGAATGTTAGGGGCCTTGCAAATGCTACTAAACGAACAGCTATTTTCCAATATGTACTGAAACAGAGGCTTTCAGTGATATGTCTGCAGGAAACTCACCTAGTGAAGGAAAAGGTTGCTATTCTACAGAAGAGATGGGTGAGAAAGGCGTATCACTCAACGTTCTCAAATTATGCCAGAGGTGTGTTAATTTTGATACACGTTAGTGTTCCGTTTGAAGAGATTGAGGTAACCACCGATAAAGACGGCCAATTTGTGTTTTTAGTATGCAAGATATTTAACAGGTTAATTTGTATTGTGTCAATTTATATTCCACCACCATATTCCAAGAAAAAGATACAGGAGATTCTGGAAATTACGGGTAGGTGGGATGGGGTGCCCCTCCTTATAGTGGGGGATGTGAACAATATATCTAATGATCACTGGGACAAGGGTAGACATGCGGAGTTGAGAAGTGAAGGGAACTCTACTCCTTTTGGAAATTATCTAAGAGAAATAGGATGAATAGATTTGTGGCGGGTGCGTAATCCTAGGACATATGCCTACTCATGTTATTCAGCAACATACGGATCTTTATCTCGCATTGAAGTGGCTTTGGGAAATGGAGGGGTGATCTAATACATAAGGGTATGTTCACACGCTCAGGATTTCCATCCTTTTTTTTTCAGGACTATTTTTTTTAAAAACTGCAGCTCTTGGCAGAAAACGCAGGTCCTTTTTTTGGTCCTTTTTTGTCCTTTTTTGATGCGTTTCTTGATGCGTTTTTTGATCCTTTTTTTTTATGCAGTTTTCTAACCCTAACCCTACCCCTACCCCTAACCCTAACCCTACCCCTATTCTAACCTTAGTGAAAAAAAAAAAAAAAATTCTTAATTTTTTTATTGTCCCTACCAATGGGGGTGACAAAGTGGGGGGGGGTGTCATTTACTATTTTTTTATTTTGATCACTGAGATAT
Organism: Ranitomeya imitator; assembly: GCF_032444005.1. NCBI lineage: Eukaryota > Metazoa > Chordata > Amphibia > Anura > Dendrobatidae > Ranitomeya > Ranitomeya imitator. Next base: position 425,666,265 of record NC_091286.1, on the reverse strand, counting down.
AACCTATCTCAGTGATCAAAATGCACTTTGGAGCGAATCTGCCAGCCGGCAGATTCGGCGGGCGCACTGCGCATGCGCCCGCCATTTTGCAAGATGGCGGCGCCCAGGGAGAAGACGGCCGGACGGACACAGGGACGCCGGGTAAGTATAAGGGGGGTAGATTAGGGCACGGGGGGGGCATCGGAGCACTGGGGGGGGGGCATCGGAGCACGGGGGCGGGCATCGGAGCACGGGGGGCGGGATCGGAGCACGGGGGGGCAGCCACACTCCGCCCACGCACTTCCGCCCGCTTCCCCGCACTTCCTGCTGCAGCGGTTCTGCACATCAAATCGCAGTAAAACCCGCAGATATATTTTTGATCTGCGGGTTTTACTGCGGTTTTGACCTCACAATGGAGGTCTATGGGTGCAGAACCGCTGCGGTTCAGGAAAAAGAAGTGACATGCTCCTTCTTTTTTGCCGCAGCTATTCTGCGCGGCTTTTTAAACGAAATTCCGGATCATGTGCACAGCAGTGACTGTTTTCCATAGGGTTACATTGTTATGTACCCTGCATGGAAAACAGCTGCGGAACCGCAGCGGCAAAACCGCGGCGGTTCCGCAGTAAAAAACGCACTGTGTGAACATGGCCTAAGGTGGAGTATAGGCCTAGAGTAATATCGGACCATAGCCCAGTACTGGTATCGGTACAAATGACAGGGAAGAGTGGTCTGATGGGGTGGGGATGGAAATTTCACCCCTCCTGGCTACAGTATTTGGATATGGAACAGGTGGGAACTGAACTCGGGAGTTATTCAGGATTAATGAAGGGAGTGCGGGGAATCTTGTAGTGTGGGACACCATGAAGGCATACCTGAGAGGAATTTTATTCCGGGACATCTTGAGACATAAAACTAAGTCTAAAATTCAAGACAATGCAGTGATGGAGGAGCTGAGGGTGGCGGAAGAGACACTGGCCTCTCGGAATTCAAGAGAAGCGCAACTTCGTATGAGGGCGGCTCAGGTAGCGGTCGATGAACTCCATATGCGTAGGGCAGATAGGTTGAGAGCCTTTCAAAAGGAAACATTTTATTCTGAGGGAGAGAAGGTGGGACATTTGCTCTCGGTGGTGGTTTCTGCGCAGCGGGATTTTTCACACGTATACTCCATAAGAACAGAGGAAGGTAGAACGGTTACTCGGGGGGGAAAATTTTAGACGTTTTTCGGAGATTTTATAGTAAATTATATTCCTCTAGGGTGGATAAAAGTCCTGAGGAAATGAATAGTTATTTGAAAGAGGTTGACTTACCCAGACTAGGTAGAGAGGAAAGGGAGTGGATGGATAGACCGCTTGGGGAGGAAGAATTGAAGGCGGCTTTGGCGGATATGGCGGGGGGCAAGGCTCCGGGGACGGACGGTATCCCAGTAGAGGTTTATAAAATTCTTAATGCAGAGTTAATGCTCAAATTGGAGCGAGTGTTCTCTGAGTCGTTGGAGAGGGGAGTGCTGCCCCCATCAATGAGAGAGGCCATTGTGGTGGTTATTCCTAAAGCTGATAAAGATCCTCAACAGCCGGAGTCGTATAGACCAATTTCACTTCTAACGGCTGACATAAAGATTTTGGCGAAGGCCCTGGCTGTCCCAAGTGATCGATAAATTGATTCACCCAGACCAGTCTGGCTTTATGCCCAATAAATCCACAGCAATTAACTTGAGAAGGCTATTTTTAAATATGCAAATTCCTGCAGACAATGCCGGAAAAAGAGTTGTGGTGTCTTTAGATGCCCACAAGGCCTTTGATTGTGTGGAGTGGAGTTACTTGTGGTCGGTACTGGATCGCCTGGGGTTTGGTCCAAAATTCATCTCCTGGGTTAAGTTGTTGTACTCATTCCCAACGGCAAAAATTAGAGTTAATAATAATTTGTCAGAGAGTTTCCCGCTGTTTAGGGGTACCAGATAGGGGTGTCCGCTGTCCCCGTTGCTCTTCGCTCTGGCCGTGGAGCCGTTAGCGGCTAAAATAAGAGGTGCTCAGGAGGTTAGAGGTTTCATCTATGGTAGGAGTGAAGACAAAATTGCATTATATGCTGACGATATTTTGTTGTTTCTGGAGGATTCTGAAAGGTCCCTGTGCAATGCGGTTGCTTTGATTGAGGAGTTTGGTCGGTTTTCGGGTCTCACAATAAACTGGGATAAGTCTTGTATGTTGTTGATTGAGGGGGACAGTATGGGCAGTGGAGAGAGGGCGATAACCACAAAATTAAAGATTGTTCAAAAATTCAAATATTTGGGTATTCAGATTGCTCTTCCTCTAACTACCTTTGAGGAACTGAATTTAAGTCTGTTAATGCAGAAAATTCGTACCAAGATTGCGGCATAGAACAAAATACATTTATCGGTGGTTGGTAGGGTGAACGTCATTAGGGAAGTGAGTGGGTTCACCAGATTCTCGCCTATTTGGGACAACATTTATCTACCGGAATTTAGGCAGAGGGAGGGTTTTCACTTTTGGTCTGCAGCAGGTATTAACCCCTTAAGCCCCGAGGGTGGTTTGCACCGGGCCAATTTTTACAATTCTGACCACTGTCCCTTTATGAGGTTATAACTCTGGAACGCTTCAACGGATCTTGGCGATTCTGACATTGTTTTCTCGTGACATATTGTACTTCATTTTAGTAGTAACATTTATTCGATATAACTTGCGTTTATTTGTGAAAAAAACGGAAATTTGGCGAAAATTTAGAAAATTTCGCAATTTTCCAACTTTAAATTTTTATGCCCTTAAATCACAGAGATATGTCACGCAAAATACTTAATAAGTAACATTTCCCAAATGTCTACTTTACATCAGCACAATTTTGGAACCAAAATTTTTTTTTGTTAGGGAGTTATAAGGGTTAAAAGTTGACCAGCAATTTCTCATTTTTACAACACCATTTTTTTTAGGGACCACATCTCATTTGATGTCATTTTGAGGGGTCTATATGATAGAAAATACCCAAGTGTGACACCATTCTAAAAACTGCACCCCTCAAGGTGCTCAAAACCACATTCAAGAAGTTTATTAACCCTTCAGGGGTTTCACAGGAATTTTTGAAATGTTTAAATAAAAATGAATATTTAACTTTTTTTCACACAAAATTTATTTCAGCTCCAATTTGTTTTATTTTACCAAGGGTAACAGGATAAAATGGATGCCAAACATTGTTGTACAATCTGTACTGAGTACGCTGATACCCCATATGTGGGGGTAAACCACTGTTTGGGCGCATGGCAGAGCTCGGAAGGAAAGGAACGCCATTTGACTTTTAAATGCAAAATTGACAGGAATTGAGATGGGACGCCATGTTGCGTTTGGAGAGCCCCTCATGTGCCTAAACATTGAAACCCCCCACAAGTGACACCATTTTGGAAAGTAGACACCCTAAGGAACTTATCTAGATGTGTGGTGACCACTTTGACCCACCAATTGCTTCACAGAAGTTTATAATGCAGAGCCGTAAAAATAAAAAATCATATTTTTTCACAAAAATGATCTTTTCGCCCCCAATTTTTTATTTTCCCAAGAGTAAGAGAAGAAATTGGACCTCAAAAATTGTTGGCCAATTTGTCCTGAGTACGCTGATACCCCATATATGGGTGTAAACCATTGTTTGGGCGTATGGCAGAGCTCGGAAGGGAAGGAGCGCCATTTTACTTTTCAATGCAAAATTGACTGGAATTGAGATGGGATGCCATGTTGCGTTTGGAGAGCCCCTGATGTGCCTAAACATTGAAATCCCCACAAGTGACACCATTTTGGAAAGTAGACCCCTTAAGGAACTTATCTAGAGGTGTGGTGAGCACTTTGACCCAACAAGTGCTTCACAGAAGTTTATAATGCAGAGCCGTAAAAATAAAAAATCATATTTTTTCACAAAAATAATCTTTTCGCCACCAATTTTTTATTTTCCCAAGGGTAAGAGAAGAAATTAGACCACAAAAGTTGTTGTGCAATTTGTCCTGAGTGCGACGATACCCCATATGTGGGGCTAAACCACTGTTTGGGCGCATGGCAGAGCTCGGAAGGAAAGGAGCGCCATTTGACTTTTCAATGCAAAATTGACTGGAATTGAGATGGGACGCCATGTTGCGTTTGGAGAGCCCCTGATGTGCCTAAACATTGGAACCCATCACAAGTGACACCATTTTGGAAAGTAGACCCCTTAAGGAACTTATCTAGAGGTGTGGTGAGCACTTTGACCCAACAAGTGCTTCACAGAAGTTTATAATGCAGAGCCGTAAAAATAAAAAATCATATTTTTTCACAAAAATAATCTTTTCGCCACCAATTTTTTATTTTCCCAAGGGTAAGAGAAGAAATTATACCACAAAAGTTGTTGTGCAATTTGTCCTGAGTGCGACGATACCCCATATGTGGGGCTAAACCACTGTTTGGGCGCATGGCAGAGCTCGGAAGGAAAGGAGCGCCATTTGACTTTTCAATGCAAAATTGACTGGAATTGAGATGGGACGCCATGTTGCGTTTGGAGAGCCCCTGATGTGCCTAAACATTGGAACCCATCACAAGTGACACCATTTTGGAAAGTAGACCCCTTAAGGAACTTATCTAGAGGTGTGGTGAGCACTTTGACCCAACAAGTGCTTCACAGAAGTTTATAATGCAGAGCCGTAAAAATAAAAAATCATATTTTTTCACAAAAATAATCTTTTCGCCACCAATTTTTTATTTTCCCAAGGGTAAGAGAAGAAATTAGACCACAAAAGTTGTTGTGCAATTTGTCCTGAGTGCGACGATACCCCATATGTGGGGCTAAACCACTGTTTGGGCGCATGGCAGAGCTCGGAAGGAAAGGAGCGCCATTTGACTTTTCAATGCAAAATTGACTGGAATTGAGATGGGACGCCATGTTGCGTTTGGAGAGCCCCTGATGTGCCTAAACATTGGAACCCATCACAAGTGGCACCATTTTGAAAAGTAGACCCCTTAAGGAACTTATCTAGATGTGTGGTGAGCACTTTGACCCAACAAGTGCTTCACAGAAGTTTATAATGCAGAGCCGTAAAAATAAAAAATCTTATTTTTTCACAAAAATGATCTTTTCGCCCCCAATTTTTTATTTTCCCAAGGGTAAGAGAAGAAATTAGACCACAAAAGTTGTTGTGCAATTTGTCCTGAGTACGATGATACCCCATATGTGGGGGTAAACCACTTTTTGAGTGCATAGCAGAGCTCGGAAGGGAAGGAGCGCCATTTGACTTTTCAATGCAAAATTGACTGGAATTAAGATGGGACGCCATGTTGATTTGGAGAGCCCCTGATGTGCCTAAACATTAAAACCCCCCGCAAGTGACACCATTTTGGAAACTAGACCCCCTAAGGAACTTATCTAGATGTGTTTTGAGAGCTTTGAACCCCCAAGTGTTTCACTACAGTTTATAACGCAGAGCCGTTAAAATAATTTTTTTTTTTCGCAAAAATTATTTTTTAGCCCCCAGTTTTGTTTTTTCACAAGGGTAACATAATAAATTGGACCCCAAAAGTTGTTGTCCAATTTGTCCTGAGTACGCTGATACCCCATATGTGGGGGGGAACCACTGTTTGGGCGCATGGCAGAGCTCGGAAGGGAAGGAGCGCCATTTGGAATGCAGACTTAGATGGATTGGTCTGCAGGAGTCACGTTGCATTTGCAGAGCCCCTGATGTACCCAAACAGTACAAACCCCCACAAGTGACCCCATATTAGAAACTAGACCTCCCAAGGAACTTATCTAGATGTGTTGTGAGAACTTTGAACCCCTAAGTGTTTCACTACAGTTTATAACGCAGAGCCGTGAAAATAAAAATTCTTTTTTTTTTCACAAAAATGATTTTTTAGCCCCCAGCTTTGTATTTTTACAAGGGTAACAGAATAAATTGGACCCCAAAAGTTGTTGTTCAATTTGTCCTGAGTACGCTGATACCCCATATGTGGGGGGGAACCACTGTTTGGGCGCATGGCAGAGCTCGGAAGGGAAGGAGCGCCATTTGGAATGCAGACTTAGATGGATTGGTCTGCAGGCGTCACGTTGCATTTGCAGAGCCCCTGATGTACCCAAACAGTAGAAACCACCCACAAGTGACCTCATATTGGAAACTAGACCTCCCACGGAACTTATCTAGATGTGTTGTGAAAACTCTGAACCCCCAAGTGTTTCACTACAGTTTACAACGCAGAGCCGTGAAAATAAAAAATCCTTTTTTTCCCCACAAAAATGATTTTTAGCCCCCCACATTTTTATTTTCCCAAGGATAACAAGAGAACTTGGACCCAAAAAGTTGTTGTCCAATTTGTCTCGAGTATGATGATACCCCATATGTTGGGGTAAACCCCTGTTTGGGCGCACGGGAGAGCTCGGAAGTGAAGGAGCACTGTTTTACTTTTTCAATGCAGAATTGGCTGGAATTGAGATCGGACGCCATGTCGCGTTTGGAGAGCCCCTGATGTGTCTAAACAGTGGAAACCCCCCAATTATAAATGAAACCCTAATCCAAACGCACCCCTAACCCTAATCCCAACTGTAACCCTAACCACACACCTAACCCTGACACACCCCTAATTCTAATCCCAACCCTAATCCCGATGCGCTACACCAGAAAATCACATTGCTGTCAATGGTTGTGCTAACGGACCCGTTGCACGGCGTTAATTGTGACATTTTCGCCGTGCAACGCTGTCCGTTAGCGTTAACCCATTAATGCAATGTGAACCTAGCCTAACTAAGGGGATGATGAAGGGGGGTTTGATTTACTTTTATAGCGTTTTTTATATCGGATTTTTATGATTGGCAGCCGTCACACACTAAAAGACGCTTTTTATAGCAAAAAAGTTTTTGCGTCTCCACATTTTGAGACCTATAATTTTTCCATATTTTGGTCCACAGAGTCATGTGAGGTCTTGTTTTTTGCGGGACGAGTTGACGTTTTTATCGGTTACATTTTCGGACATGTGATAGTTTTTGATTGCTTTTTATTCCGATTTTTTGTGAGGCAGAATGACCAAAAACCAGCTATTCATGAATTTCTTTTGGGGGAGGCGTTTATACCGTTCCGCGTTTGGTAAAATTGACGAAGCAGTTTTATTCTTCGGGTCAGTACGATTACAGCGATACCTCATTTATAGCATTTTTTTTTTATGTTTTGGCGCTTTTATACGATAAAAGCTATTTTATAGAAAAAATAATTATTTTGGCATCGCTTTATTCTGCGGACTATAACTTTTTTATTTTTTTGGTTATGATGCTATATGGCGGCTCGTTTTTTGCGGGACAAGATGACGTTTTCAGAGGTACCATGGTTATTTATATCCGTCTTTTTGATCGCGTGTTATTCCACTTTTTGTTCAGCGTTATGATAATAAAGCGTTGTTTTTTGGCTCGTTTTTTTTTTTTCTTACGGTGTTCACTGAAGGGGTTAACTAGTGGGCCAGTTTTATAGGTCGGGTCGTTACGGACGCGGCGATACTAAATATGTGTACTTTTATTGTTCTTTTGTTTTTTTTTTATGTAAAGAAATGTATTTATGGGAATAATATTTTTTTTTTTCTGCTTTATTTAGGAATTTTTTTTTTTTTTTTTTTTTTTACAAGTGTGGAAATTTTTTTTTTTACTTTTTCACTTTGTCCCAGGGGGGGACAATACAGATCACCGATCTGACAGTGTGCACAGCACTCTGTTAGATCGGTGATCTGACATACAGCCGGGCAGGATTAGAGCTGCAGCTGCAGCCTGATCCTGACCCGGAAGTGCTCCCTGCAGGACCCGGATGCAGCCCGGCGGCCATTTTGGATCCGGGGACTGCAGGGAGAAGACGCTCGGTACACGGTGAGCACATCACCGTGCACCGATCGTCTCAGGGAAGCCCGCAAGGAGCCCCCTCCCTGCGCGATGCTTCCCTGCACACCGCGATCATCTTTGATCGCGGTGTGCCGGGGGTTAATGTGCCGGGAGCGGTCCGTGACCGCTCCTGGCACATAGTGCCGGATGTCAGCTGCGATAGGCAGCTGACACCCGGCCGCGATCGGCCGCGCTCCCCCCGTGAGCGCGGCCGATCGCATATGACGTACTATCCCGTCCCTGGGAATTAAGTCCCAGGTCACCTGGACGGGATAGTACGTCATATGGGATTAAGGGGTTAAACGGCTGGGGCAGCTGATAAGTCAGGGCAGACTTAAAACATTTGAGGAGTTGCAGGAAGAATTTCATTTGCCACGGTCTGAATTGTTCCAGTATAATCGTATCTCTCATGCTTATCAGGCACAGAATAAAAGGGGAGCCATAGTGGTACAGATTGATCTCATGCTCAACTATATCCTTAAGAATTAGCTGCACGAAGGGGGCGATTTCAGAAATATATGGGTTTCTGCTTTTTTCTTTCCTGGAAAAATATCCCATCCGAGCCAAAGGGAAATGGGAAGCTGAATTGGGAATAATTGACAATGATAGATGGGAGTTGGTCCTAGAATATGTGCCCAAGATATCAATGAGTGAACCAGGCAGGCTATCACAGTTATTCGTAATCCATAGGGCCTATAGAACCCCTGACAGGTTGTTAAAGGCTGGGCTTAGGCAAAACTCGGAATGCCCTCGGTGCTCACAATCCCAGGCGGGGATATTGCATATGATGTGGCAGTGCCCTAGACTGTCCTCCTTCTGGATAGTTGTTTTAAATCGTATTGAACTGGTGTATGGATGTTCTGTCCCTAGGGTTCCACTGACTTGCATATTGGGATATGTGGAGGAAATTGTTACGGACAACATGTTTAAAATAGCTAATGCACGATTGTTATTCATTGCTAGGAAATTGATCGCCAAATTTTGGATTAGAGAGGAACCTAAAACAAGAAGAGACTTTCTTAAGCAAACGGAGCATATACTTACTTTGGAGAAAAGTATCTTCACCAAAAGGAATAAGCTGGACATCTTCCACAAGCTGTGGCAACCGTGGATGGACTTGAATTAGGATGATAAATGAGAATATAGGGAGCCTAGTATTCAATGGAAATATAACGGATGTTTCTTCAAATGTTTGTATGATGATGGGAAGTGGGGTGGCTCTGGCTGAGGTCTCTGGGGTTGGGCGGGGGGGGGGGGCTCTTGGTCGGGGGGAAAAGTTATCTGTAAATGTTTAATGAAACATTGTCATGAGAAATACTCTGATTGTTTATTCTTTGCGGATAATAAAAATCTATCTGATAAAAAAAAAAAAAAACTAGTGGGGAAAGATGAAGTCACCTGTTGGATTACCAAGCAAAGACTAACTTACTGGTTGACTTTCAGTAGTTTGCCTTTGTGGTCTAGGACTTCTAGGGGCTCTCATCCATGAAATCCATATCAATGCAGGACTTAGAACAGGGGTCTCAAACTTGGCTTTGTATATGGGCCACATACAGAAAAAATTGAATTTGGGGGGCCGCATTCCTTGAAGGACAAAGTGACATTTTTAGTGATATCATTTTTTTCTATACACCATTTGAATATTTTTGCTGTGTTTTTTTTTTTAAAATGTTAGCGCTTGAGTCATTATGGATGTGGTGATAACAAATGTGCACTCATATTGTAGTTATGTCCCCATATTGTAGTTACGTCCTCATCCAGGTCTCCATATTGCAGATATGTCCCCATATCCAGTTCCTCATATTGTAGTTATGTCCCCATCCAGGTTCTCCTACTGTAGTCATGTCCCCATTCAGGTCCTCATATTGTAGTTATGTCCCCATATTGTAGCTATGGCCCCATCCAGGTCCCCATATTGTAGTCATGCCCCCATATCCAGGTCACCATATTGTAGTTATGTCCCCATCCAGGTTCTCCTACTGTAGTCATGTCCCCCCATTCAGGTCCTCATATTGTAATTATGTCCCCATATTGTAGCTATGGCCCCATCCAGGTCCCCATATTGTAGTCATGCCCCCATATCCAGGTCACCATATTGTAGTTATGTCCCTAGGTTTTAGAGGTGGGGAAATTGAAAAAAAGTGAAGCAAAAAATGTGGTCAATTCTGTACTAATATCTGGTATATATATGTCTCCAATCCAGGTATACATGGCCCCCTCATCCCTATCCTGGTATGCATGGTGCTCATCCCCATCCCTATCCTGGTATGCATAGCGCCCATCCCCATCCTGGTATGCATGGCGCCCATCCTTATCCTGGTATGCATGGTCCCCTCATCCCCACATCACCATCCTGGTACGCATGGTCTCCTCATCCCCATCCTGGTATGCATGGTCCCCTCATCCTTATCCTGGTATGCATGGCCCCCTCATCCCTATCTTGGTATACATGGCTCCCATCACAAAAAACATTAAAAAACCAAAACATTATACTTACTTTCATTGCGCTCCCTCGCAGCGTCTTGTTCTGATGCCAGCAGCTGATTTATGCTTGAAAGCAGCCCATGGCAGTGACGTCATGCGCTGCTTACAAGCAGAGGGCAGCTTCTGGAATACTCACTGCTCTCCATGCTGGGACTATAGGAGTTGAGAGAAGTCAATATTCATTGAGCTTTAATAGCAGGAACAGTAGCCAGCTTCTTGCGGCCAGGCGATCACGAGTGCCCGTTATTAAAGGGAATGAATATTCACTGCTCTCCACTCCCATAGGGGTGTAGAGCAGTGAATATTCATTATCTTTAGTAGCAGGCACACGTGATTGCCCGGCGGCAGCAGCAGGAAGCTGGCGGCTTCGCTTACTGTTCACGCTATTAAAGATAAATGAATATTCACTGCTCTCCACTCCCATGGACATGAAGAGTTGTGAATATTCATTTCTCTTTAGCATTGGGTGCAGGGGTTAGCTGCAGCAGCCGGCTCCTGACTCCTGTGACCCGCAGCTCTGCCACTACCGCTCCCCCACCTCACCAGGTACAGCATTTCAATTGAGTGTGTGTCTAAGGACGCACATTCAGCTGAAATAAAATGCTGCTGTCGGCGGATCCCCTGAATCTGGCAGGGATGTCAAGGGGTCTAGAAGTGCCTGATTGCCGGATGAAGCAGCCTCAGGGGCCGCGTGTTTCAGACCCCTGACTTAGAAGGTACCTCATGTATCTTGTAAGTCCTGCATTGATATGGAATTAATGGTTGAGAGCCCCCATTTATCTGTGTGACATGGAAGATACATGCAAACTTCTCCTTAAGGTGCTCTCATAGCACCTCTAGGGGCTGTTCACATGCATCTTCCATGTCAGACAGATGAATGGCAATGATTGGCATTGAATGTGTTAGCAGACACTGATAAGGGCACTGTCTGGCTGGCATCACTACATGTGGAAACTGTAGGGCTTTATGAATTACTCTATTTTTCAGACAACATAATTGTTAGTTAAATAAAAAAATATGTTTGAATAATGATCAGGTTGGTTGCGCCACTTGACCATTGAGAGACATGACCCTTCTAATATACTCTACTAGACCATCATTTATAAACCCCTCATTTACACAAAGCCACCAGGGAAATTATATAAGTTCCCCTGATATACTCTACACTACAAATATAACACTACTTCTACCTTATACCACAATGAAAAATATTAATTCCCACTACTACCCTGGAGAACCAAGAAAGAATGCACTTCCTTAGAACCCCAAAAGGAATCCTTAATTAATATAAAATATTGCTTTCTTATTTTCAGTTGTTAACCTTGGTGTGTCCTACAGTCAGGTACATCTGATATCCTGAAAAATACAGTACTGTATATTCTAAGCAATCTAAAGGAGTAATTCAAACACCTTTACACTGTGTGCACAATTATCATCATGTGTATTGGTGTAATGAGTAGGGTGAGGCCTTAGGATATCAACAGAAGAATTATCTCCTCCTCAGGAAAAATGGACCTCCTCAGTTCTTCCCCTCAGGAAAATGGGCCAAAAAATAGATTTAATACTCTGAAAAGTCAAAAACATTTTAAAATTGGGGTGTGATCACAGAACCATCTAAAATTTTGTTGAAAATACAATAAAAAAAGACGAACATTAGCCCCGAAGTTCTGAGATGACTCAAACGTGAAGTGACCAGGGACCCATTATCCTCTAGTGCTGTCATATTACAGAAATGCGACCTGGATTGTCCAGAAGGGCATGTTGTTCAGTGCTCACAGACAGGACCAAGGTAAGGAAGGCTGAAACCTGACCTCTACTAAACAAGACAAAAGGTGAAACGTGAAGACAAAGCAAAGAAATATCTGAGGAAAGATTTTTCAAAGGTTTTAAGAATTGATAAAGTGAGAGTGAATCTTGATGGACCAGATGGATGAGACATGGCTGGATCAGTATCGGGCACAAACATCCACTTTTCTGGGTTGAAGGTGGCCTCAAAATCAACTCCTAAACCTACTGCCAGTTTTTAGAAGACACTTTCTTCAAGCAGTGGTACAGGAAAAAGTCTGCATCGTTCAAGAAAACGATGATGTTTATGCAGGATGAAGATACATCGCATGCTTGGACAAGTACACTACTGCTTGGCTGCTAGTAAAGGCCTTAGGGATGAAAGAATAATGACATGGCCCCATATTAACCTTACCTAAACCCTTTTCAGATGTTGGGAGTCCTTCTTAAGTGGGTGATTTATGGTGAAGGAAAAGAGTCAACTCTCTGAACAGTGTCTGGGATGCTGTGGCTGATGCTGCCCAAAAAGTTGATCGTCAGTGGATTAAGAAACTAACAGACTCCATGGATGGAAGGAATATGACTGTTATTTAAAAGAAAGGAGACTACCGTATATACTCGAGTAGAAGCCCATTTTTTGAGGCTGAAATTGCCCCTCTCGGCTTATACCCGTGTCAAACCCAGGGGTCGGCAGGGAAGGGGGAGCGGCAGCTGTGTAATAATACTCACCTGCTCCTGGCGCAGTCCCTGCACGTCCCTGGTTCCCCGGTGCCGGCAGCTTCTTCCTGTAGTGAGCGGTCACATGGCACCGCTCATTACAGCAATGAATATGGACCCGATTCCACTCCCACAGTGGTGGAGCCGCATATTCATTACTGTAATGAGCAGTACCATGTGACCTCCCACTACAGGAAGAAGCTGTCGGCGCTGGGGAACAGACAAGAAGGAACAGCGCCAGGAGCAGGTGAATATGATGGGGGGCAGTGCGCGATATTCACCTGCTCCCCGTTCCACCGTCGGCGACTAGTGTGTGCCGCCATCTGCCTGAATAGTCAGTGCAGAGGACAGGAAAGACTCAGCGGCGGTCAGCGCTGGGACGGGGAGCAGGTGAATATAGCAAGTGTCGGGGGCCTGAGAGGTGAGTATGTCTTTTTTTATTTTTTTTTATCGCAGCAATGGGGCAAATATCTGTATGGAGCATCTCATGGGGCCATGTGCAGCATTATATGGGACAAATATCTGTATGGAGCATCTTATGGGGCCATGTGCCACATTATATGGGGCAAATATCTGTATGGAGCATCTTATGGGGCCATGTGCAGCATTATATGGGGCAAATATCTGTATGGGGCCATGTGCAGCATTATATGGGGCAAATATCAGTATGGAGCATCTTATGGGGCCATGTGCAGCATTATATGGGGCAAATATCTGTATGGGGCCATGTGCAGCATTATATGGGGCAAATATCAGTATGGAGCATCTTATGGGGCCATGTGCAGCATTATATGGGGCAGATATCTGTATGGGGCCATGTGCAGCATTATATGGGGCAAATATCTGTATGGAGCATCTTATGGGGCCATGTGCAGCATTATATGGGGAAATATCTGTATGGGGCCATGTGCAGCATTATATGGGGCAAATATCTGTATGGGGCAATGTGCAGCATTATATGGGGCAAATATCTGTATGGAGCATCTTATGGGGCCATAATCCGCATTTGTGGAGCATTATACGGGGCAAACGTGTCTATGGAGCATCTTATGGGGCCATAATCAGCATTTGTGCAGCATTATATGGGGCAAATGTCTGTATGGAGTATCTTATGGGGTCATAATCAACATTTGTGCAGCATTATAAGGGGCATATTTTAATATGGAGCATCTTATGGGGCCATCATGAACTGTATGGAGCATTATATGGGGCTCCTGATTCAATATGGATATTCAAAAACACTTAAACTACTGATGTCTCAATTAATTTTACTTTTATTGGTATCTATTTTTTTTTTTTAATTTACCAGTAGCTGCTGCATTTTCCACCCTAGGCTTATACTCGAGTCATTAAGTTTTCCCATTTTTTTGTGGCAAAATTAGGGGGGTCGAGTATATACGGTGTATTGGTTACTGATAATTATTTGAAATGTCAGAAATGTATTTTTGTACATTTGAGCTGTTTGGCTATTATTCTCACTTTAACAGATGAAAATAAACAACTGGGATGGGAAAAATAAAATTTATTATTTAGTTACATAATAATTGAGGACATTAATATTTACCCTATAATTATATACACGTATATTCTCCTGAGACAAAACCTCAATTTTACCTAAATATTCAGTATTTTATTATACATGATGCAGATCAGGACTGGAATTTGTCCTTTGTGTTCTCTGCATCCCCCTTCATATAGTCTTAGGTCCCCTGAGACCATCTGAGACGTTAGCAGCATATCAACAGGAACTACCATAAAAAAGTCAGCCATGACAGACAGAGGCCGCGACCAATGAATATCCGTGACAGACAGACAGAAAGAGAGACAGAAAGACAGACAGACAGACGGAAGTGACCCTTAGACAATTATATAGTAGATAATGGCAATGAAAAGCTTGATGTTATCATTTTACTACAGTAAATGGGTCCAGAAGATCATGGCATCTGGTTACACAAACTCCTGCACTGATTAGAACTGCTTCAGCATCCTATTAACCCCTTAAGCCCCGAGGGTGGTTTGCACGTTAATGACCGGGCCAATTTTTACAATTCTGACCACTGTCCCTTTATGAGGTTATAACTCTGGAACGCTTCAACGGATCTTGGCGATTCTGACATTGTTTTCTCGTGACATATTGTACTTCATTTTAGTAGTAACATTTATTCGATATAACTTGCGTTTATTTGTGAAAAAAACGGAAATTTGGCGAAAATTTTGAAAATTTCGCAATTTTCCAACTTTAAATTTTTATGCCCTTAAATCACAGAGATATGTCACGCAAAATACTTAATAAGTAACATTTCCCACATGTCTCCTTTACATCAGCACAATTTTGGAACCAAAATTTTTTTTTGTTAGGGAGTTATAAGGGTTCAAAGTTGACCAGCAATTTCTCATTTTTACAACACCATTTTTTTTTAGGGACCACATCTCATTTGATGTCATTTTGAGGGGTCTATATGATAGAAAATACCCAAGTGTGACACCATTCTAAAAACTGCACCCCTCAAGGTGCTCAAAACCACATTCAAGAAGTTTATTAACCCTTCAGGGGTTTCACAGGAATTTTTGGAATGTTTAAATAAAAATGAATATTTAACTTTTTTTCACACAAAATTTATTTCAGCTCCAATTTGTTTTATTTTACCAAGGGTAACAGGATAAAATGGATGCCAAACATTGTTGTACAATCTGTACTGAGTACGCTGATACCCCATATGTGGGGGTAAACCACTGTTTGGGCGCATGGCAGAGCTCGGAAGGGAAGGAGCGCCATTTGACTTTTAAATGCAAAATTGACAGGAATTGAGATGGGACACCATGTTGCGTTTGGAGAGCCACTGATGTGCCTAAACATTGAAACCCCCCACAAGTGACACCATTTTGGAAAGTAGACACCCTAAGGAACTTATCTAGATGTGTGGTGACCACTTTGACCCACCAATTGCTTCACAGAAGTTTATAATGCAGAGCCGTAAAAATAAAAAATCATATTTTTTCACAAAAATGATCTTTTCGCCCCCAATTTTTTATTTTCCCAAGAGTAAGAGAAGAAATTGAACCTCAAAAATTGTTGGCCAATTTGTCCTGAGTACGCTGATACCCCGTATATGGGTGTAAACCATTGTTTGGGCGTATGGCAGAGCTCGGAAGGGAAGGAGCGCCATTTTACTTTTCAATGCAAAATTGACTGGAATTGAGATGGGATGCCATGTTGCGTTTGGAGAGCCCCTGATGTGCCTAAACATTGAAATCCCCACAAGTGACACCATTTTGGAAAGTAGACCCCTTAAGGAACTTATCTAGAGGTGTGGTGAGCACTTTGACCCAACAAGTGCTTCACAGAAGTTTATAATGCAGAGCCGTAAAAATAAAAAATCATATTTTTTCACAAAAATAATCTTTTCGCCACCAATTTTTTATTTTCCCAAGGGTAAGAGAAGAAATTAGACCACAAAAGTTGTTGTGCAATTTGTCCTGAGTGCGACGATACCCCATATGTGGGGGTAAACCACTGTTTGGGCGCATGGCAGAGCTCGGAAGGAAAGGAGCGCCATTTGACTTTTCAATGCAAAATTGACTGGAATTGAGATGGGACGCCATGTTGCGTTTGGAGAGCCCCTGATGTGCCTAAACATTGAAATCCCCACAAGTGACACCATTTTGGAAAGTAGACCCCTTAAGGAACTTATCTAGAGGTGTGGTGAGCACTTTGACCCAACAAGTGCTTCACAGAAGTTTATAATGCAGAGCCGTAAAAATAAAAAATCATATTTTTTCACAAAAATAATCTTTTCGCCACCAATTTTTTATTTTCCCAAGGGTAAGAGAAGAAATTAGACCACAAAAGTTGTTGTGCAATTTGTCCTGAGTGCGACGATACCCCATATGTGGGGGTAAACCACTGTTTGGGCGCATGGCAGAGCTCGGAAGGAAAGGAGCGCCATTTGACTTTTCAATGCAAAATTGACTGGAATTGAGATGGGACGCCATGTTGCGTTTGGAGAGCCCCTGATGTGCCTAAACATTGGAACCCCTCACAAGTGACACCATTTTGAAAAGTAGACCCCTTAAGGAACTTATCTAGATGTGTGGTGAGCACTTTGACCCAACAAGTGCTTCACAGAAGTTTATAATGCAGAGCCGTAAAAATAAAAAATCTTATTTTTTCACAAAAATGATCTTTTCGCCCCCAATTTTTTATTTTCCCAAGGGTAAGAGAAGAAATTAGACCACAAAAGTTGTTGTGCAATTTGTCCTGAGTGCGACGATACCCCATATGTGGGGGTAAACCACTTTTTGGGTGCATAGCAGAGCTCGGAAGGGAAGGAGCGCCATTTGACTTTTCAATGCAAAATTGACTGGAATTAAGATGGGACGTCATGTTGGTTTGGAGAGCCCCTGATGTGCCTAAACATTAAAAACCCCCACAAGTGACACCATTTTGGAAACTAGACCCTCTAAGGAACTTATCTAGATGTGTTTTGAGAGCTTTGAACCCCCAAGTGTTTCACTACAGTTTATAACGCAGAGCCGTTAAAATAAATTTATTTTTTTTTCGCAAAAATTTTTTAGCCCCCAGTTTTGTATTTTCACAAGGGTAACATAATAAATTGGACCCCAAAAGTTGTTGTCCAATTTGTCCTGAGTACGCTGATACCCCATATGTGGGGGGGAACCACTGTTTGGGCGCATGGCAGAGCTCGGAAGGGAAGGAGCGCCATTTGGAATGCAGACTTAGATGGATTGGTCTGCAGGAGTCACGTTGCATTTGCAGAGCCCCTGATGTACCCAAACAGTACAAACCCCCCACAAGTGACCCCATATTAGAAACTAGACCTCCCATGGAACTTATCTAGATGTGTTGTGAGAACTTTGAACCCCTAAGTGTTTCACTACAGTTTATAACGCAGACCCGTGAAAATAAAAATTCTTTTTTTTTTCAAAAAAATGATTTTTTAGCCCCCAGCTTTGTATTTTTACAAGGGTAACAGAACAAATTGGACCCCAAAAGTTGTTGTTCAATTTGTCCTGAGTACGCTGATACCCCATATGTGGGGGGGAACCACTGTTTGGGCTCATGGCAGAGCTCGGAAGGGAAGGAGCGCCATTTGGAATGCAGACTTAGATGGATTGGTCTGCAGGCGTCACGTTGCATTTGCAGAGCCCCTGATGTACCCAAACAGTAGAAACCACCCACAAGTGACCCCATATTGGAAACTAGACCTCCCATGGAACTTATCTAGATGTGTTGTGAAAACTTTGAACCCCCAAGTGTTTCACTACAGTTTACAACGCAGAGCCGTGAAAATAAAAATCCTTTTTTTTCCCACAAAAATGATTTTTAGCCCCCCAAATTTTTATTTTCCCAAGGATAACAAGAGAACTTGGACCCAAAAAGTTGTTGTCCAATTTGTCTCGAGTACGCTGATACCCCATATGTTGGGGTAAACCCCTGTTTGGGCGCACGGGAGAGCTCGGAAGTGAAGGAGCACTGTTTTACTTTTTCAATGCAGAATTGGCTGGAATTGAGATCGGACGCCATGTCGCGTTTGGAGAGCCCCTGATGTGTCTAAACAGTGGAAACCCCCCAATTATAAATGAAACCCTAATCCAAACGCACCACTAACCCTAATCCCAACTGTAACCCTAACCACACACCTAACCCAGACACACCCCTAACCCTAATCCCAACCCTATTCCCAACTGTAAATGTAATCCAAACCCTAACCCTAGCCCCAACCCTAGCCCTAACCCTAACCCTAACCGGAAAATGGAAATAAATACATTTTTTTAAATTTTATTATTTTTCCCTAAGGCTAGGTTCACATTGCGTTAGGGAAATCCGTTTAGCACTAGCGGATTGCGCTAACACAATGTCTTTTTAGGTGTCGTGTTTAGTGGTCGCGTTAACGTCCCCGCTCTGGAAGATCGGGGATCGGACCTCGGGCGCGCCGCGGACGCTGCAAGCAGCGTCTGAGGCGCGCCACAAAAGAATGGCACCTTGCTAGCGCGAGCCGAAAATGGCACGCTCTAGCGATGCGCTACACCTGAAAATCACATTGCTGTCAATGGTTGTGCTAACGGACCCGTTGCACGGCGTTAATTGTGACATTTTCGCCGTGCAACGCTGTCCGTTAGCGTTAACCCATTAACGCAATGTGAACCTAGCCTAACTAAGGGGGTGATGAAGGGGGGTTTGATTTACTTTTATAGCGAGTTTTTTAGCGGATTTTTATGATTGGCAGCCGTCACACACTAAAAGACGCTTTTTATAGCAAAAAAGTTTTTGCGTCTCCACATTTTGAGACCTATAATTTTTCCATATTTTGGTCCACAGAGTCATGTGAGGTCTTGTTTTTTGCGGGACGAGTTGACGTTTTTATCGGTTACATTTTCGGACACGTGACAGTTTTTGATCGCTTTTTATTCCGATTTTTTTGTGAGGCAGAATGACCAAAAACCAGCTATTCATGAATTTCTTTTGGGGGAGGCGTTTATACCGTTCCGCGTTTGGTAAAATTGATGAAGCAGTTTTATTCTTCGGGTCAGTACGATTACAGCGACACCTCATTTATA